>NC_133713.1:5222500-5706275 GCF_048934315.1 Petromyzon marinus | reverse complement strand
ACACCAACCCACACACCACTCTCCCCTACACACCCTCTCAACCACACACCCTCTCTCCCTACACCCTCTCTCCCTACACCCCTCCATCCCTACAAACACCCCTCACTCCCTACACCCTCTCTCTCCCTACACACCACTCTCTCCCTACACCCCTTCTCCCCACACCACTCTCATCCCTACACACCCCTCTCCACACACCCCTCTCTCCTACACCCGCTCTCTCCCTACACCCCTCTCATCCCACACCACCCTCTCCTCCCTACACCCCTCTCTCCCTACACCCCTCTCTCCCTACACCTATCCTCTCTCCCTACACCCCTCTCTTCCTACACCCCTCTCCATCCCTACACCCCTCTCACCCTACACCCTCCCTCTCATCCTACACCGCCTCTCTCCCTACACCCCTCTCTCCCTACACCCCTCTCTCCCTACACCCCTCTCTCCCTACACCCCTCTCATCCTACACCCCTCTCTCCCTACACCCCTCTCATCCTACACCCGCTCTCTCCCTACACCCCTCTCTCCCTACACCCCTCTCATCCTACACCCCTCTCTCCCTACACCCCTCTCATCCTACACCGCTCTCTCCCTACACCCCTCTCTCCCTACACCCCTCTCATCCTACACCGCTCTCTCCCTACACCCCTCTCATCCTACACCCCTCTCTCCCTACACCCCTCTCATCCTACACCCCTCTCTCCCTACACCCCTCTCATCCTACACCCCTCTCATCCTACACCCCTCTCTCCTGCCTTCTTACATCTCTCTCCTCTCTACATCCTTCCATCCGTCTCTCCCTACACCCTTCTCTCCCTACACCCCTCTCTCCCTACACCCCTCTCTCCCTACACCACTCTCATCCTACACCGCTCTCTCCCTACACCCCTCTCATCCTACACCCCTCTCTCCCTACACCCCTTTCTCCCTACACCCCTCTCTCCCTCACACCCCTCTCATCCTACACCGCTCTCTCCCTACACCCCTCTCTACATCCACCCATCCATCTCTCCCTACACCCCTCTCATCCTACACCGCTCTCTCCCTACACTCCTCTCTCTCCTTTCCCTTATTCATTCCCTCTCTCTCTGTCTCAAAGTGTCCCTGGCGTCCTGTCATCCCCCCCCCCCCAACCCGCTCCCTCCGCCCGACTCCCTCGCACGGCCCAGGCACACGTAGCCGAGCTAATGCAGCCTTTCGTAAAATATTCATGATCAGCACAGGCCCGCACAATTGCTTACACGCGACCCGTTTCATTTCATCTCTGGTCCCGTGAAAGACACGTGGAGTGGGGAGCAAGAGAGAGAGAGAGAGAGACGGCGTGGGAGAGAGGGGTGGTGGTTTCGTTTGTGTATCACGATGCGACGACACTTAACGCGTCGTCGCAGCGATCTTACCCTCCCCGCATCCGCGTGCCCGTCTCTCTGTTTTTGTGCTCAAGTGCGCGCGCTGTGATCCAGCGCGTTGGAGGCGAGCGTTGGTAGATCACACAGAGAAGGGGGTTTCCCAAACTCAAGTCCTCGTCGCTACTCCACCGCCACCACGCGACGTCTATCCACGTTTACCAATTTTTACTCCGCAATCGAATACAACTTCACTTGTTCGCGCTGCACGCGCCCGATAGTTGGTAAACACGTCCCGATGGTGCAAGCTTCTCAGATTCAAACCCTCCCATCCCACCCCGCCCAGCACTATAAATGAGTGCATCAAATTTTGTTTCAAAGCTTTCGTGACTGCAGGGATTCATATTCTTGGTTCTTTCGGTAAAGTCTGTCGGCAGCTCAAGACAAAGAGTGAGTGGGTGAGTGAGTGTGATGTTGTGAGCTGCGGTGTGGTGAGTGAGTGGGCGAGTGAGTGAGTGGGTGAGTGTGATTTTGTGAGCTGCAGTGTGGTGAGTGGGTGGGTGAGTGAGTGTGTGGGTGAGTGAGTGGGTGAGTAAGTGGGTGAGTGGGTGAGTGAGTGGGTGAGTGTGATGTTGTGAACTGCAGTGTGGTGAGTGGGTGAGTGTGATGTTTTGAGCTGTAGTGTGGTGAGTGAGTGGGTGAGTGTGATGTTGTGAGCTGTAGTGTGGTGAGTGAGTGAGTGTGATGTCGTGAGCTGAAGTGTGGTGAGTGAGTGAGTGTGATGTTGTGAGCTGTAGTGTGGTGAGTGAGTGAGTGTGATGTCGTGAGCTGAAGTGTGGTGAGTGAGTGAGTGTGATGTTGTGAGCTGTAGTGTGGTGAGTGAGTGGGTGAGTGTGATGTTGTGAGCTGTAGTGTGGTGAGTGAGTGAGTGTGATGTCGTGAGTTGTAGTGTGGTGAGTGAGTGGGTGAGTGTGATGTTGTGAGCTGTAGTGTGGTGAGTGAGTGAGTGTGATGTTGTGAGCTGTAGTGTGGTGAGTGAGTGGGTGAGTGTGATGTTGTGAGCTGTAGTGTGGTGAGTGAGTGAGTGTGATGTTGTGAGCTGTAGTGTGGTGAGTGAGTGGGTGAGTGTGATGTTGTGAGCTGTAGTGTGGTGAGTGAGTGAGTGAGTGTGATGTCGTGAGTTGTAGTGTGGTGAGTGCGTGGGTGAGTGAGTGCGATGTTGTGAGCTGTAGTGTGGTGAGTGAGTGAGTGAGTGTGATGTTGTGAGCTGCAGTTTGGTGAGTGAGTGGGTGAGTGAGTGTGATGTTGTAAGCGGTAGTGTGGTGAGTGAGTGGGTGAGTGAGTGTGATGTTGTAAGCGGTAGTGTGGTGAGTGAGTGAGTGTGATGTTTTGAGCTGTAGTGTGGTGAGTGAGTGGGTGAGTGTGATGTTGTAAGCTGCAGTGTGGTGAGTGGGTGAGTGTGATGTTGTAAGCTGCAGTGTGGTGAGTGAGTGGGTGAGTGCGATGTTGTGAGCTGTAGTGTGGTGAGTGAGTGAGTGTGATGTCGTGAGTTGCAGTGTGGTGAGTGAGTGGGTGAGTGTTGTTGTTGTGAGCTGCAGTGTGGTGAGTGAGTGGGTGAGTGTGATGTCGTGAGCTGCAGTGTGGTGAGTGGGTGAGTAAGTGAGTATGATGTTGTACACGTGTGCTTGTACACATTGTATACAATGCACTGCTAGTGTGTGTGTCAATTGTGTGTGGACACGCACGCGCACACACCAGTTAACCGGGGGTATAACAGTGCATCAAAGACCCCCCGTGTAGCCTTAGCAGAATGATTGGGGCAAGTGCTGTCAGCGAGTTAGCAGCACCTCTGAAGGGCGGCACGGCACAAGAGGGGAGCCCACCACCCCTTTTCCCGAGAGTGCAGCGTTTGTAAAACACGTGGCTGTGTGAGCGTGCACGCATGCATTGGGAGCGGTGGTGCAGCGGTTAGCGCGTCGCGCAGCATTCCCGGCAGAGTCCCGAGTTCGATTCCCGCTCAGGGCCCAACAACACCAGCGATGATTGTCTAAACCTATCGTGGGCCTTTCCCGAGGTCGACTTGGCATGAAATGAGTAGCTGGCGCGGTGTGTAAACATCGCCACTGGAGAGACAAAGGCGGCCGGACGTGGTGCTGGCCACCCACCCCCTCGTGTACCGTTTGGGCCTTCATAGGTGCTCGCTAACAGCACTTGCCCCTACAGTCTGTTAAGGCTATACGGGGGATCTTTGTCTTTGTGTGTGTGGAGGGTGAGTGGCGTAAACCGCTGTGAGGAATGCCCCCCCCCCCACCTTATCCCCCCCCCCCCCCCGCTGTAACCCAACGCGCTCCTAGCGGTGTCGCTTCCCCGCCGCCTCCTCTCAACCCCCCCCCCCCGCGTCCACCACGGACAGCTCCGCCCACCCCACCCGATGCAACAACTCTCGCCCGCATCCTCACCTCGACTCGTCCGTCTCGTACTGTCCCTCACTCCCTTACTGCCTCTTACATTCGTACAGCCCTCTCCCCTACCCCTCTCCCCTACCCCTCTCCCCCTACCCCTCTCCCCTACCCCTCTCCCCTACCCCTCTCCCCTACCCCTTTCTCCTGCCCCTACCCCTCTCCCCTACCCCTCTCTCCTGCCCCTCTCCCCTACCCCTCTCCCCTACCCCTCTCCCCTACCCCTCTCTCCTACCCCTCCTGCCCCTCTCCCCTACCCCTCTCCCCTACCCCTCCCCCCTACCCCTTTCTCCTGCCCCTCTCCCCTACCCCTCTCCACTACCCCTCTCCCCTACCCCTTTCTCCTGCCCCTACCCCTCTCCCCTACCCCTCTCTCCTGCCCCTCTCCCCTACCCCTCTCCCCTACCCCTCTCCCCTGCCCCTCTCTCCTGCCCCCTCTCCCCTACCCCTCTCCCCTACCCCTCTCTCCTACCCCTCTCCCCTACCCTCTCTCCCTCCCCCTCTCCCCTACCCCTCTCCCCTACCCCTCTCCCCTACCCCTCTCTCCTGCCCCTCCCCCCTACCTCTCTCTCCTACCCCTCCCTCCTACCCCTCCCTCTTACCCCTCCCTCCTACCCCTCTCTCCTACCCCTCACTCCTACCCCTCCCTCCTACCCCTCTCTCCTACCCCTCCCTCCTACCCCTCCCTCCTACCCCTCCCTCCTACCTCTCTCTCCTAACCCTCCCTCCTACCCCTCTCTCCTACCCCTCCCTCCTACCCCTCTTTCCTACCCCTCTCTCCTACCCCTCTCTCCTACCCCTCTCTCCTACCCCTCTCTCCTACCCCTCTCCCTCCTACCCCTCTCTCCTACCCCTCCCTCCTACCCCTCTCTCCTACCCCTCTCTCCTACCCCTCCCTTCTACCCCTCTCTCCTACCCCTCTCTCTCCTACCCCTCTTTCCTACCACTCCCTCCTACCCCTCTCTCCTACCCCTCCCTCCTACCCCTCCCTCCTACCCCTCTCTCCTACCCCTCTTTCCTACCCCTCTTTCCTACCCCTCCCTCCTACCCCTCTCTCCTACCCCTCTTTCCTACCACTCCCTCCTACCCCTCTCTCCTACCCCTCCCTCCTACCCCTCTCTCCTACCCCTCTTTCCTACCCCTCCCTCCTAACCCTCTCTCCTACCCCTTCCTCCTACCCCTCTCTCCTACCCCTCTCTCCTACCCCTCTTTCCTACCACTCCCTCCTACCCCTCCCTCCTACCCCTCCCTCCTACCCCTCTCTTCTATACTCTCTCCCACCACACGCAGCCCCTGTGTCCACCCCTCATCCCTCCCCCATGCCCTCTCCGTCCCTCCATCCCTCTAAAGCCACGTGACTCTCTTACTCCTTCAATTCCCACTCTCTCCCTCTCACCCCGTATCCCTCTCTCTCTCTCTCCCCACATACTCTCTCTGTCCATCCAATCCTCTCTCCCTCTCGTCCCGTATCCCTCCCTCCCTCTCTTCTCCCCACATATCCTCTCTGTCCCTCCCTCTCTCCCCTCCCCCGTGCGAGGAGGAGGCTGCTGCGATTAAGAGTGATGTTCTGACACGGCTGTCCCGGCAGCCCCTAATTGAAATCGTGTAGCCGGGCTTGTAGCAAATTGCCGACGTGACAGATCTATCAGAGGACGCGTCCGCTCCGCCCAGGGGTGGGAGCCGCGCGCCGCGCGGGGCCACAATCCGAGGCCGGGAGGGCGCAACACGCACACAGCCACCTACACACGTACCTGAACACTCACACACCTGAACACTCAGACACACACACAGCCACCTACACACGTACCTGAACACTCACACACACACAGTCACCTACACAGTACCTACTCACACACACACACAGCCACCTACACACAGCCACCTACACACGTACCTGAACACTCACACACCTGAACACTCAGACACACACACAGCCACCTACACACACACCTGAACACTCAGACACACACACAGCCACCTACACACATACCTACTCACACACACACACAACCACCTACTGACACACCTGAACAATTAGACACACACACAGCCACCTACACACGTACCTGAACACTCACACACCTGAACACTCACACACACAGTCACCTACACACGTACGTACTCACACACCTGAACACTCACACACACAGCCACCTACAAACAGCCACCTACACACACCTGAACACTCACACACCTGAACACACACACGCATAGTCACCTACACACGTACCTGAACACTCACACACACACACAGCCACCTACACACGTGCCTGAACACTCACACACCTGAACACTCAGACACACACACAGCCACCTACACACGTACCTGAACACTCACACACACACAGTCACCTACACAGTACCTACTCACACACACAGCCACCTACACACAGCCACCTACACACGTACCTGAACACTCACACACCTGAACACTCAGACACACACACAGCCACCTACACACACACCTGAACACTCAGACACACACACAGCCACCTACACACATACCTACTCACACACACACAGCCACCTACTCACACACCTGAACAATTAGACACACACACAGCCACCTACACACGTACCTGAACACTCACACACCTGAACACTCACACACACAGTCACCTACACACGTACCTACTCACACACCTGAACACTCAAACACACACAAACACACAGCCACCTACACACAGCCACCTACACTCACACCTGAACACTCATATACCTGAACACAGCCACCTACACTCACACCTGAACACTCATATACCTGAACACTCGCATACACAGTCACCTACACACGTACCTGAACACTCACACACACACACAGCCACCTACACACGTGCCTGAACACTCACACACCTGAACACTCAGACACACACACAGCCACCTACACACACACCTGAACACTCAGACACACACACAGCCACCTACACACATACCTACTCACACACACACAGCCACCTACACACAGCCACCTACACACACACCTGAACACTCACACACACACACAGCCACCTACTCACACACCTGAACACTTAGACACACACACAGCCACCTACCCACGTACCTACTCACACACCTGAACACTCACACACACACAGTCACCTACCCACGTACCTACTCACACACCTGAACACTTAGACACACACACAGCCACCTACCCACGTACCTACTCACACACCTGAACACTCACACACACACACAGCCACCTACACACGTACCTACTCACACACCTGAAGACTCACTCACACACAGCCACCTACACACGTACCGACTCACACACCTGAACACTCACACACACACAGCCACCTACCCACGTACCTACACAAACACCTGAACACTCACACACAAACACAGTCACCTACACACGTACCTACTCACACACCTGAACACTCTCACACACACAGCCACCTACACACGTACCTACTCAAATACCTGAACACTTAGACACACACACAGCCACCTACACACATACCTCCTCACATACCTGAACACGCACACACACGCAGCCACCTACACACGTACCTACTCATACACCTGAACACTCACACACACACAGCCACCTACACACATACCTACTCACACACCTGAACACTCACACACACAGCCACCTACACACGTGCCTACTCACACACCTGAACACTCACACACACACAGCCACCTACACACGTACCTACTCACACACCTGAACACTCACACACACACAGCCACCTACCCACGTACCTACTCATACACCTGAACACTCACACACACACAGCCACCTACACACGTGCCTACTCACACACCTGAACACTCCCTCACACACACACACAGCCAGCTACCCACGTACCTACTCACACACCTGAAAACTCACACACACACATCCACCTACACGCATACCTACTCATATACCTGAATACTGACACACACAGCCAGCTACACACGTACCTACTCACACACCTGAACACTCACTCACACACACAGCCACCTTACCCACGTACCTACTCACACACCTGAATACTCACACACACACACAGCCACCTACACACGTGCCTACTCACATACCTGAACACTCACACACACACACACAGCCACCTACACACATACCTACTCACACACACACACAGCCACCTACACACATACCTACTCACGCACACACACAGCCACCTACCCACGTGCCTACTCACACACCTGAACACTCACACACACACAGTCACCTACACACGTACCTACTCACACAACTAAACACTCACACACACACAGCCACCTACCCACGTACCTACTCACACACCTGAACACTCACACACGCACACAGCCACCTACCCACGTGCCTACTCACACACCTGAACACTCACACACACAGCCACCTACACACGTACCTACTCACACACCTGAACACTCACATACACACAGCCACCTACACATACCTACTCACACACCTGAACACACACAAACACAGCCACCTACACACGTACCTACTCATACACCTGAACACTCACACACACACACAGCCACCTACCCACGTACCTACTCACACACCTGAACACTCACTCACACACACAGTCACCTACCCACATACCTATTCACATACCTGAACACTCACTCACACACACAGCCACCTACCCACGTACCTACTCACACAACTGAACACTTAGACAAACACACAGCCACCTACACACGTACCTATTCACACACCTGAACACTCACACACACAGCCACCTACCCACGTACCTACTCACACACCTGAACACTCACTCACACACACAGCAACATACCCACGTACCTACTCACACACCTGAACACTTAGACACACACAGCCACCTACCCACGTACCTACTCATACACCTGAACAATCACACACACAGCCACCTACACAAATACCTACTCACACACCTGAACACTCACACACACACACAGCCACCTACCCACGTACCTACTCAAACAGCTGAAAACTCACACACACAGCCACCTACCCACGTACCTACTCACACACCTGAACCCTCACACACACACAGCCACCTACACACGTACCTACTCACACACCTGAACACTCACATACACACAGCCACCTACACACATACCTGAACACTAACACACACAGCCACCTACACACGTACCTACTCAGATACCTGAACACTCACACACACACACACAGCAACCTACCCACGTACCTACTCACACACCTGAACACTCACTCACACACACAATCACCTACCCACATACCTATTCACATACCTGAAAACTCACTTACACACACAGCCACCTACCCACGTACCTACTCACACAACTGAACACTTAGACAAACACACAGCCACCTAGCCACGTACCTACTCACACACCTGAACACTCACACACACATCCACCTACACACGTACCTATTCACACACCTGAACACTCACACACACAGCCACCTACCCACGTACCTACTCACACACCTGAACACTCACTCACACACACAGTCACCTACCCACATACCTATTCATATACCTGAACACTCACTCACACACACAGCAACCTACCCACGTATCTACTCACACACCTGAACACTTAGACACACACAGCCACCTACCCACGTACCTACTCATACACCTGAACACTCACACACACACAGCCACCTACCCACGTACCTACTCACACACCTGAACACTTAGACAAACACACAGCCACCTACCCACGTACCTACTCACACACCTGAACAGTCACACACACAGCCACTTACCCACATACCTACTCACACACCTGAACACTCTCACACACACAGCCACCTACCCACGTACCTATTCACATACCTGAACACTTAGACACACACAGCCACCTACACACGTACCTACTCACAAACCTGAACACTCACACACACACAGCCACTTACCCACATACCTACTCACACACCTGAACACTTAGACACACACACAGTCACCTACCCACGTACCTACTCTCACACCTGAACACTCACACACACACAGTCACCTACCGCCGTACCTACTCACACACCTGAACACTCAGACACACACACAGTCACCTACCCACGTCCCTACTCACACACCTGAACACTCACACACAGACAGCCACCTACCCACGTACCTACTCACACACCTGAATACTCACGCACACAGCCACCTACCCACGTACCTATTCACACACCTGAACACTCACACACACACAGCCACCTACCCATATACCTACTCAAACACCTGAACACTTAGACACACACACAGTCACCTACCCACGTACCTACTCACACACCTGAACACTCACACACACACAGTCACCTACCCACGTACCTACGCACACACCTGAACACTCAGAGACACACACAGTCACCTACCCACGTACCTACTCACACACCTGAACACTCACTCACACACACAGCCACCTACCCACGTACCTACTCACACACCTGAACACTCACACACACAGAGTCACCTACCCACGTACATACTCACACACCTGAACACTTAGACACACTCACAGTCACCTACCCACGTACCTACTCACACACCTGAACACTCACACACACACACAGTCACCTACCCACGTACCTACTCACATACCTGAATACTCAATCACACACACAGTCACCTACCCACGTACCTACTCACACACACACACAGTCACCTACCCACGTACCTACTCACACACCTGAACACTCACACACACACAGTCACCTACCCACGTGCCTACTCACACACCTGAACACTCACACACACACAGCCACCTACCCACGTACCTACTCACACACCTGAACACTTAGACACACACACAGTCACCTACCCACGTACCTAATCACACACATGAACACTTAGACAAACACACAGTCACCTACCCACGTACCTACTCACACACCTGAACACTTAGACACACACACAGTCACCTACCCACGTACCTACTCACACACCTGAACACTCACACACACAGCCACCTACCTACGTCCCTACTCACACATCTGAACACTCACACACACACAGTCACCTACCCACGTACCTACTCACACACCTGAACACTCACACACACAGCCACCTACCCACGTACCTGCTCACACACATGAACACTCAGACACACACAGTCACCTACCCACGCACCTATTCACACACCTGAACACTCACACACACAGCCACCTACCCACGTACCTACTCATACACCTGAACACTCACACACACACAGTCACCTACCCACGTACCTACACACACACCTGCTCACTCACACACACAGAGTCACCTACCCACGTACCTACTCACACACCCACACTGTCACCTACCCACGTATCTACTCACATATCTGCTCACTCACACACATACACAGTCACCTACCCACGTGCCTACTCACATACCTGAACACTCACACACACAGCCACCTACACACGTACCTACTCACATACCTGCTCACTCACACACACATAGTCACCTACCCACATGCCTACTCACATACCTGAACACACACACAGTCACCTACCCACGTACCTACTCACATACCTGCTCACTCACACACATACACAGTCACCTACTCACGTGCCTACTCACATACCTGAACACTCACTCACACACAGAGTCACCTACCCACGTACCTAATCACACACCCACACTGTCACCTACCCACGTACCTACTCACATACCTGCTCACTCTCACACACACACAGTCACCTACCCACGTACCTACTCACATACCTGCTCACTCACATACACAGTCACCTACCCACGTGCCTACTCACCCACCTACCGACTGATATTCCACAGCGGCCGCAAACTTAATTTCCCACCCAACAATTATTGTTTCCGAGTCGCTGGCAGGCTGGACGAGGCCTGCGGTAGGCACGTGACTCGTAAAACACATCCATTGCGAGATATATACTGGACGTGGTGTGCCGGGTGATACAGACTGGGGTGAAGCACAGTGCCGGATTTTCCTAGTAGCAAAAGTAGCATATGCTACGGGCCTCGCGCTAAATGCTTTCAAGCTATCAATTCTGGTTCAGTGATTCTGCACTTGCTCTATTACTATAGTACTATACCGCCTTCAACTTTTACGAACGACCGGGTGTTTAAGGTTAGCGATTTGTCGTATTATCTGGCCGTATAAAAAATGGAAAAATACAATTGCTTTACATCCCCCCCCCCCCAGCCCCCTCTAATCCCTCCCACCAACCCCACTCACCACAACCACCCATCACCACCAGCTGACCTCACAAACGCCTTAGGGGGTCATAGGTCAGTTGTCAACTCGTCGCGACCCCTCTCCTTCACTCCTCAACCCAATCCCGTAGCCTCACCTCCGTCACATCATCAGAGCTCCACTCCTTACCACTCGCCCCGTAATGCCCCTCACCTCCACATCCTCCCACATCAACCCCACACCCACGTCCTCTCAGCGCCACCCCTCACCACTCACCGACACATCCTCTCACCTTTCCCCTACGCTCACCGTTATCATTTGAGGCTGAGTCGACCTAGAGGAGGCCCAGGACCGGTTCAGATCGTCATCCTCACCGGTGTTGGCCGTGAGTGGGAATCGAACTCAGGTCGCCAGGGTCGTAGGGCAGCGCGCGAACCACTACAACCACCGCTCCCCCAAAAAACACGCATACACACAAAGACAAAGATCCCCCGTATAGCCTGTAATAGACTGTAGGGGCAAGTGCTGTTAGCGAGCACCTATGAAGGCCGGAACGGTACACGAAGGGGTGGGTGGCCAACACCACGCCCGGCCGCCTTTGTCTCCCCAGTGGCGATGTTTGCACACCGCAACAGGTGCTCATTTGAGGCTGAGTCGACCTAAGGGATGGCCCAGGACCAGCTCAGATAATCGTCACCGGTGTTGGGCCGTCAGCGGGAATCGAAACCGGGCCGCGTGGTTCATAGCGCAGCGTAGCGCTACCCGCTACACTACACACACTGACTTCAACAATCCACCTCTCACTCTCTCTCTCTCACCCCCCCGCCCCGTCTCTCTTCCCCCGCCCCCGTCTCCCCCCCCCACCTTCCCAGCGCGACCCCCTGCGATGACAAATCACCCATCCCATGCAGGGCAGCATGCGAGAGGCGCAGGGCTCGCCGCTAATCTCTTCGCTAATTCTCAATTACAGCAAAATGGAGCCATACATCACCGCGACACGACGATCGATGCGAACGTTATTTCCAATGGTCCTGACACCCCCACTCGACCCCCCCCCCCCCCTCTCTACATAGTAGAATCCCCTCCCCCCCCCCTTCATCCCCCCCACCGTCTCCTCCTGTCAGATGTCTTCATTTTATTATTTTAATAATATTATTATCATTAATACTACAGCATTGCCACCCTGGTTGTTATGGATGTGTGTGTGTGTTAGTTTCGCCAACGGCACTTGTCCGTTCAGCCTGCTCAAGGCTATATGGGGATCTTTGTATGTGCACGTGTGTGTGTGTGCGTTCATGTGTGCGTAGTACGGGGAGCGGTGGTGTAGTGGTTAGCGCTACGCTGCGCTACGAACCCGGCGACCCGGGTTCGCTTCTCGCTCACGGCCAACACCGGTGACGATTATCTGAACCAGTCCTGGGCCTCTCCTAGGTCGACTCAGCCTCAAATTAGTACCTCGCTAACGATACTTGGCCCAACAGCATGTTAAGGCTATATGGGGTATATTTGTGTATGCGTGTTCATGTTGCAAGGTAATATGTCTGTGTTTAGAATGTATATGTGTGTGTAGTGTGGGGTAATGAATGCGCCCGTGATATGAATGGGAAAAACAGGGAGGTGGGGATGGAGGTGGTAGTGGCGGTGATGGTGGTGGGGATGGAGGTGGTAGTGGCGGTGATGGTGGTGGTGATGGTGGTGGGGATGGAGGTGGTAGTGGCGGTGATGGTGATGGTGGTGGTGGTGGAGGTGATGGAGGTGGGGATGGAGGTGGTAGTGGTAGTAGTGGTAGTGGTGATGGTGATGGTGGTGGAGGTGATGGAGGTGGTAGTGATGGAGGTGATCGTGGTATTGGTAGTGATGGTGGTGGAGGTGGTAGTGATGGTGATGGAGGTAGTGGTAGTGGAAGTGATGGAGGTGGTAGTGATGGTGGTAGTGATGGTGATGGAGATAATGGTAGTGGTAGTGATGGAGGTGGTAGTGATGGTGGTAGTGATGGTGATGGAGGTAGTGGTAGTGGTGGTAGTAGTGGTAGTGATGGAGGTGGTAGTGGTAGTGATGGAGGTGGTAGTGGCGGTAGTAGTGTTAGTGATGGGAGTGATGGAGGTGGTAGTGGTAGTGGAGGTGGTAGTGGCAGTGATGGTGGTAGTGGTAGTGATGGTGGTAGTGGTAGTGGAGGTGGTAGTGGTAGTGGTGGTAGTAGTAGTGGTAGTGATGGAGGTGGCGATGGAGGTAGTAGTGGTAGTGATGGTGGTAGTGGTAGTGATTGTGGTAGTGATGGTGGTGGAGGTAGTGGTAGTGATGGTGATGGAGGTGGTAGTGGTAGTGGAGGTGGTAGTGGTGGTAGTAGTGGTAGTTATGGTAGTGATGGTGATGGAGGTGGTGATGGAGGTGGTAGTGGTAGTGGTAGTGTTGGAGGTGGTAGTAGTGGTAGTGGTAGTGATGGTGGTAGTGATGGTAATGGTGGTAGTGGTGGTGATGGTGGTGGTAGTGATGGTGGTAGTGATGGTAATGGTGGTAGTGTTAGTGATGGTAGTGATGGTAGTGATAGTGATGGTAGTGATGGTGATGGTGGTAGTGTTGGTGGTGGTAGTGGTAGTGGAGGTGGTAGTGGTGGTAGTAGTGGTAGTGATGGTGATGGGGATGATGGTGGTGGTGGAGGTGATGGTGATGGAGGTAGTAGTGGTAGTGGTAGTGATGGTGATGGAGGTAGTGGTTGTGATGGTGGTAGTGATGGTGGTAGTGGTAGTGATGGTGGTAGTGATGGTAATGGAGGTAGTGATGGTAGTGATGGTGATGGTAGTGGTAGTGATGGTGGTGGTAGTGGTAGTGATGGTGGTAGTGGTAGTGATGGAGGTAGAGGTAGTGGTAGTGATGGTGGTGGTAGTGATGGTAGTAGTAGTAGTGATGGTAGTGATGGTAGTGATGGTAGTAGTAGTAGTGATGGTAGTGATGGTAGTGATGGTGGTAGTAGTAGTAGTGATGGTAGTAGTAGTAGTGATGGTAGTAGTAGTGATGGTAGTAGTAGTGATGGTAGTGATGGTAGTGATGGTAGTAGTAGTAGTGATGGTAGTGATGGTGGTAGTAGTAGTAGTGATGGTAGTAGTAGTAGTGATGGTAGTAGTAGTAGTGATGGTAGTAGTAGTGATGGTAGTAGTAGTAGTGATAGTAGTGATGGTGGTGATGGTGATGGTGGTGGTAGTGGTAGTAGTAGTAGTGATGGTAGTGATGGTGGTGATGGTAATGGTAGTAGTAGTAGTGATGGTAGTAGTAGTAGTGATGGTAGTGATGGTGATGGTGGTGGTAGTGATGGTAGTAGTAGTGATGGTAGTAGTAGTAGTGATGGTAGTGATGGTGATGGTGGTGGTAGTGATGGTAGTAGTAGTGATGGTAGTAGTAGTAGTGATGGTAGTGATGGTGATGGTGGTGGTAGTGATGGTAGTAGTAGTGATGGTAGTAGTAGTAGTAGTGATGGTAGTGATGGTGATGGTAGTAGTAGTAGTGATGGTAGTGATGGTGATGGTAGTGATAGTGATGGTAGTAGTAGTAGTGATGGTAGTAGTAGTAGTAGTGATGGTAGTAGTAGTAGTGATGGTAGTGATGGTAGTGATGGTAGTGATGGTAGTGATAGTGATGGTAGTGATGGTAGTGATGGTAGTGATAGTGATGGTAGTGATGGTAGTGATGGTAGTGATGGTAGTGATAGTGATGGTAGTGATGGTAGTGATAGTGATGGTGGTGATGGTGGTGGTGGTGGCGTCCGTCCTCGTGGCGGCGTCTCGACAAATCCCCAGGCATTTCGGGTTTCTTTATTTTTTTTCCCTCCCACCAAAAAAATGTTGCGCCGTGATTCTGCGGGGAAACGCGGCAATTTGGGTTTCTATCGCCTCTCGCATGCTCCCAATTTCCCTTCCCGTAATGCGAGCAGCTCAGAGGGCGCCCGCAAACACCTCCTCCTCATCCTCCACCCCCGCTAACCACACCGACACCTCCCTCCCCCCCCCCTCCACCGCTCTCCTCCCATCCCTGCGTATTCGTTGACACAATAAAAAAAAAATGCCCAACTGCACCATTCCCCAGGGTCCACCTGTGACAGCCAACCCCGCTAGCTGTGTGCGCGTCGTACGGTGTGTGAGAGAGAGAGAGAGGTGCGGGAATCATTCTCTCCTATTCCTTCGCTTTGCTGCCATAACGGTCCTGAGAATCGCGCACGGCACTCGGAGTGCGGTTCCCGTCTCAGATGAACACCGAACCGATTGGCTGCTCGTCTCCCCATTCACGACCCCTGAGCCGACGGTGGAAATTCCACATTTCTATGGCGGGGGTTCGAGCACGGTTGCGGGGAAGAGCAACGTAGCGCTTCAGCATCTGGTGATGGTGTAGTCTTGTTGTTGTTTTTTTACCGTTGCAATAATGGGCAGAAGCTGCGTGTTTTTGTTTGATTACAGCGTGTTTTCGCGCGTGGTTGGTTGTGCGACATTTATGGTTTTCACGCCATTCGCTGCTCCGTATACGCGTGCGATCGTACGTTGAACTGATTTCGCACCGCACGTAGCCATCCGTGCTAATCGGAGGTGCCGGGGGAAGGACAACAACGACGACGATGATGATGATGATGCTGATCATTGGTGTTCCGTCGTGATGATTGTGAGTTTGTCTCGCCAATTACAGGTTTGAGTAACAACGCGCGTGGTGTCGGGAGGACCGCGACGCCACGGTTACCACCTGCGACGTCATCTCTTCATCCCGGCGATAGTTCAAAAATAGCTCACGAAGGGAACACGTAAAGCGGTGGCTGTTTTTTTTATTATCGTTTCACGGAAGTGTATAACCCTTTAACGTCAACTTTCATCATTTTGTATTGCACACGCATTTGGTCGAACTCTATACGTATTAAAAAAAATACTTTACAAACAAACACAAGGAGTCACTAACCCCATATCTGCATTTGTCATCAATATGCTTAATTCCTCTGTTGATATGTAAACTCCTTTGTCAAGGCGCTCTGCTCCTCCCACCCAGCTTAAAAGACGCTGCCAAGCTTAACAGTGTTCAGTAGGACGCTGTCTTTCCGACAGTTCTGTTTCTTCACCTGAGGACGGCTGCTTGCGTTGTGGCCGAAACGTCGTGAGAATTGAATTTTACAACGTTTTATTTTTTATTATTGTATTATTATTTCCCTTCTACGTGACTTTACCGAAAGAGCCAAGAATAAAAAAAGACTTTACAAACGTAAAGAAAGCCACGATATTCGGTATTTTGTGCAGCGATGACATTCCGATTGGCCGATATTACGATATCCCATTTGGTCACGATACAACGATATTTCGCATCGCCACGTTACAACGATATTTCGCTTCGCCACGATGCTACGATATTTCGCATCGCCACGATGCTACGATATTTCGCATCGCCACGATACTACGATATTTCTCATCGCCACGATACTACGATATTTCGCATCGCCACGATACTACGATATTTCGCATCGCCACGATACAACTATGTTACGCAAAGACGACCGAGACTTTGATCGAGGAGGCTATATCCTACCGTCGCAATGTGCCACCACATCGCGCTAAGCCCACTCGCTACAAGATAAGAGTTACGGGGGGATTGTTGGGTGGTGTTGCCCGGGTTTGGGGGGGGGGGGCGAGGGGTGGTGAGGGTGGGGGCGAGAGCGAGGGGGGGGGTTGAGCGGGGGGGGGGGTTCGCTTCTTGTATTAATTCAAACAAAATCGTTGCTTGTGTCCTTCCTGTAAGAGAGAGAGAGAGAGACCTCACAGCATTTGACGGCGGAGGGCGATCGATGGAGAATTCACATTGATCGCTCAGCTTCTGAAGGCTTCTCTTATAATCACACACAAGTGATACCACTGCAAGCCCGCTGTGATGTGTGAGTGTGTGTGCGCGGTGCTGCTGTGTGGGTGTGAACCCGCGTCACTGTGCCGGCCTTCGTAGGTGCTCGCGAACAGCACTTGCTCCAAATTACTGTTAAGGCTATACGTGGGGGGGGGGGGGGGGGGGGGTCTTTGTCATTGTGGATCTGCGGGTGAGTGTTTGGGTGAGTGTGTCTGTATGCTGCTGTGCCTATTTGTGGTTGGATCTGTGTGTGAGTGTGGGGAGCGGTGGTGTAGCGGTTAGTGCGCTGTGCGACAAACCCCGCTACTCGAGTTCGATTCACGCTCACGGCCAACACCAGTGACGAGCCGGTCCCCTCAACTAGGTCGACTCAGCCTCAAATGAGTACCTGGTGCGATGTGTAAACATCGCCACTATGGAGACAAAGACGGCCGGGCGTGGTGCAGGTCACCCACCCCTTCGTGTGCCGTGCCGGCCTTCATAGGTGCTCGCGAACAGCACTTGCCCCAACAGTCTGTCACATGCTATACGGGGGATCTTTGTCTTGTTCGCGAGTTCGTCTTTGTCTATCATTGTGTGTACATGTATCTGTGTGTGAGTCAGCGATTCACGCTTAATGACGGCCTCCCAGAGGTCGACTCAGCCTCAAATGAGGACCCTGGTGCCGGGTGTAAAGTGTGAACATCAGCCCAGGGGGAGACAAAGGCGGCCGGGCGTGGTTGTTGATCATCCACTCCCTCGTGCTCCTTGACAGCACTTGCTCCACCAGTCTGTTAAAGGCTATGGGCTATGGGGGGGAAGGGGGGAGGTGTCTTTGGTGTGTGTGTTACCAATGCTGCCGTGTCCTGTTGGTTCGCGCGCTGCGCTACGAACCCCGGCCACCCGATTCTCAAGCACCGCCAACATCATCCAGTGGAGAAAGTGACGCCCGTACCGGGCCTTCATCTAGCCGTGGGTTGACGCATCATGCCGCTGGACTATGAATGTTACATTTTCCTATTGTTCTATTTATTTATGCGTCTGTGAAGAATGTGCGGTTATTAAAAAAAAAACAATTAAAAAAAATATCACTTTCACTACAATGAAATATCAAACGACCACGCCTCGTCCGCATTTCGCTCCTCCATCGTCGTCAACCGTGATCGATCCACTGCTGGATGAAGGCCTCTTGCAACCGCGTGGGCCGTTGCAGGTTGTTTGACCACACTTCACCACAGCGGTCATCGCTGTGGGCGCGTTAGAGGTGGGCCTCCCGGCACGACCGCTTAACACATCGCTCGCCACTGACGCTCGTGCCGACACTGCCCGCCTTTCCTTCTCTCGCTGTCGCTTCGTCCTTGGCCTCGACCCCGCCGAGCAACAACAACTGCTGTGATCCGAATCACAATTCCTGCTCGGAGAGATAGTAACGTCCACCGGGCTGCCCCTCTACGGCGAACATTGCCCATCAACTTTCATCTCGCGGCCACACTGCGAGTGACTTTGGGGGCACCGTGCTCTGCCCTCCAACTGTTCGTGCGGTCGGGCGAGACACGGGGTGTGGTGGTGGTGGTGTCACAGAATCTCAGCGGTAGCTCTGTGATGTCCACTTCCGCGGGTCGTTCTGTAACACAACACGACGGCGGGTTGCTTCGTGTCGCGACGAGACGCCAATGGCTTAATATTGCTCGGGGGTGAGTAGGGGAGAGGAGGGGTTAGAGGGGAGGGGGAGGGAGTGACGGCGGAAATGACAAAAAATAAAGAAGAGAGAGAGAGAGAAAAGAGACCGTCTTTATTGTACATGTAAAACATTTAAAACGCAGTCCAATTCCATGGGTCACGCAAACAGAACGCGCGAATGACGGACGTAGAAAACCCCTCTCGAGCGATGCGCTGCGTGGGCCCAGCGCGCACGGTCATTGGCACAGCGGCGTCCCTCCCTCCCTTGATTGATTGATTGATTAATTAATTGATGTATTTATTTATTTAATGTTTAACCGGCCACGTGTCTCAGCGTTCAAGCGAGCGGATCGCGATCGGACGGATGCGGGCTCACATCCTGGTTGGTGGTGGAGGAGGGGTGGATGGTTGACTCAGCCCATCATCCCCTACGGGGTCGATAACATCGATTGCACCACTTTGTGGGCGAGTGAGCGGCGGTTGTCCAATGGCAAGACTCCACCCCCGGCCATATGAACGTGGAATGTCCACCACTGGCTCAGCGCTGTAAACAATGCCTCAATGCTCATGTGATGCCACTGACGATTTGAATGAATGACACTGTGCCTGATGATTTAAGCTGCTCCCGTGTTGAAAATCTTCCGTGCGGTGTGAGTCTTGTTTCATTTATCATTTATTACTTTTATTATTTTCTCCAAGACAATAATTTACAACGCGCGTTGTGTCTTTCCGCAACTCGTATATAATGAACACAAATAATAACACGTATTTACAGGCTCACTACAGTATATAAATACAGTATACAGTACTCTTATCCTGAGAGTGGTAGGCATTATTGTAGAATGTTTTTCCTCTCTCGCAGTCCTTCTGCTACGGCTGCTGTTGGTTTATGACATCGATCGACGTTGCCTCTGTACGTGTGTGTATGTGTGTGTATGTGTTTGTGTGTATGTATGTTTGTGTGTATGTGTGTGAGTGTATGTTTATGTGTATGCCTGTGCGTATGTACGTGTGTGTATGTTTATGTGTATGTGTGTGTATGTTTGTGTGTATGAATGTTTGTATGTGTGTATATACGTGTGTGTACGTGTCTGTGTGTGTGTATGCGTGTGTGTGGGGAGCGGTAGTGTAGTGGTTTAGCGCGCTGCGTTACGAACCCGGTGACACGATTTCGATTCCCGCTCACGGCCAACACCGGTGACGATTATCTCACCCCGACTCAGTCTCAAATGAGTACTCGGTGCAGTGTGTAAAGATCGCCACTGGGGAGACAAAGGCGGCCGGGCGTCGTGTTGGCCACCCACCCCCTTGTGTGTCGTTCCGGCCTTCATAGGTGCTCGCTAACAGCACTTGCCCCAACAGTCTGTTAGAGGCTATGGGGGTATCTTTGTCTGTGTGTGTACGTTTGCGTATATGTGTGTATATGTGTGTGTGTTTGTGTACGTGACTATCTTGTGTCTTTGTGTTACGTACATAAACAAGTCTGCGTGAAGGTAGCGACTTGTCGGTTACACATCACGATGGTACGCGAACAGCTCGGGATAATAAATTTGCTACATCGTTTATGTCATCATCATCATCATCATGGTCGTCATTGTCATCATCATCATACCGTGACTCATCATCAAACCACGACTCATCATCGTCACAGCCCGGCCACGTGGTTCAGCGGTAGTGCGAGCGGCTCGCAAAGTGGCAAGTTGCGAGTTCACATCTTGGTTAGGTGGGGTGTGTGGGTCGGGTGTGGATAGTGGTGAAGGTTGACTCGGCCCATAATCACTCCAGGGGTCGATAAAATGATACCACTTTGTGGGGAAGTCAACAGTGGTTGTCCTGTGGGATGGACTCACCCCGTCATAGAAACGTGGAATTTATACCACTGGCTGGGGGACTGTGTAAACAGGAGATGAGCACCAAATGCCACAATGCAAGGAGATCACTTTGACATCATCAATGAAATCGCACATGTTGACGTATAGTGAGTTAAGTTTTTTATATATTAAACAAGAACAAAACTAAATTACTGGCAGTACTGAATTCCCTATGACGCATCATTTATTTTTCAATACCATCATCATTATCTTCATGATCATCATACAGAGTATTTTTCATAATGAACGTGTTTGGGTTAGATCGCGTTATTTATAAACGTGTAAATAACGCGATCTAACCCAAAAAACGTTTATTATTAATAATATTGGTCGCGAAAGCCTACGTGTTATACATAGCATTGTGGGCTTCATCCCCACAATGTATGATGCACATCATCATCACGATCATTATAAGGATCATCATCATCATCACGATGATCATTATCTCGACTGTCCTTACCGTCCGCTCTGTACGCGTTAAGTGCCACTGCCGTGTGCGCTAATTCCACGGAAGATTCGTCCAACCGCACATGCGTTCAGAACGCTCGCGTGAACCGCGTTAACGATGTCCATTTCCCCCGTGGCTCTCAACACCCCACCGCCGCCCTCCCTTCTCCGCCCGGGCCGCGAACTCGATGCGAGAGTGGAGAGGGTGACAATATCATCAGGCGCGATAAACGGTGTCCTTAACCGAGGGCCGACTAAAGATCTACATCCGATTTTTGTTATGGTGGTGGCGGACATCCGCGCAGGACCGTACACAGCGGGCTGCTTCAGCGATTAGAATCTTTCCGCGCGCACAAAACGTTTGGAACTCGGCGTTGTTGTTGTTGTTGTTGCCGGCAAGGTTACAAACCAATCCCCCTCTAGTTCCCGATCAGCGCGGCTGCAGCAGGGGTCGGCAAACTTGCGTCTCCGCAGACTCACGCGGCTCTTTGAGGACCCGGCATCGCCAAGGTCATTTGTTAAGGACCACACCGTCTCGTATTCAACGTACATTTGTGCTCGACATTTTTTTTTTTTGTACCAGATTCTAAAATAAATAAATAAATGAAAACTGACTCTTCTTGTTGTTATTTTGGTTGCCAACTCCTGGGCTAGAGGATGCTTGCAGTGACCGCGGAGCAAATAGCGTTTAGCGGTGCCATCTCGAAGTGGTCGGGCCGTGTTAAGTGAATCCGCGGGCTGTCTCCAGCCCATAGAGGCGTGGCTTCCCCCAACCCCCACCCCGGTCATAGAGGGCATTCAGAGAGCGATAGTGGAGATGGATGAAATGTGGGTGGGTGGGTGGACGGGGGCATCTGAATTTTGGAGACACATTCTTAACCCCAAAATCATCTCTCTACAGCCTCGTGCCAGGACACACGTTAATGAACATCGTTCGTAATTCATGAACAAGTTGTTGTATTGTTACGTCCGTGAAATATATAATTGAGCAAGTTACAGTACAGTTAATAGGCGCCTTTTGAGAGAGAGAGAGATATATATGTGTATACCCGCACATGATGGATGATGTAAATGCGTTTTTTAGGTTCATATCACGACCGCCCAATGGTGTGGGCAGGGGATCTCGACATCCAGCAGTGGATTAGCAAAGGATCTGTACACGGTAGTGTCTGTGCTGAGCGCGGCTCTCACTATGCCTGCTGCCAGCAGATAAACCCAACGGAACGCGCGTTGGCAGTAAGCCGTGAAATGTGTTTTGATTCTCACATCTCAAATAAATACGTGGCTTATGAAACAACAATAATATTTTGACTTAAAGCTTTCGTGACTGCAGGAATTCATATTCTTTGGGTCTTTCGGTAAAGTCACGTAGATGGGTTCAAATTAATACAAATAAAATGAACAAAAAGCAGTCTGCTTATAGCAGCTTTCTCCCTCTGTTTTCCTCCTGGTGACTATCGTTTGTGTTGTGATCGAAACGTCGTAGTTTTTGGTTTATTTTACTTTTATTCATTTGAACCTATTCACGTGACTTTGCCGACAGACCCAAAGAAAACAAACAATAATATTATTACATATAAAAAATAGAACGACAATTAAAACACGTTTAAAAAAAAAGAGGAATATCTCGCCACGGTTACGGTAATAAACCAGCAACAATGTGATTAACTTTTTTTGTATATATAAATATATATTATGGTCCTATCTGACGTTCAGTTGCATTCCGATTTGTGGCGAAATTTCCCACCTCCCCCACACCCCACTTGACCCCCCCTTGACCCCCACCCCTGCCCCCCCCCCCGAGCCCCGCCCCCAGGAATGCGGTGCGCTTTGTCCCCTCCCCCTGCGCGCTATGATTGCGCAATAGCCGTAATATTTCGCCAAAATCAGAAAGGAATCCTCGTTCAGTAAACTTTATGTGTTTCTAAAGAGAGAGAGAGAGAGAGCACAGTTTGACGTGAAAGCCACGATAAATATATAGTTAACACAAAATAAAAAATAAATTTGGACCAAGATAAATTAACGGGGATTGAGAGGCGCTGGTGGTCAGACTGTTTTGATGACATGCGTCACGGGCTACTGCTGCTGCTGATTAGAAAAAAGTGTTCTTTAAATTATTAATCGACGCCGAACACGTACAACAAATTCAATAACTTAAAGTCATTTATACAGCGCTTAATTAATCGACGATCCGTCTCACTTCAATTTAATTGAACTAAGAAAGACAACAATGAGAAGCGTAGTGACATTAATTGTAGTCATAGTAATAGTACAGATAAAAGTGCGTCGAGGCTTGGGTAAAGTCTGAACTGCTTCTCGCGCGTCACGCTCACACGTCACCCGCCCCTCCACCTCCCTCCCCTCCACCTCCCTCCCCTCCCCCTCCCTCCCCTCCCCATGCAGTCACTCTTGGGCAAGAAAGATCGAGATCACCATCATCATCATGTGGATCAGAGTCGGGCTCAAAGGGGAAACGCGATAACGCTCTTGGGTCGAACTACACGCGGCACGTGTTCCACACGACTTGTTTGCGTGCAATGTATCGTAGGGATATCGCTAAGAATATCGTAAATGGAGTCCAACGTTTGTCCTTCAACTTGTGCCGTTCGTTACGTGTTCAACTTTGTGCTCAGTCAACAGGGAGGTGGGGGTGGGGGGGCAGGGGAGACGTGGGGGGTCAGCGACAAAATCACATTTGTGCCGAGTTCAGCCGGAGCAGAAACGTTCCTGACCAACTCATTCTACCTCCTCCATCATCACCACCACCACCATCACCACCACCATCGCTACAAACGGACTCCAGCACGACTACTCCTGGCGTTCGGTGGCAGAACTCGGTGGGCGATTGATTATTGGTGGCTGTTGATGTGGTGGCTGTTGATTGACGGCTGCTGAGTGACGGCCGTAAGAGTGGCGGCTGTTGATTGGCGGCCGTTGATTGGCGGCCGTTGATCGATTTGGTGACGGCCGATTGGTGGCGGCCGCTGATCGGCGGTGGCCGAGGTCTGTCGTGCCGGGCCGCAGGGCCTCGCCGGCGGCCTCTTAGAGACCCAGGGCGGCCGCGTGCTTGCGAGCTTTGAGTCGCAGGTCGGCGATGCTCGAGTTCTTGGTACTCGTTTTAGCGGCCGCGGCGGCGGCGGCCACCGCCGAGGCGGAGTCGGCGATGCTGGCGAGCGAGGGCAGCCCGAAGGGCGGCGGCGGGAACATCATGTAGGGAGCGTGTGCGGCGAGGTGCGAGTGGAGGTGGTGGTGTGCATGGGCAGCAACTCCCTCCAATTGCAATTGCGCCTGTACCTTCATCAGGGGGGGGGGGGGGGGGAGGGGCGATGGAGTCGAGGGTGGGGAGGGGGGGAGAGAGAAGCGGTGGCAACGTTGTTGTTGTTGTTGTTGGCAGGCTGTAACTTTCGCACTGCTGTTCATAGAAGTAAATGAACCGAACTCTTTCCCCTCCGCCACACCCGAGGGGCCCAGTTGCACGCGACTGGATCGCTCGCACGCGGTCGCCTCCGCAACCCGTTGCGGAGTAATTGCGCTGTGCAGCGTGGAACGACTTTTTTAATTTCAACGTAGAATGAGGGACGATGCCTTCCGCCAGCAGTGGCGTGGGCGAGCATTTGCAGGGCTGTGCACTCACCCTGATACTTGTCGATGTGTGTTCGTGTGGGGAGCGGTGGGTGTAGTGGTTAGCGCTACGCTGCGCTACGAACCCGGCGTCCCGAGTTTGATTCCCGCTCACGGCCAACACCGGTGACGATTATTTGAACAGGTCCTGGGCTTCCCCCAAGGTCGACTCAGCCTCAAATGAGTACCTGGTGCGGTTGTGTTAATATCGCCGATAGGGAGACAAAGGCGGTCGGGCGTGGTGCTGGCCACCCACCCCCTCGTGTACCGTGCCGGCATTCATAGGTGCTCGCTAACAGCACTTGCCCCTACAGTCTGTTAAGGATACACGAGGGATCTTTGTCTTTGTGTGTCCCTGTGTGTGTGTACAGGTGTTCCGTGTGTGTGTGTGTACACGTGTTCCGTGTGTGTAGGGTTACCTGTTGGAAGGGCATTCTCAGAGCGCCCATGTTGACGTAGGGGGCCACGCGGCACGCCTCCAGGTGACTCGTGGTGCCGATCAGAACTCCTGGGCGACAGGCGGTAAACACTAATAATAATAAACAAATATATCACACACACTCCCGTTTGTTTATGCAGGAGAACGTGGGTTCGATCCCGATCCTGACGCCTGCTATATATTGGGAGTTTGCGTGTCTCTCTCTCTCTCTCATCATCATCATCACAGTGGCTAGGAGATGTTAACTCCTCCTATACAGGAGGTCGTGGGTTCGAACCCGGCCCTGACGCCTTCTATATATTGGGAGTTTGCGTCTCTCTCTCTCTCATCATCATCACGGTAGGTAGATGTTAATTCCCTCTCCTGGTATACAGGAGGTCGTGGGTTTTCCGATTTTTTTCCTCCACGATTAGAGTAATTGGCTGCTATGAATTTCCATACGATGACAAGCCACTAAGTTAGGTTATCATTTGTGGCAAGGTCGCTTCTGAAAAAGAGCGATATTGCTCGGTGGGCCTTACCTGGTCAAATAAAAAGAATATAAATAGTTGAAAAGTTTAGTTTTTAACAAATAGACATCTTCCAATGCTTAGATTCACATGTCTCTGTGAGCCACCAACCCTTGCTTCTAATAATTACATCGATTTTAAAACATGTCCTGGTGCTGCGTTGGCAGTGGGGCACAAGCATAATCAACAACAGAAACTCAACAATTTCGTCAATAACAACAACAATACTGTGGCCTTGAAATGAAAAACATATATAACAGGCGACGTTTCGGGCAATGGTCCTTCATGGCACATACAAAGGCCAGAGAGACGAAGTGGATGAGTGTTAGAGACTGCCCTCTACACCGTAGAAAGACCTGATAAGAATAACATAATGTTGTTTTTTATCTCCCAATTTTTAAATTGGCATATTAATAGCTACCTATTGGTAGCAGTTATTACGTGGTAGATTTTTGCGTGGCGGTGATACTGACGATCCTCTTTAGGCACCCAGGAAAGCCTCGCTGAGTCCGAGGACTCGTTTTTAGGAAGGAGGAGGGGGAGGGGGGTGTTGGTCCTTGCTACATTGCGATGTTATACAACAGACCCCATTCATTCCATCGCCAATTAGAGTTTGGTGGCGTCTGCTTGGGAAAAGAAGGGAGAAGCTCAGACACAACCCAGCACCTCGCTGCGGCATATGGGAGGGTGATGGGGTGGGGTGGGATAGACGCTAATCAGCGCTGTCACCTCCTGGCCACACCTCACAGCCACGAGCCTACAACACCTGGGAAGCACCGGCACGGATCGTGTCCGAGCAAAAGCGATATCGTGGCAGCCGTGAAAAACTTGACATGCGACCCGCGCGCCAAATGAATTATCAGCGATCACAATTCAAAACGAAAATTAAAAAAATATATATATTACCAGGTAAAGCCCGCCGACCTATCCAGCTCTTTTTTCAGAAGCGACCTGGCCACAAATGATAGCTCAACGAAGTGGCTTATCATCATCACGTGTAAATGTATAGCAGCCAAATACTCTAAGCGCGTGTTTAAAGACGTGGAGGGGGAAACCGGAGGACCCGGAGAAAAATCCGTGGGGAGAGCATGCAAACTCCAAATATACAGCAGCAGGCGTCAGGGTTAGACTCGAACCCACGACCTCTTGCATACCAGGCGAGGGAGTTAGCATCTAGAATATTTAGAGAATTTTGCTGATATAAATTTCCATGTGACAAGCCACTTTGTTGAGCTATCATTTGTGGGTAGGTCTCTTCTGAAGAAGCGAATAGTTCAGTGGGCTTTTACCCGGTTAGATAAAAACAGTTTAGTTGTATCTGTATATTTAAGTAATTTGTATACATTTCCTATACTTTGCACTCCTGTCGTGCCTTTATTGTAACGTTCTGATCCGCCGCTACTGGACAGCTGTAAGAAAAGAGCTTTATAGCTCATCGGATTCCTCCAGTTGCAATAACTATTCTGAATACTGATCTCGCCACCGAGGCGTCCATTGGGAAATTCAGCGGGGGCGGGGCTCGAGGGGGCGGGGCTCGAGGGGGAGGGGCTCGAGAGGGAGGGGCTCTGGAGGGGGCCCTCCAGAGCCCAGAGAGTGGTGATGGAACGCATCCGGTTGACGTAGTCGCAATAGATTGGTGACGCAATTATTTATTTATTAATCAATCACCGTTTGGTGGCGAAAGGCATGGAGGGCGTAAGACGACTTCCGTGTTGGTGAAGATGCCTCGCACCGAGTCGGAGGCTTTCGCGACCAATATCCAGAACAAACGATGACTAAAGTTTGTGCACGTAAACAAATTTTGACAATTAGTTATAAGTGCTTCAACACACCCGTGCTGGTAGGGTTTAATGACGCATTTATATATTTGCGCGATCTTTGCTCTGGGTAAAGATGTCTGTTTTCTCCCTCCCTCTCTTAGCCGTGAGTTCGATGCGGTAGTTAAACCACATGGTGTAAAAGTGCTGAGTCGACCTAGAGGAGGCCCGAGACCGGTTCAGATAATCGTCACTGGTGTTGGCCGTGAGCGGGAATCGAACTCGGGTCGCCGGGTTCATAGCGCAGCGCACTAACCGCTACACTACCTCTCCCCACCCCACACACACACACAAGCTAACACACACCCACTGACACAAGCTGACAAAGATCCCCCGTATAGCCTGAGCAGACTTTGGGGCAAGTGCTGTTGGCGAGCACCTATGACGGTCAGCACGGTACGCGAAAGGGTGGGTGGCCAGCACCGCCTTTGTCTCCCCGATTGCGATGTTTATACATTGCACAAGGTACTCAGTTTTGGATAAGTCAACATCGTGTAGGACACACACACAAACTGCACAAACAGACAGACACACAGACAGACACAGCACGAATACACAAACAGACAGACACACACAAACTGCACCACCGTTCTCAGTACAGACGTGCCCGCAGGCACGAACAAACAGACACACAGGCAGACACACAGACAGACACAGCACGAATACACAAACAGACAGGCACACAGACAAACAGATACATAAAAGTAAAACTGGCTGCCATGCAAATACCCGACACTACGTACGTACAAAGATCCCCCGTATAGCCTTAACAGACTGTTGGGGGCAAGTGCTGCTAGCGGGCATCTATGAAGGCCGGCACGTCACACACACCGCACCAGGTACTAATTTGAGTCTGAGTCGACCTAGGGGAGGCCCAGGACCGGTTACACAGACACACACACGCGCAGAGACACACAGATAAAGACAAAGATCCCCCGCATAGCCTTAACATACTGTAAGGGCAAGTGCTGTTAGCGAGCACCTATATTCAGACACACGCACACACACATATATAGACACACGCGCAGACACACACAGATAAAGATAAAGACAAATATCCCCCGTATAGCCTGAACATAATGTAGGGGCAAGTGCTGTTAGCGAGCACCTATATATCAACACATACATATAGACACACGCACACACACACACAGAAAATTACCTTTATGCATCTGGTTCTCCTGCTTCCTGCACTTGGCGCGCCTGTTCTGGAACCAGACCTGGGACACGCGCAACAAGAGGAGACGATGAACCCGCCTCGAGCACCCTCCCCCACCCCCCCCTCCACTCCTCGCCTGTCTTAAATCAGATCGAATCAAACGCGCGCCCCTAAGTATCCGCGAATAAATAAATCAGACATTATCATGCGCGCTCGGGTTGGGCATATATCAATGCTGGCGCGGCATGCGGGCTTGTGTTAATCACACGAGAGACTTTAATCAATAATGCATGCCGCTGCTGGCTTTATTGATGCCGACCGACCGCCTCATCCCGCGTACATTGAGCGATGCAATTTGAAAGCGCCTGACATTTACCCAGAGAGCGGCCGTGGTGTTCCCATTGTTGAGGCGTTCCGGGACCGAAACGAGCGGGCAATGATTCCGATTGAAGGGGGGTTATACGGGCCGGTGATGACTTTAAACATTTTTGTTGGTATTTTTTTTTCTCGAGCAATTTTTCGTTTTGTATTTTTTTGGGCTTGTTTGCCAGGTGTAAGGCCCGCTCTGAGCTACGCGTTGCTCTCTTTTTTTTTCATAAGCGAACTGGTTGATCACAAATGGTGGTTCAACGAAGTGGCTTATCATTTATGGGGGGAAGATTTATAGCAACGCGTGGTGTTCATTCTAAATGTGGAGTGGGGGGGGGGGGGGGGGGGGGGCGGACCCCAGGAGGATCCGGAGAAAAATCCACGCCACCACGGGGAGAGCGAAATATCCAGACTCCAAATATACAGCAGCAGGTGTCAGGGTCGGGATCGAACCCATGACCTCCTGCATACCGGGCGAGGTAGTTAACATCTCGCCACCATGGCGAAGGGCGTGATGGTGAGAGGCGGTGTTGTGAGTGGTGGTGGTGGTGTTATTGGTGGTAGGTCGGGCCGGTAGTAGTCGTGGTGGTGCTAGCGACGGCGTTATAATGCAAGGTTGGTGGTGCAAGCGGGCCTTCGCCAGTGACTGTCATGGGCCCTGCTGTAGGAAATTAAACGTGGCCCGTCTACAATTCCTCATCGCCCTCTGCACACCCCCCACCCCCTCCCCCAACACTCTGGGCCCCGACGCAGTTGCACAGCCTGCACACTCGACAGCTCCTCCACGGCACGGAGCATGACCTTCGTGAAACGTGATCACTCAACTCGCTCCCCTCCTCCACCCCCACCCGCTAAAAGTTGATTAAAAATTTAAGAGTCGACAGTTGCTGCTGCTGCTACTGCTGCTGATTGTCGCGGCGGCACTACAGATATCCGCAGCGGATAATTGTTGTTCTGTTGTTGTTGTTGAACAGCGGCTCGCTCCGATGGGAATTCTTCTTTCACGATGTATGATTGGAAAAAAAACTCGCCATGATCGTGGTGATGATGAAGATGATGATCATGATTTAGGCGAAGGTGCCGATGATGTTGCGTGATCGTGAACACGCGCCACGTGTAACATTGCACGCAGCGTCGACGATTGTGATGACGATGATGGTGTTGGCGATGGTTTGATGCTTTTGCTACTGATGATGACTTTGAAGCTGCTGATGACACTGCTGTGGCTGCTAATGACCTTACACTACCAATGATGATACCGCTAATGATAACTGATGATGTTGCTGATGATGTTGCTGATGATGTTGATGATGATGCTGATGATGATGCTGGCTGTACCTGCACTCGAGCCTCGGACAGTCCGAGCCTCTGGCTCAGCTCCTCTCGCATGAACGCGTCGGGGTAGTGCGTCTCGTCGAATAGACGTTCCAGCTCATTGAGCTGCTCCAGGGTGAAGTTGGTGCGACTGCGGCGCTGCTTGAGCTTCGCTTGGCCCTCCTCCTCCTCGGCCCTCGACTCCTCCCGCCGCTCCTTCGAGTCTGAGAGAGACGGGGGAGTGGGAGAGAAGGGAGAGTGAGAGACGGGAAAGTGGGAGAGTGTGAGACCGGAGAGTGTGAGATACGGGAGAGTGGGAGAGAGGGGAGAGTGGGAGAGACGGGAGTGTGGGAGAGTGACAGACGGAAGAGTGGGAGAGAGACGGGAGAGTGGGAGAGAGACGGGAGAGTGGGAGAGACGGGAGAGTGGGAGAGACGGGAGAGTAGGAGAGTAAGATACGGAAGAGTGGGAGCGTGAGAGACAGGAGAGTGGAAGAGAGACGGGAGAGTGGGAGAGTGAGAGAGGGGAGAGTGGGAGAGACGGGAGTGTGGGAGAGTGACAGACGGAAGAGTGGGAGAGAGACGGGAGAGTGGGAGAGACGGGAGAGTGGGAGAGACGGGAGAGAAGGAGAGTAAGATACGGAAGAGTGGGAGCGTGAGAGACGGGAGAGTGGGAGCGTGATAGACGGGAGAGTGGGAGAGTGAGAGACGGGAGAGTGGGAGCGTGAGAGACGGGAGAGTGGGAGCGTGAGAGACGGGAGAGTGGGAGAGAGACGGGAGAGTGGGAGAGAGACGGGAGAGTGGGAGCGTGATAGACGGGAGAGTGGGAGAGTGAGAGACGGGAGAGTGGGAGCGTGAGAGACGGGAGAGTGGGAGTGTGAGAGACGGGAGAGTGGAAGAGAGACGGGAGAGTAGGAGAGTGAGAGACGGGAGATAGTGGGAGAGACGGGTCTGTGCGTGAAGCGGGGAGAATGTAGGCGTGAGAGATGAATGTAGTGGCACCCCCCCCACTTCCCTGCTTACGAGTGACTACGTCGGCGTGTCTTTCACGTGCAAGTTGTGGCCCCGAAATGTGTTTAGCAATGTCCCGTGGCGGGACTCGAACCACGTTGCCCGTGACCTCGGTGGCGATGGAGTCCGGCGACAACACACCGTCGAAATATGCGGCCAATTCAAGGGAGACTTTGCCTAAACTTCAACATCAACGGAAGCTACGCAGCTCTGAGCCTGCTGGGTAGTTGAACGCCTTACCCAGAATGCCAGGTACTATCGGCTCGGGCTGAGAGGTGGCCAGGGCATGGCAGTACAGCAGCGGATTCGTGAATCTATCTGCGCGGATCTTTAAGTGTGTGTGTCTCTCTCTCCCTCTGGGTTTTGTTCCCGCAATTTCCCTTATCCCTCCCGTAAGAAAGCAAACTCACAATTATTATTTGATGGAATTGGACAAATATCCCCAATGTGGGAGCAGGACCCTCGTAAACATTTGAGACTCATCCAGGGAGGTTTTTTTCTTACCTCTTCTTCTGAATAAATAAGCAAGAGACGACGCTCGCATTATATACCAACGAGCTATTGACCTCGATATTTCAACAAGAGTCACAAATGCACCGTGTGGTGAAAACGAGACACTGTGATCGCTTAATAAATAAGGGGCCGTCCATAAATGACGTCACGCGATTTTGGACGATTTTTGACCCCCCCCCCTCGTCACACGGCGTCACAAAAAGTCAGACCCCCCCCTCAAATATGACGTCACAAAGCTCTGCCCCCCCCCCCCCAAACCATATTTCCATTTTGTAAATAAAACATGCTTCATATCGCTTTAAACTATTGTCATTGTAGTGCGTATTTAATGTAGCGCTGCACTCTGATGTTGTAGGAGAAAACATTTATTAAAAAGTCTATTTAATTAAGTAGAACGTGTTGTCTATATTTATTTAAAGTTGCGCGTTTTGATGTGACGTCATATTTCTCAAACCCCCCTCCCCTTCGTCACACATCGCCACAAATGTCTGCCCCCGCCCTCTCCCAGGTGCGTGACGTCATTTATGGACGGCCCCAAACTAGCATGAAGTGGCACTGAAAGAGACGCACATGTGCCGGACCCCCTGATGTCGATGGACACTACCTACAGCGATTCTACGATACAATCAGCCCGTGCATTCGAACCGTTATGCTACCAGGTGAACGGTAGGGTAGCGGTTAGCGCTACGCTGCGCTACGAACCTGGCCACCCGAGTTCGATTCCCGCTCACGGCCAGACGCCTGTGACGATGATCTGAGCCGGTCCTGGGTCTCCCCTAGGTCGACGCGGCTTCAAATGAGTACCCGGTGCGTTATGGGAACATCGCCACGGGGGGAGACAAAGGCGGTCGGGCGTGGTGCTGACCGCCTACCTCCTCGCCTTCATAGGTGCTCGCTAACAGCACTTGCCCCAACAGTCTGTTACAGGCTACACGGGGGATCTTTGTCTTTGTACAGTCTGTAGGGGCAGTGACGTGGTCTGGTTGTAAGCGCGTGGGCTGTGCGCACGCGCACGCGACACTCACCTTCCGGATTATAAGACGCACCCCCGATTTTTTTAGTTTTTTTAAATCCACGACGGGGAAAATGCGTCTTATGATCAGGTTATATTTTTTTTTGTTCGTTACTTTACTTTGTTCCAATCACAGTGGGCTCTGACGCGTGGCTGTTGAGTAAATTAAGTTCCGTCGATTTCCATCACCGGGACGCGTCTCCTGTGGCACGCGCGACACCGAATTTCTCGCGCTCTCGATGGTCCCCGTATTGTTGAACTTCTTTCGCGCCGTACTAACCAACCGTGCCCAATCGGGACTCGAGTAAGCTCACGGGTCTATTCACGCCGAATCCGTGAGCTTTCCACCATCGGCCATCATCAGCCATGATCATTCCACTGCCGTATTAGACTTTACTCCAGTGTACGAAACAAACACATCGCTCAACACATTCGTAAATAGCGCTGCGGCTTTGAAATGAATCCACAACAATATATATGTGTGCGCGTACAGTATACATCATACTCCTGTGTAGTAGTCTCTTTTTCACGACAATGATTCACTCGGGAAAGTGTGACTCGCCTGTATGATGCAGTCTGTTAGTGTGATGCAGCCTATCTGTGAGTGTGATGCAGCCACGTTGATATTTTGATCCGTAAGTATGATGCAGCATGTTGCTATTGTGCGGACTGTTGGTATGATGCGGTCTATTAAGCATGATGCGGAATGTTGGTAAGATGTGGTCTGTTGGTATGATACGGTCTGTTAGCATGATGCGGCTTATTGGTATGATGCGGTATGTTGGTATGATGCGGTATGTTGGTGTGATGCAGTCTGTTGGTGTGACGCGGTCTGTTGGTGTGACGCGGTCTATTGGTGTGACGGGGTCTGTTGGTATGTCAGCATTGGGGAGACAAAGGCGTCCTCGCGTGGTGGTGCTGTTGGCCCTCGTGTGCCGTTCTCACATTGCTCAATAGATCCACTAACAGCACTTGCCCCAACCGCCTGTTAAGGCTACACGGGGGATCTTTGTCTGTGCGTGTGTGTGTGGTTAGCGCGCTGCGCTACGAACCCGGCGACCCGAGTTCGATTCCCGCTCACGGTTAACACCCAGTGACGATTATTTGAACTGATCCTGGGCCTCCCTTAGGTCGACTCACCCTCAAAACGAGTACCTGGTGCGGTGTGTAAAACCATCGCCACTGAGGAGACAAAGGCGGTCGGGCGTGGTGCTGAGCACCTACCCCCTCGCCTTCATAGGTGCTCGCTAACAGCACTTGCCCCAACAGTATGTTAAGGCTACACGGGGGATCTTTGTCTTTGCCTCTTTTTTTCGTGCAACCGAGCAAATGGCTCAGCGGGTCGAGCAAGCGGCTGGCAATCTGAAGGTTGCGAGTTCGCACCCTCGTTTTGTGCGTTAACTCAGCCCATCATCCTTCCGGGACCGATAAAAAAAATAAATCTACCCCTTTGTAGGGTTTGTCAACAACGCTGCATATCCTGTCGATAGACTCGCTCCTCACCAGAGAAATGTGGAATTTTCACCACTGAGCTCTACAGGGAACGGATGATCATTTGAGCAGGGCATTGCTCCAGCCTCTGCGTGCGTGTACTGCATTGTGTCTGGTGTCAATCTTTAATTGAAATGCAATCGCCTATTGATAATTAATCAGAAACTATTCCCAGCCATGGGGCGTCAATTAACATCAATGAGAGAACCACGTGATATCGCTCCAATGAAGTTATTGAATTAGAGCTAAACGCGTGTAATTTATAGCCCACTAATTAATAGACTGTTATCATTTCTCGATCAATCTTGGCTTAAAGCTTTGGTGACTGCAGGAATTCATATTCTTTGGGTCTTTCGGTAAAGTCACGTAGATAGGTTCAAATTAATAAAAAATAAAATAAGCAAAAAAACTACGACGTTTCGATCGCAACCCATGGTACCTGGGTCTGTCCCTTGACCTCCTGCCAGCGGGATTTCGACACTTCATGTGGCCTTAACGTGCACATAGCCTGGCACAAGTGCCGTGATGACGTCACCTCCACTTAGTGACGAATGGAGGTTGTTGCTGTGTCTGGGGAGCGGTAATGTAGCGGTGAGCGCGTTGCGCTACGAACCCGGCGACCCGAGTTCGATTCCCCCTCACGACCAACATAGGTGACGAATTTCTGAAGCGGTCGCTGGGACTCCGCTAGGTCGACTCAGCCCTAAACGAGCACCGAATGCGCTGCGTAAACATCGCCAGCACTGGGGAGACAAAGGCGGCCGGGCGTGGTGCTGGCCACCTACCCCTTCGTGTGCCGTGCCGGCTTTCATAGGTACTCGCGAACAGCACTTGCCCCAACACTCGGGGAAGGCTACACGGGGGATCTTTGCCTTTCATGCACTGTTATACCCCCGGTTAGCGTGTATGTGTGCGCGTGTCCACACACTTGATACACACACTTGCTGTGCAATGTATAAAATGTGTACGACATCACACTCACTCACTGCAGGTCACAACAACAGACTCACTCGCCCACCTACTCACCCACCCACTCACCCACTCACCTCACTCACAACACCCACTCGCCTCACTCACAACACCCACCCACTCACCCCACTCACCTCACTCACAACACCCACTCACCTCACTCACAACACCCACCCACTCACAACACCCACTCACCTCACTCACAACACCCACTCGCCTCACTCACAACACCCACCCACTCACCCACTCACTCACTCACCCACCCACCTCACTCACAACACCCACCCACCTCACTCACAACACCCACTCGCCTCACTCACAACACCCACCCACTCACCCACTCACCCCACTCACCTCACTCACAACACCCACTCACCTCACTCATAACACCCACCCACTCACAACACCCACTCACCTCACTCACAACACCCACTCACCTCACTCACAACACCCACCCACTCACCCACTCACTCACTCACCCACCCACCTCACTAACAACACCCACCCACCTCACTCACAACACCCACTCGCCTCACTCACAACACCCACCCACTCACCCACTCACCTCACTCACAACACCCACTCACCTCACTCACAACACTCACCCACTCACCTCACTCGCCTCACTCACAACACCCACCCACTCACCCACCCACTCACCCACTCGCCTCACTCACAACACCCACTCGCCTCACTCACAACACCCACCCACTCACTCACTCACCTCACTCACAACACCCACCCACCTCACTCACAACACCCACCCACTCACCCACTCACTCACCTCACTCACAACACCCACCCACCTCACTCACAACACCCACTCACCTCACTCACAACACCCACCCACTCACCCCACTCACCTACTCACCCACCCACTCGCCTCACTCACAACACCCACCCACTCACCCACTCACCTCACTTCTCATCCTGCTCCTTCCCTCGCACTGCTCCACTGTGGGATGCCGTCTATCGTCACCATCATTCTTCTTCTCCCCACCAGCTCTCATCGTAACCTTGCTCAATCCAAGAGTCGCGGTACACTCGTTATCGATTACAACTTTGATAACGGTGCCGTTTGTTGCAGGCCGCTCTGGCGGTTTGGGCCTCGGTCCGTATTTTTTTTTTAACGTGGATTGAAAATTAATTTCTTGAGAACTGCTTTTGCTGTTTTGTTTATTGTCCTTCCCTAACACCTCCCCTTGCCTACGTACTTTGCGAAAGACGTTCAACATACATACGTACATACGTACGTGTGTGTGTACGACACGCAGGAAGTATTCAGATGATGTTTCTCTTCCTTGGGCGGCCACGCGTACATTTGCCACGGAGCTGTACTTGACGTGGTGTGCCGGGTGAAGACATTTTCCGGAGCTCAGCCCTCAAGAGCTCCGACTCAAATAAATCCCTGATATAGAAATGGGGGGAGCGGTAATGATCCTCCCACCCCACCCTTCGGGATTATTCGATACATTGTCACGATTGCGTTTAATTACGTGCCATGAAGGACCATTGCCCGAAACGTCGCCAATATATTCCCCGCCCCCCCACCCTTCGTAAGGCCACGGTTATTGACGGATGTGATGTTTTTTGTTGTTGTTAACAATTATGTTCGAGATCAATTGAATTGTCGATTTGAAACATTCCAATTCATCTCAATTCGCACGCGTGATTCTCCATCGCGAACTTGGTATGCGACAACTTGCAACCTGCAGGCGTTCCATGCTCATCCTCCCAGCGTTGTTGTAAATCGCAAATCCACCGACTCGCTCTATTCGGAGAGACGTCATCCAGCGGTGGAGTGATCATGGTGCATGATGATGATGATGATGTTTGAGATGATGATGACGACAAAGCAATCTCACTTTGACATTGCGAGTGACGTCGCGTGAGACGGTTACGGCTGGAATACGCGTTCATCCAGCGGTGGATTGACCATGACTGATCAAATTAATCTATCACTAACCCTTCGTGGGATTTCCTCCTTCATCTGTCGCCCCCCCCCCCCCCCCCGAATAACGTCGCCTACCGACTTCACGCCGTCACCTACAACACTCGACGCGTTTCGTTTGCAACGTCGACTACGCGACAAAGGCACAGGCGCAGCCCTGCGATCGCCTCGCCCACGCCACTACTGTCGGAAAGGGTCTCCCCCCCCACCACGAGGTAGCTCCCACAGAGCTTCGGCAAGATTGTCTTCTCGGCCCGCTCTTCCGCACCGTCTATAGACGTCTCGGGTAGAAGACGACGGTCATGTTATAATCTTGCCCTTGGCAGCAGCGGTGCTGTTCTGGATCTTGATGCGAATGTCGAGGTCTGCTGCTCATCCACGACGAAAGGGGCGCCAGGAGTTAGGAGCTGCCCTCGTTTGTCGTCTTGGTGCCCCGAGCGTGAAGAAGAAAAATAATAATAATACGGATTGTAATATAACCACACTTTACCCCGCCGCACGTAGCGGCTGCGTGGAAACATGCAGCTGCGGTGGGTGATTTGGAAACTCTGCAACGACCATTTGTTTCAACTGGCGCGCCGAGAGATCGAACCTGACCGGCGGCACTCGGGGCTTGCGAGTCGAGCGTACTGCCCATCGACGTGCGACATGATGTATGAACTTCTTTAGCACCGTACGTAGCACGGTTGGCTTCGTACAGCCGCGAAAGAAGTTCAGTGCAACATACGTGGTGATGATGATGGTGGTGGTGGTGGTATGAACATCTCATCAACACCAAACTGAGGGCATGGGTTTGCCCTGGCGCACGATTCGTAACTCACAATAAGGGGGCGACCAACCCAGAGCGTGGGGTCTCGAGCACAGCTTCGAGAGGAGGGGTGGAAGTCCGTACTGAGTGTCACCTGGGCCATGTGGCGCTGTCCCTTCTCTGCGGTTCGTGACTCGTGATGGTGTGGGGTCCCTGCATTCGTTCCCTTATCTGTGAGTGATTATCTCAAATTATAAACTTTTTATTTTAATTTTAAAGCTATCAACTAGTATTTGGGTCTTTCGGAAAAGTCACGTAGATAGGTTCCAAGAAAATAACAAAACCTAAAAAAAAACATAACAGAATCTATCTACGTGACTTTACCGAAAGACCCAAAGAATATGATTTCCTGCAGTCACGAAAGCTTTAAATTAAGATCTATAAACTTCTATTTTATTTTACCAGGTAAGGCCCTACCGAGCTATGTAGCTCTTTTTTTCAGAAGCCACCTGCCTATCACCCAACGAAGTGACTCATCATCACGTGAAAATGCACAGCAAACAATTACTCGCAACGCATGTTGGTTCTAAATGTGGAGGGAAAAATCGGAGGAACCGGAGTAAAATACACGCGACCACGGGGCGAAAACGCAAACTCTAAATATTACAGCAGGCGTCAGGGTCAGGATCGACCCCACAACCTCCTGTACACCTGGCGATGTAGTTAACATCTCCTAGCCACCGCGGCGCCCTAACCATCTCAAACCGACCCATTTGTTCCTGCACCTCGAGATGTACGCCAGTGATCACGATTATCTGTAAGTCCATGAGTCTCCATATGCAAATCTATCAGTTTATATGTACGCCTATGAGCCTCTCTAAGTCTAATGCGAGTCTATGAGTTTCTACGCAAGTCTATGGGTCTATCGGCAAGTCCATGAGTCTACACGGGTGGGGGGGGACTTTAGTATTGTGTGTAGGCCGTGTAAGGACAAGTGCTGTCATTGTTCTATGTGCGTGTACGATGTGTATACATTACATATATATGCAGTATAGACACATGGAGCGGTGGCGAAGTGGTTCAGCTCGCGGGCTATGAACCTGTTGAGCGGCCTTAACAGCTGCTCACGCACAGCACTTGCCCAGACACAGGCTTCAGAGGTGTGGTGGAAGGGCCCTTTGTTCTACACGCCAAGACAAAGACCCCCGACTAACAGCACACTTGCCCCAGACACTGGCATTGAGGCTTCAGAGGTGTGGTGGAAGGGCCCTTTGTTCTACACGCCAAGACAAAGACCCCCGACTAACAGCACACTTGCCCCTGCGGCCTCTACTATTTGACGATCGTCTGCACGGGGCAAGTGCTCTCTACTAGAGACTGTCGTGATATAGACTGTCACGGGGGTTAGGGGGACTGTCAGTGGTCTTTGCAGAGACTGGAGGGGCAGGGTGAACACACACACGTGTGCTCTCTACTAGAGACACGTGTGTGTGTGTGTATCTACAGACGCGGGGTTATTTTCGACATCAGATCCTTACCCCCCCACCCCGTTTAGTATCCGCGGTGGTGGGGGGGGGGGGTCCCTAGGGGAGTGAGGTATCCCGGTAACAAGGGTGTATAGAAGGATGGACCCCTCTCTCCTCTAACCCACCCCCTACCCCCCCTAATATTCTATCATTGCGGCTCTCCTCGCATTCCTGTGATATTCGTCGCGTTACTGCACTGAACAATGCATTGCCGGGAAGCATTGTTCACAACGCAAAGCCCGACTCTGCTGCTGATGAGACACTGAATGTCGAAGCCTGTTTCAGAGTTGTGTCAAAAAAATAACAATTACTTTTATTGTTATCGTGTGACGACTATCACGCTGCTGTGTGTCCGTGTAGCAGGTATGTGCTGTGTGTGTGTGTCGTTATGTTTGTAATCGTGCGTGTGGGGTGCGGTAGCGTAGCGGTTAGCGCGCTGCGCTACGAACTCGTGTCCCGTGCCGGCCTTCGTAGGTGCTCGCTAACAGCACTTGCCCCAACAGTCTGCTCAGGCTATACGGGGGATCTTTGTCTTTGTAATCGTGTGTGTACTATGCGTGTGTATTATGCGTGTATGCATTGTGAATGTTGTGATTGTAGAGTAAGATTGTGCGATTATTTCCAAGCGCGTGCGCTCTGTGTGCAACTGAGATTGTGTGCGCTTTGTGTGCAACCGAGATTGTGTGCGCTTTGTGTGCAACTGAGATTGTGTGATTTTGTGTGCAATTTAGATTTGTGTGTGCAACTGAGATTGTGTGCGCTTTGTGTCCAAGTGTGATTGTGTGCAACTGAGATTGTGTGCGCTTTGTGTGCAACTGAGATTGTGTGCTTTTTTGTGCAATTTAGATTTGTGTGTGCAACTGAGATTGTGTGCGCTTTGTGTCCAACTGTGATTGTGTGCAACTGAGATTGTGTGCGCTTTGTGTGCAACTGAGATTGTGTGCGCAGCTGTGATTGTGCGCGCTTTGTGTGCAACTGTGATTGTGCTCGCTTTGTGTGCCACTGAGATTGTGCGCGCTTTGTGTGCAACTGTGATTGTGCGCGCTGTGTGTGCAACTGTGATTGTGTGCGCTTTGTGTGCAACCGAGATTGTGTGCGCTTTGTGTGCAACTGAGATTGTGTGCTTTTGTGTGCAATTTAGATTTGTGTGTGCAACTGAGATTGTGTGCGCTTTGTGTCCAACTGTGATTGTGTGCAACTGAGATTGCGTGCGCTTTGTGTGCAACTGAGATTGTGCGCGCTTTGTGTGCAACTGAGATTGTGCGCGCTTTGTGTGCAACTGTGATTGTGCGCGCTGTGTGCAACTGTGATTGTGTGCGCTTTGTGTGCAACCGAGATTGTGTGCGCTCTGTGTGCAACTGAGATTGCGATTTGTGTCTTTGTTCGTGAACAGCACTTGCCCCTAAAGTGTACGCGGCTACACGGGCGACCTTTGTCTTGAGTGCCATTGTTTGTTCTCTGTGTGTGTAGTCGTGTGGGGGGAGCTTTCGTGTCGTGGTTAGCCAACTGCGCTACGAACATGAGAATCCGAGTTCAATTACCGATCACGTCTAACTCACCAACACCAATGACGAAAATCCGAACGGGTCCTGTGCCTCCCCCTAGGTCGAACGCGCTGCGCTGTGTAAATATTGGCACGGGGGGGATAAGGGCAAATAAACTGAATATTTAACAACTAAATAATGTTACAAATTTACACTGAATTTAGCATTTGTAAAAAAAAAACAAATACTTAAAAATTAACAAGGCTAAGGAATTAATATTCTTGGTTCTTTCGGTAAATAATAACAATAAAATAATAAAAATATTTGTTATATCTTTTTATTATTTTATTGTTTATAAAATAATAAAAATATATTTTTTTATTATTTTATTGTTTCCCTTCTACGTGGTGACTTTACCGAAAGAACCAAGAATATGAATCCCTGCAGTCACGAAAGCTTTAAATCAAACTTTAAAGCTAAGGAAGGCCGGAAAGTGACTTTACACAATTTAAGTGTACAACAAATATGATTTATAGAAAACAAACGACGCGATCAGGCGACGGAGAAAACCTCGCAATATTTAATGCAATGTAACGACAAAAACGATGCTCTCTACTCATGGTGCGCAGTGAACTGTAAACAAATTGGCTTCACGCGGTCGAGTAGACACGAAATCTTAAACTACTCCTGCGCGGTTCGTGTATTGGGCACTCCCACCCAGCCCCTCGAGTGCCGTGCGTCCTTAATAGGAGCTCGCTAACAGCACATTGCCACCAAACTGTGTAAGGTGAGTAGGTTGGGATGTACAACGAAATCACAGAGCCGTGTCTCTCGAGTAAGTTATTTCCTAGCTTACCACCAAGATGGGATTCTCCATGCGGGAGTGCACATACATGAGGAGCGGTGGTGCAGCAGTTAGCGCTGCACCGCTATCCGGACCCCACCACCCGAGGTCGATTCCCTGCTCACGGCCACCAACAATCAGTGGCGGATATCTGAACCAGCCCTGGGCCTCCCCTAGATCGACTCAGCCTCAATTCGAATACTTGGTGCGATGTGTAAACATCGTCACTTGGGAGACAAAGGCGGCCGGGCGTGGTGCTGACCTCACACCCCCTCGTGTGCCGTTCCGTCCTTCACTGGTACTACTCTCTAACAGCACTTGCCCCAACAGTTTGTTGAGGCTATATGGGGGATCTTTGTTTTTTGTATGTACAGTATGCATACACTTTCCATCCACTGCTGTATGAAGGCCTCCGACACGCCGTATCGGCCATCGTGCTTTTTTGACCATACTTCACCACTCTGGTAAGTGTAGGTTGGTGAATAGGGTAGTAGGAGACAGAGGGGTTGCCCAGGAGCGCTTCAGACGTCACTCTGGACATGTGTGAACGAGAGCTTTATAGCTCATCGGATTCCTCCAGTATAAATCAATATTCTGATTCACTCGCCACTGATCTTAGCCGGTAATTCAACTAACCACTGCGCCACCGCTCCACCCACTGTGTGCGTGTGGTTTATACAACACGTGCGTGTGTGTGGTTTATACAACACGTGCGTGTGTGTGTGGTTTATACAACACGTGCGTGTGTGTGGTTTATACAACACGTGCGTGTGTGTGTGGTTTATACAACACGTGTGTGTGTGTGTGTGCGTATGCTCGATGCAACATATAATGCATTTGGAATTCATAGGTGAATGTGTACATCTGTGTACACACCGTGCATCAATGTGGGTGCATATACGATTAGTGTATAGCCGTAATCATATTTAAATGTTTTACAGGTGTATTAATAATCACGTTTAGTACGTTGCACTTTTAAAGTAATTGAAAATAAGTGCTAACGTGTGTAGAGATGTATGGTACTGTATAATATGTATGTGTGTGTGTGTCTATATATAGAGACAAAGATAGCCCGTATAGACATGCAGACTTGGGGCAAGTGCTGTTAGCGAGCACCTATAACACACACACACACTCCTTGCATATGCATGCACGCACACCCGCACACGCAACTATACTCTAATAGACACACACACGTACTCTCTCTATTTCTCTCCCTAACACACACGCACACAGACTCGTATGCGTATACGGGATTGTGCGAACGAATTCGGAATCAGAGTATTCACTTCTGCTGGAGGAATCCGTGCTGTTAGCGAGCACACATTTAAGGCTGGTGCACTGTCAAAGCATGATAATGACAACTTCTGTTGCGCCCTAATTAATTACCCCCCCCCAACCTCTCTCTCTCACTCTCAGCGATCCGGTTAGGCTGTAGGTGAAGAGACGCAACGGACAAGGTATCAACAAACTATAAACTATTTATATTTGACAAGGTAAGGCCAATTCAGCTCTATAGCTCTTTATTCAGAAGCGACCTGGCCACAAATGATAGCGCAACGAAGTGGCTTATCATTATCATGTGGAAACGTATAGCAGCCAAATTTCTCTAAAAGCATGACGTCGTTTCGAAATGTGGAGGGAATAGAACCGGAGGGCTCGGGAGAAAAATCCACGCGACCACGGGGGGAGAGAGAGAGACACGCAAACTCCAAATATACAGCACGTGTCAGGGTCGGGATAGAGCCCATGGTCTCCTGCATACCAAGCGAGGCAGTTAACATCTCCTAGCCACTGTGATGATGATGATGATGAGAGACACGCAAACTCCAAATATACAGCACGTGTCAAGGTCGGGATAGAACCTACGACCTCCTGTACACCAGGCGAGGCAATTAACATCTCCTAGCCACTGTGATGATGATGATGATGAGAGACACGCAAACTCCAAATATACAGCAGGCGTCAGGGTCGGGATAGAACCCACGACCTCCTGTACACCAGGCGAGGTAGTTAACATCTCCTAGCCACCGCACGATGTTAGTTTGCGTCATGCATTAATAACGCGCGGCTCCGCGTCGCCCTCCAAGGCCCGCGTGTTGACCACGGCGGGGTACAGACCGCCCCACCTACACGCTCATCGGGAGTGTTCACCCGGCACTGGTTCATGCGAGGCACGCGAGGCACGATGAACGTCGCGACCGGGCCCTCGAGGTTCGCTTGCGTCCAACGAATGCCCCCCGACTTAAAGAAGCGCTCCCACCCCCGCCTCCCAAAGAGCGTTGTTCGCGCAGTCGATGAACGTTCGCTATGCAAACAATTCTTTCGTATATCGTGTTTAAGTAATGTTTGTAGCATGCTAATAATAATAATCGTAGCAGTCACAGTAATAGCAATAATAATAATAATAGGAAGCACGCGTTGTTGTGATGCCAAATGCGCGTGCCACGCACTGTGGCACGCGCATGTTAATTCGCAGCCCCCCTCTTCAAACGGCGCCTGTGATGAATTTTTTAAAACTCCGCACATCACAGGAGGCAACGTCCACGTCGCAATGAAGTGGGAATAGTAATGTTTCATTAACCTAGTTTTGTCCACCACCACGCGTGCACCCCCCCACCTCCACTCCCCCCACGGTTCTTCAAGAGCTCCTCTAGCACGACGGAGAGAATCGCACGGCTCCCCCACCACCACCACAACCCCCCCCCCCCCCCCCCGCCGAGTGCTGCAATGATCGGCGGCGAGGAATCCAAAACCCCCGCATGCCACGGCCTGGTTCAACACAGACACCGCTCGGACGGTATTCGACGAGAAACACTGCGCGCGTCATTAAGTAAACAAAAAAAGATATATGATAGGCGACGTTTCGAGCAACGGCCCTTCTTCGTGGCACGTAAAAGATGTGATGTGAAGAAGGGTCCATAGCGCGATGAAGAAGGCCCATTGCTCGGAACGTCACATATGCTTTTTGTTATTGTAATATTTCAAGGTTGCTCATTGCGCTCGTGTCCAACGGTCAGCGCAGCAGCAGCAGCAGCAGTTGGTAACCTACGGAACAACACGGCCACGTGTTCGGTTCGTTTGAGCCGGTGGTCTTGACAAGGCTGAGGTCATTTGGAAGGCTCGACTCGCATGCACACGCCTCGCAAGGCTTCGGGACGTCCACGTGCTCGACCCTTTTATGAGCCCGCAGCCCTCAACGACATCGTGCCCCACGCGTTAAGTGAGTTTTGCGCTGGCGGTCGATACAACGCTGGGGGCATTTGTCGCACGCAAAAAACTCGGCGAGTCCCACGGCACGCGAAATGCGAGGCGAGTTGGGAGCAGCGGCGGCCGTCTCCCGCTGCCTGTGGTTCAGGGGTCACCTCGGCGGGGCCGTCGGCGCGCTCCTCCTCGGCGAACGGGCAGCGTTGTTGCAGGCATGGCCACCGCACGTGACCACCTTGCAGTTGCGTCACGGGCGTAGCACGTGTTGGCCCGATCTGATCAACGGTGTCTCACGCGTCGCGATGTCACCGTGCGTCACAGGTGACAGCCGAAGTGCAAAAAATGTTTTAGCCGAGTTGCTTTGTTTCGTCTGTTGATGGACTCGAGGTTTGGAGCGCATTGTTTAATTTATTTTTTGGACGATTTGTATTTCATTTTTTTTTCATGTAAAAATAAAAATAAAAATTCGCCGCTCCGATACTTTCATTCGACATCGGTAAAATCTGTTCGCTCGGAGCGACGCGCCAGTAAAGCTTTGCGACCCCCTTTGTTCAAAAAGAAGTTTGTTGAAACGTGAACCGATATCTCGACGTTTCGTGACACTGCCCTCCTCCTCATTGCTGATTATTAGGTAAAAAAGATAACTTTCGGTCACGGGCACAACTCTACGTGTGGGGTTCACAATTAACACGACACAACTGGACACATTCGTCAATAATAACAAACCGCGTGTGTGTCTATGGCCTCGAACCTGGAAAAATATATATAATAGGCGACGTTTCGGGCAATGGCCCTTTCTTTATAGCATATTCATAACACAATTATAAAAAATAAAGTGCTACCCGGGCGGCCTACATCCAACAGGGGATAGAAAATGACTGTGGATGATGGAAAGGATAAAAATGGTTGGTGATGATGACGATGATGCTAACTACACAGCATCTGATGACTGTGGTGTTGATGATGAAGATAACGATGATGTTACGATGCTTAAATGGGCTCGAGCCTACGTAATTAATACGCGTGATCATCATCATCATCAACATAATCATCAACAGATGACAAAGGAAGCTAAACAAAAGGCACAATAGCCGCGCACTTTGGCCTTTACAAATTTCGCCGATTTATAAAATAAAACAAAACCCCCTGGACAATATCTCACGCAGCATCAGCTAGCAGTAGCAGCAGCAGCAGCAACATCATCATCAGCACCGCTCTCAATGCACCTCGCGTGTATAGACGCAGGCATAATGGCTCGAGCGGGCACCTCGTTATCTGAGCACCGATGGGACGTGAGTCATTATGCTCGCTTAATTTGCATCGCCTCCTAATTGCGTTACGCCTGGCCCCGGCCTAACACGCGTCCATAAAGGGATTAATTGAAAACGGCCCTCGGATGAAATATGTTGGACGTGCGATGCTCGTAAATTCGCGCGTAAAAAAACTTGCATGGTAAATCACGCCGTGTGGTGTACTCAACGAAGACCACCCTACCACCACCCTCCTCCCACAACCCTCTGCGTTCCACGCGCGGATACCGGTGAACAATGCGTGCCGTGGTTGTGCGAAACGAGGTGGGGGAAGCGGTGGCGCAAGTGGTGAGCGCACTGCGCCTACGAACCCGTGACCGGCGCTCGGAGTTCGATTCCCGCTGACGTTGGCGGCATCAGTGGCGATTATTTGAACCGGTTCTGGCCCTTGCCGAGATCGATTCGGCCTATAATGAGCATCCCCGGCGCGGTGTGTACATGTGAACGCCGTGGGGAGATAAAGGCGGCCGGGTTTGGTTCTATTATTGCTTAGTGGTAGAAATATAGATTTTGTATATATGTATTTTATGCGTATATATTTGGTGAATACATGCTCGCGTATACACAATGCAAGCGTTTGCTAATGTGGAATCCACATTACAGAAAGAAACACGTACATAGAATATGCGAGTATAATATTCACGAAACGTGTACAAAAATAATACGTGTGTATGTCTGTATGTTGAACTCCTTTCGCACCGTACGTAGCCAACCGCGCTAATCTGGCGTACATAATCTACACATACACAATATAAATATATACACACAGGCCCACACGATATAATAAATACACATGCACAGATAGGCATATGCATAATATGATGATATTAAATCGAATAATTCGGACAGAATATACACACCAATTAAAAAAATATAATCATATACACACACACGTGCGTAACGTACATACATAAAATTCAGTCGAAACTTACAGAATCTACACATATATACTGTAGACATGCGCGCACTAAATATAACATAGAGACGGAAGACACAACAAATATATAACAAACACACACATACAGGCAAATAACACAAATACATGCATTCACACACACGTATAAAATACTGAATCAACAAAAACTCGAATGTACACAATGCGACTACATAAACATACACAACGCGCGTGAAATCGAGAATATTCAGAATTACAAAGACAACAGAATTCATACCTTCCCGAATGTTCACGTAACACGCATACACGGAACACACACACACACTTCAAAACACAACACACACACGCACGCATAAGTAAACTACACACAAAATAATGTGTATACACGCACACGTCTTAAACACAACCATATAAACACGCACAAAACACGAGCGTAAATAATTTACGAGTACCACGCATACGTAAGTCATACGCAAATTGTGCACAGTACACGCATACGTACTTTGTATGAACACACACAACGGACAGGCATTGCAATGAATAAAGTTAGTAAACACACACACAACAGACATACACATTCACACACAACGAACACACGCGCACGGCGACACAATATACACAATATAGTGCAATAAAACACAAAACTATGAATATAGTCGTACACTTGTATTGTTCGTCGATAATAATTATTATATATCGCGTCTGTATGTTGTGTGTGCGCACGCTCTGCGTATACATCTACGTGTGTGTGTGCTCATTTTGTGTAGGGGTTAGGGCTACGAACCCGGCGAGACCCAGGTTCGAGTCCCCCTCGCGGCCAACACCACGTGACGATTAACTGAACCGGTCCTGGGCCTCCCCTAGGATCGACTGGGCCTCAAATGGATCCCTGGTGCGGTGTGTGTAGTAAACATCGCCACTGGGGAGACAAAGGCAGCCGGGCGTCGTGTTGGCCCAGCCACCATCTCGTGTGCCGTTTCGGCCTTCATAGGTGCTGGGTAACAGCACTTGCCCCAACAGTCTGTTACAGGCTGTACGGGGGATCTTTGTCTTTGGGTACGTTACTCACGAAAACCGTCATCTGGCGACTACAGTATCAACAACATCACCACCACCATCAGCCATGTTAAACCCACTGCTGTGGGGAAAGCCGCCGGGAGGGCCATAATCTCCTTCCCGGGATCGATGCTAAATCATTGATACCTTTTTGGGCGGACGTCAACAGCGCCCCCAACATAGGAATGTGGAATTTCCAACGCTGCCTGTGGCAGGAGGTTAGATAACGGGAGCTGAGAAACGAAGCACAAACTCTTACACCTGACGAGCAGAATTTATATAGAGACAAAGATCCCCCGTATAGCCCTAACAGACTTCTTGGGCAAGTGCTGTTAGCGAGCTCCTATGAAGACCGGCACGGCGCACGATTGGGTGGGTGGCCAGCGTTACGCAGCGGCAGCTCGTTTTAAGGTTTAGTCGACCTAGGGGAGGTCCAGGACCGGTTCAGATAATCGTCACTGGCGCGCCTGTGTGGATACACAAAGATCCCCCGTGTAGCCTTAACAGACTGTTGGGGCAAGTGCTGTCAGCGAGCATCTATGAAGGTCGGCACGGCACACGAGTATGTGGGTGGCCAGCACCACGCCCCGGCCGCCTTTGTCTCCCCAGTGTAGATATTTACACATCTCACTAGCTACTCATTTGAGGCTGGGCCGACCTAGGGGAGGCCCAGGATCGGCTGAAATCATCTTCGCCGGTGGTAGCCTTGAGCGCGAATCGAACCCGGGTCGCCGGGTTTCGTAGCGGAAGCGCCCTAACCGCTACGCCTCCGCCCCTCACTGTGTGTAGACGCGCGCGCACACACACACACAACGCACACACACACACAACGCACACACACACACACACAACGCGCACACACACACACAACGCACACACACAACGCGCGCACACACACAACGCGCGCACACACACAACGCGCACACACACACACACACAACGCGCACACACACACACACAACGCGCACACACACACACAACGCGCACACACACACACAACGCGCACACACACACACAACGCGCAAACACACACAACGCGCACACACACACACAACGCGCACACACACACACAACGCGCGCACACACACACACAACGCGCACACACACACACACACAACGCGCACACACACACACACAACGCGCACACACACACACACACAACGCGCACACACACACACACAACGCGCGCACACACACGCACACACGCACACACACACACAACGCGCACACATACACACACACAACGCGCACACACACACAACGCGCGCACACACACACACACGCGTGCACACACACACAACGCGCGCACACACACGCGTGCACACACACACAACGCGCACACACACACACACAACGCGCACACACACACAACGCGCGCACACACACACACACGCGTGCACACACACACACACACACAACGCGCACACACACACGCACACACAACGCGCACACACACACACAACGCGCACACACACACGCACACACAACGCGCACACACACACACAACGCGCACACACACACACACAACGCGCACACACACACACACAACGCGCACACACACACACAACGCGCACACACACACACAACGCGCACACACACACACACAACGCGCACACACACACACACACAACGCGCACACACACACACACAACGCGCACACACACACACACAACGCGCACACACACACACACAACGCGCACACACACACAACGCGCGCACACACACACACACGCGCACACACACGCGCAGACACACACACGCGCACACACACGCACACACACGCGCACACACACGCGCAGACACACACACGTGCACACACACGCACACACACGCGTGCACACACACACACACGCGCAGACACACACACGCGCGATCGCACGCACAGGTCGCATGCTGAAATATCAGCCTCAGATTCATTGACAGAGAAATCCATTCACTGTGATCTCAGCTGGCAACGGCTCCGTGTCTTCACACAAATGTGTTTATTTTTTTATTTAAACACCCGACCAGCGGATTTTAAAGGGAGTTGGTATAGGAGGAGGCAATGGTGATGTCTCAAGGAGAGTGGTGACGCAGGGGGGGTGGCGCTAGATGAGACCTGAAGTCAGTTGGTGGTGGAAATGTAATAATTGCTGTGTCCTATGACTGAATGCAGACGTGGTGTTCACCGTGTCGTGGATGCGCGTTAGTAGCCCAGGATTCTCTCCGTGTACAATTGAGAGTGTGTGTGTGTGTGTCACACGGGCAGCGCTACGAACCTGGAGACCAGAGTTCGATTCTCGCTCACGTCCAAAACCACGTTGACGATTATCTCAACCGGTCCTGGGCCTCCCCTAGGTCGACTCAGCCTCAAATGAGCAGCCGGTGCGGTGTGTAACCATCGCCACTAGGGAGACAAAGGCGGTCGGGCGCGGCGCTTGCTACCCACCCCCTTTGTCAAAGACAAAGCTCCCCCGTATAGCCTTAACGGACTGTTGGGGCAAGTGTTGTTAGCGAGCAGCACCTATGAAGGCCGGCCCGGTACACGAAGGGGGGGGGGGGGTCGGGTGGGTAAGGGGGGGGGGGGGTGGTGGCCAGCACCACGCCCGGCCGCCTTTGTCGTGCTTGTGCGCGCGCGTGTGCACGGGGAGCGGTGGTGCAGTCGTTAGCGCACCGCGCCACGACCACGGCAACCTGAGTTCGATTCACGAATGCGCCGATGCCATTAATGGCGACCGATATCCGTCCCCCCGATTCCGGCTCTCTCCTAGGTCGACTCAGCCTCAAACGAGAATCGCGTGCGTTATTTAAACATCAGCAACCGGGGAGGCAAATGTGGCAGGAATGTGTTGACAGCTACATCGGCTATCCGTACGCCGTTCCGGCTATAATATTTCCTCGCTGACAGCACTTGGGCCAATAGCCTGTTAATGACTCTACCAGGCATGGGTGCGTGATGTGGTTATACACACACCGACAATGGAATCTCCATCGGTAACCATCTTGTCGCCTTGTCAATCGCTTTCAACCTGCGCGTCGTGTTTAGTCGTGGAATGAGAAGCGCATCGCAGCGGGACGTTGGCCAGAGAGTTTGACGAATCGGAGCACACGCACGAGACACACACACACACAGCCAAACAGACACACATACACAAACAGACACACACACAGACAAACAGACACACACACAGCCACACAGATACACATACACATAGACAAACAGACACATACACACAGCCAAACACACACACAAACACACACACAAACACACACACACAAACACAGACAAACACACACACAGCCACAGAGACAAACACACAGACAAACACACAAACACACACACACACAAACACACAAACACACACACAGCCAAACAGACGCACACACACACAGCCAAACAGACACACACACAGCCAAACGAAGCCAAATATCCACCGTATAGCCTTAACAGACGTTTCGGGGGTGTGCGTAGCCAGCGCCACGTCCAGGCCGCCTTTGTCTCCCCAGTGACGATGTTGACACATCGCACTGGCTACACGAATTGAGACCGAGTCGATCTAGAGGGAGTCCCAGGACCAGGTTCGTATGATCGTCACTTGTTGTTGTCGGCCGTCGTGAGTGGGACTCGAACTCGTGTCGCGGGTTCGTAGCGCAGCAGGGACAACCACTACACTTCCGTTCCCCCGTACATATTGACAACAGACACAGGCACGCGGCACACACACACAGACACACACACATTCCATAGGACGGTCAGATAGAATCACACCCGGACTATCGATTGGAATGGCACACACACACAGGCGTAACATAGCATGCAGCTAAATTATCAACAATCATTACACACTGAGGGCATGCGGTTGCATTCCCTATAGTGGACTGGAACTCGGTCACGTGGACAGTGTCGCAAGTGACACACTGCTCACAGCACTTGCCCCAGCAGTCTGTAAGGCTGTACGGGGGATCTTTGTTTTGACTGTGCAGTCATGATACGACATGAGGACGACACGTGACACAATCATAACAGTCAAATTAATCAAATTACAATCATAATAGCGGACCAAATCCTAACAGCGGATAAAATAACAACAGCTAATACGATCATTGCAGCTAATACAATCATAATAGCGGATACAATCATAACAGCAGATACAATCATTACTGCTGACAGAATCACAACAGCTGATACGATCCACAATAGCAAATACAATCACAACAGCGGATACAATAACAACAGCTGATACAATCACAACAGCTGCCACAATCATCATAGCTCGTACAATCGCAACAGCTGAGACAATCGCAGTCAAGAGCCACGGCTGGGTGCTTTGGTGATGATACATTTTCGGCAATTTTTACGAACTTATTGGCGTGGCTGCTGCTGCTACCTAATCGATGATGCACAAAGCAAAGCCAACAACAACAACAACAGATCCTCAATACATTCGCAAAGAACACCGCGCGTGGCCTTCAAATGAAAAGAAAGAAACAAATGTATAATACGCGACGTTCCGAGCGATATCCCTTCTTAAATAGCACGTACGCGATTTGTTTAGCCGCAGCCCTAAGCCTTCGTCCTAATACGTAAGCGGTGTATATGCTGTTTAAAAGGGGAATTTGCCCGAAACGTCGCACGTGATAAATTTATAATTTAAGGCCGCACAGTGTGATTGAAGAATGCGTTGATTTTTATTTCCATTAACATAAAATACGAGGAGCCGTGCGGAAAAAAAGAGAAACGTCAAATAAGATGGCATGTCGCAATCCTCACTTTCCGGTAGAAAACCGGATAAAAGTCTTTTGATTTAAAGCTTTCGTGACTGCAGGGATTCATATTCTTGTTTCTTTCGGTAAAGTCACGTAGAAGGGAAACAATAAAATAACAAAAATATAAAACAATAAAATTCTCACGACGTTTCGACTGGAACACAAGCAATCATCATCAGGTGTGAAAACCACAAAAATATTTTTTTTCTAATTTTCTTGTTGTGGAAAGAACCAAGAATATGGATTAAAGTCATTAAGGTAAGCTTTTTTTTTAAACACAGCGAATCTGCGTTGCGAATAATAAACGCTAACGACGACGACGATGATAATAATAATAATAACATTCAAACAATTCAGCTTGAGCGTGTGAGTTTAAATTTTCACGCGATGCGCGTTGGCCCCAGTCCCCGCAGAAACTAAAGCTGCGGACAGAGATCGCTCACCAATAATAACGCCTCACCAGCAACTGGTGAGGCGACCGTAGTCTCTTGTCGAGCGAGTCTGCAGGCTCCGCTGCTGATGAGACCCGGAAAGTCGAAACTGGTCACCGGAGCCCGTGTACAAAACGCGAATGCTACTGGTCAAACCCACAGATTTACGTTTTGTAGAATTCACACTCATTGATGGGGGACCTATACGTAGACACATACAGAACGGAGTTAGTTTCATTCATTCATTCGTTGTTTATATCGGTAACATTATTATTGTGGCTACTGGAATTATATTATCCGGTTTTTTTATTACAAACATGTCTCGTTTGATGTGAATTCTGTATCGTTTCCTGGACAGATGTTGACACACAGATCCCCCGGATAGCCTTTGACAGACCGCTGGGGCAAGTGCTCTTAGCGAGTACGGAACACGAGCGAGTGGTGTGGAAAACACCACGCCCGACCGCCTTTGTCTCCCCAGTAGTGATGTTTTACACACCACACGATAGATATCCACAACTGATGTTGGTCGTGAGCCGGAATTAAACACACACACACACACAGACGTGAACACATACACATGAACACACGTTAACACAGACGCTTTAACATAGACACAAAGACGTTAACACAGACGCTTTAACATAGACACAAAGACGTGAACACACACACGCTTTAACATAGACACTAATACGTGAACACACACACGCTTTAACATAGACACAAAGACGTGAACACACACACGCTTTAACATAGACACAAAGACGTGAACACACACACGCTTTAACATAGACACAAATACGTGAACACACACACGCTTTAACATAGACACAAAGACGTGAACGCACACACGCTTTAACATAGACACAAAGACGTGAACACACACACGCTTTAACATAGACACAAAGACGTGAACACACACACGCTTTAACATAGACACAAATACGTGAACGCACAAACATAAACACAAATACACACAGACGTGAACACACACACACACGTGAACACACATACATGAACACACACACGCTTTAACATAGACACAAAGACGTGAACACACAAACATAAACACAAATACACACAGACGTGAACACACACACACACGTGAACACACATACATGAACACACACAAGCTTTAACATAGACACAAAGACGTGAACACACAGACGCTTTAACAGACACAACGACGTGAACACACACGCTTTGACATAGACACAAAGACGTGAACACACACAAGCTTTAACATAGACACAAAGACGTGAACACACACACGCTTTAACATAGACACAAAGACGTGAACACACAAACATAAACACAAATACACACAGACGTGAACACACACACACACGTGAACACACATACATGAACACACACACGCCTTAACATAGACACAAAGACGTGAAAACACACACACACACGTTAACACAGACGTGAACACACACACGCCTTAACATAGACACAAAGACGTGAAGACACACACACAAGAACACACATACACACAGACGTGAACACACATTAACACACACGTGGACACACACACACACACGTGAGACATCTGTCGCGACCGTGTACAGACCGGTTCATGTCTAACTAGCGTAACTAGCGTAACTTGCGTGACTAGCGTAACTAGCGTAACTAACGTAACTAGCGTAACTAGCACTAGCACCGATACTCGCTAACACGCGCGAATATCACGACGCGTTTCATTCAATAACAATCGGCATTTGCGCAGGCGATGTACATATAGGGCAAAGATCCTGCGTATAGCCGACGAAGGCTGTTGAGCCCAGGACCGGCGGGTGTTGGCGTCCATGATCGGGAATCGAACTTGGGTCGTACAGGGTTCTTAGCGCAGCGTGGGGCGCTAACCACTACCCTACCGCTCGCGTGTGTGTGTTATATATTGTGGGGAGCGGTGGTGCAGCGGTTAGCGCGCTGCGCTACGAACCCGGCTGTCCCGAGTTCGATTCCCGTTCACGGCCAACACCCAGTGGCGATTATCTGGACCGGTCCTGGGCCTCCCCTAGGTCGACTCAGCCTCAAATGAGTACCTGGTGCGGTGTGTATAAACATCGCCAGTGGGGAGACAAAGGCGGCCGGGCGTGGTGTCGGCCACCCACCCCCTCGTGTGCCGTGCCGGCTTTCATAAGGTGCTCGCAAAAACATCACTCGCCTCAACCGTCTATTAATGCTACACGGGGGAGCTTTGTCTTTATGTATGTACACAAGACACACGCACGTGGACACTCACGCGCGCGCACGGTCCAGCAAGCACACGGACGCATTCGCCTCTTGAGCGGGTGTCATAACCCACGCACCCCCCCCCCCCCCCCACATCGTTCCTCGCCGCGCCTCTGCCCACGACCTTCGTGGCTCGGGGCTCGAGGGAACGAAGGGCTCCTCTCGCTGACCCCGCGGGCTCAAGGAGTCGCGTGCCCCACTTACCGAGGGCTGCTTCCTGACGCTGTCGATTTAAGCGCCCGAGCGGTCACCACGACGCTCATTGCGGCTTCTTGAAATTTGAAGCCGGTGGTTTTTTTTTTGTTGTTTAACGAATTTTTTTGTTTACCGAATTCGAAACAACAACAACAACAACAACAAAATTCGTCGCTTCTTGGTGTTGTTGTTGTTGTTGTTGTTTTGGTTGCCGACCCGTGCTCTGGGTCAAACGCGACTGTGGTACACACACACAGTCGCGTTCAAATCCTGGTGGCGGCCGGTCGATTTAAACGAGTGCCGCTTTGTGTGCGGAGGTCAACGCGTGGATTGTCCTTTGTTTTGGAGAAACTCGCTTGCCGCCATAGGAATGTGGAATTTCCACCACTGACAGCATGGCTGTGAACAGGAGATGGGCATTGATCCATTGCTCGTTTTAGCAGACGGAAATCAGCAGCAGCAGTGAAGCTGCCGCGCCCGATTGAGATCGGATTTAATAAAATGATGCTGTCAAAAAATAAACTAGTATTTTTATTTCACCAGGCAAGGCCCACTGAGCTGTATAGCTCTTTTTTTTAGAAGCGACCTGGCCACAAATGGAGGGAAAACGGGGAGGACCCGGAGAAAAATCCACGCGACCAAAGGAAAAGAGAGAGACACCGCAAACTCCAAATATACAGCAGCAGGCGCCAGGGTCGGGATCGAACCTACGACCCCTCCTACATACCAGACGAGGCAGTTAACATCTCGATTCCAGCTCACTAACACAACGACAGTAATATGGGTGAAATAAGATGGGTAAAGTGGGGACGGTGGATATTCATATCAAGGTCTTTGTGTCTGAGCATTAACCAAGACAGAGAAAAAGAACCTCCCTCCCCCACCTCGTATAGCCGCAACAGCCGCTTGGGGCAAGAGCTGTTAGCTAGCACAGCCATCACGACCGCCGCCTCCATCCAGCAGTGGATTGCATGTGCGAGAAACGTCATAGAGAATTATAATAATATTGTGCACACACACGCAACATTGTGTTAATCTGGCACGACGTGCCAGCGGCCAGAGTGGTGAAGCATGGTCACCCCCCGCCTCCTCACCTGCGCCCTACCACATAGCTTGGGGAGGCCTCCATCCAGCAGTGGATTTATGATTGAACTCAGCACTGTCCATAATCAGTGGCGATATGGAACGGGAGGCTATTGCAGTCGTCTCTAGCACTGTACATCACGCGGGGGTTATACACGAAGTTGGGGTTGGGGGCGGTGGGGGTTGGGTAACATAGGGAGTCTCGTATGGACGCGTGTCAGCACATGTACACCCGAGCGAGCTCACGGCTCCTGTGGTTCTATTTGCCGCTGCTAAATTAAAGCCGTGGAGCAATGATCTCGGCCCCACGTTACCCGGGCGGGGGGGGGGGGGCGGGCGGGGCTGTGGCGACGGCGTGGGGAGACGTCCATCCAGCAGCGGAGAGACCAACACCTTTGCCCGATGATAATGACGATTGATAATTACGATGATGATGCTTATGATGATTATGATGATGATGAGAGGAGCATACCCGTTCTCTTTGTGCGGTCGAATGAACGAACGAATGTCACGGCCAGAGGCTCTGTAACACCGCAGGCGTAGGTGCCGTTCGCCCTTAATAGGTGCTCGTGAACACCTCTTGCCCCAGATGTCCGTGAGAGGCGACACGGGGGAGCGTTGGGTTGGCGTCTGTGCCGTTGTCGCGTGACCGACGCGCTGCGCTACCAATTCGGCCAACCCGAGTTCGATTCGAGGGCCACGGATGACAACATCAGCGGCGAGGAAAAACAAATTTCAAAGTGGATTTTTGTTTGTTTGTTTCCTCCCGCCGTGGCACCCTTAGATCGACTCAGCCTTAAATCGAGTAGCTCCCTGCATTGGGTACAACGGGAGCCGCTGGTGTTGGAGACGTCGCGTTGCGTCGCGTTAGCCTTAACAGGCGCTCGCTAACAACACGTGCCATTACAGTCTAGAAATGTGCACTGCTATTCTGTGTGTCTTTGTGGTTACATTTACACGGTGTACGTACTATAAAGACAAAGACAAAAAGCCCCCAGTATAGTCTTAATAGACTGTTGGGTTCAAGTGCTGTAAGCGAGCACCCATTGAAAGGCCGGCACGGTACACGAGGGGGTGGGTGGCCACCACAAAGCCCGGCCGCCTTTGTATGGCCAGTGGCGATGTTTACACACGGCATTAGTTACTCATATTAGGCTTAGTCGACCTAAGGGGAGGCCCGGGGCTGGTTCAGATAATTATCACCCGGTGTTGGCCGTGAGCTGGAATCGAACTCGGGTCGCCGGGTGTCGTAGCGCAGCGTAGCGCTAACCGCTACACTACCGCTCCCCCACAATGCGTACTATATATATACATGCACACACTCTGCGCACTACATATCAGCGTAGCACGTTTATATATGTTATTAAAAAAAAACTTTTCAAAGCGACACATCATGCTGCAGTAATGTATGTGAAATGTCGCTAAATATACAATATTGTTTCCACATATACTGCATTGGTTGTATTAATCGCTGTAAGTCAGTACGTTGTGTGTACATACATTACCAAGATTGTACATTCAGACTATATATTTATGTCGGCCAAAATCCGACTAACGTACTATTCGAATGGAAATATATTTACAGTGCTTCGTTAATCCACTGCTGGATGAAGGCTTCCCGACGCCGGCCGTCTCGAAGGCGTGGAGGGATTTTTTTCCAGGACCCGGTTCGTGATTTCGCTCGCCACCGATGTTAGCCGTGGCTGGGAATCGAACTCGGGTAGCCGGGGTCGTTAGCGCCGCGCGCTAACCACTGCGCCACCACTCCGCACACACACATACACACACGCACACACATACACACGCACACATACACAGACGGACCTCTGCACGTGTATATATTTAATCAGCAAAAGTAAACATATATACAGTACACACATACTGTAATATAACGTAACATCTAAAATGTTTTTACGATCGTTAGCACCCCCCCCCCAAAAAAAAAAAACCGTCTTGAATAAAGTTCGAATGACGTTCGCCAGGAACATTTGTTCATAAGCAGAACATTCCCAGTCGGGTTTTCCTTTTGTTGCCAATCATCAGCATTGTGTGGCCGTGTAAACAAATGGCTCTATTGCTTTGCTTGGCGCTCCAGGCAAGAGCACTCCACCGACACAATGCGGATATCGTTGGAGTCGGTGTGTGCTGTATGTGTGGTGTGTGTGGCGTGTGTGGTGTGTGTGGTGTGTGTGGTGTGTGTGCGTGTGTGTGCGTGTGTGTGGTGTGTGTGCGTGTGTGGTGTGTGTGTGATGCGTATGTGGTGTGTGCGTCTTCAATGCTTGTATTTAATTCGCGATGTCATGTTGTGAGATTACTATTGATGTGGATTGACCATGACTAAGGATTATGATGATGACGCAATCCCTTACCCTAACCACTGCTCCACCATCCTTACCCGGCAGACTTGTCAAGCCCGCTCGCAAGGGACAGGTGGCCGAGTCACCTTGTTCCGAGCAGGGACAGATGCCACTGGGGGTGCCCTTCGTAACGTTTGAGGATGAGATGACGTACAGACGCCAAGGTCGCTACATCTCAAATGCTGTAACGATTGTAATAAAATCATTGTAATGTTGAGAATCGGTGGTTGAGTTAAAGGTGTTCTCTGAATGTGTATGGGGAGCGGTAGTGTAGTGGTTAGCGCACTACGCTAAGAACCCGACGATCCGAGTTCCATTCCCGCTCACGGATATGTGAACCGCTCCTGGGCCTTCCCTAGCTCAGCCTGAAACGAGTATCTCGTGTCGTGCGTAAAACATCAACACTTTTGGGGGGGGGAGGAGAGGGGGAGACAAAGGCGGACAGGCGTGGTGATAACCACACCATCCTCTCGTTTGCCGTTACGGCCTTGATAGGCGCTACTCGCTAACAGCACCTTGCCCCAACGGCCAGTTAAGGCTACACGGGGGATCTTTGTTACGTACAGAACGACCTCGGTGTTTGTGACGATAAGATCGGACGATATTCTGTGTCTCTTCGACCCGGGCACTTACAGAGCCTTAAAAGCTGCCCGTTACAGGCCACCGCAGTCGATACAAAGACAAAGAACGCCCGCCGTCCGACTTACACGGGATGTTGGGGCAAGGTGTTGTGAGCGAGTGGCAATGCACACGCAACGGGCCAGTACTAGCGCCCGGGCCGCCTTTGTCTCCCCAATGCTGATATTTGCACACAGCACCAGGTACTCATTTGAGGCTGAGTCCACATAGGGAAGGCCCCAGGGAACAGGTTCAGACATTCGCCACTCGTTGTTGGCCGTGAGCGGGAATCGAACTCGTGTCGGCAGGTTCGTAGCGCAGTGCGCTCACCGCTACGCTGCCGTTCCCCACTACGTACACACAAAGACAAAGGTACCCCGTATAGGCATATGCACCGTCGGGACAAGTGCTGTTAGCCAACACCTGTATTGGTTTAAATCCCGCGCGAGGTGGTGGAAGTGGTGTAGCCAGAACCACACCCGGCCGCCTTTGTCTCTCCTGTGCCCGGTTTCCATACCGCACGAGGTACACATTTTTTTAAGGCTGAGTCTACCTAGGTGAGGCTAACGACTGGTTAAGATATTGATTGCCGATGATATTATCCGTAGCCAGGAATCGAACTTTGAGGGTCTTGTTCGTAGCGCAGTGTGCTAACCATTGCGCCACCACTCCCACCAGTCTATCCACACATAATGCGATTACGAGAAACATATCCGTATGTACATATATCACATATGTACACACACGAATACATATAAACACAAGCTAAATATTATCGGTGCATTACTAATCAAATCCAAATACTCCCCGTATAGCCTGAACAGACTGTTGGGGCAAGTGCTGTTAGCGAGCACCTATGAAGACCGGCACGGCACACGAGGGGGTGGGTGGCCAACACCACGCTACCGGCCGCCTTTGTCTCACCAGTGCTGATGTTTCTACACCGCATCGGGTGCTCCTTTTTTAAAATGCGCGTTGAACTTTTTTCGCACCGTACGTAGCCGACCGTGCTCATCGGAGAAAGGTCAGGGCCAGTTCAAATATTCGTCGCTGATATTTGGTCGCGAGCGAGGGAATCGAATTCGGGTCACCATCCGAAAGGAAGTCCAGCGCGCTAACCAAGACAATACCGCCCCAACAAATATACACACACACTTTCTTATACACACATGCATATTTAGAGACACGCGCATAATACGTACATCTAAACATATAGATACACATACATACACATATATTCACGTAGCGCAAATAAATACACACATACACAAAAAACCAGTGCAAACATATATACACAGACACTTACACGCGTATATATGCACACAAATACAAGCATACATGCATGCAAAGACAAAGACCGCCCGTACAGCCTATTCAGGCTGGTGGGGCAAGTGCTTTTAGCGAGCACCTACGAAGACCCGAATGGCAAACGAGGGGGTGGGTGGCCAACACGACGCCCGACCGCCTTTGTCTCCCCAGTGGCGATGTTTACACAGCGCACCAGGTACTCATTGCAGGCACGAGTCGAGCTAGGAGAGACTCGGGAATGGTTCAGATGATAGTCGCTGGTGGCCGTGAGCGGGAATCGATACACATACATACACAGCGGCACGTACATGCACAGAGACACACGCGCGCGCTTGTGTTGGCAAGCCGACCTCGTCTGTGACTGAGAGACAGAGAGGCAGACAGACTTACAGTCAGGCAGTCATGTAGGCTGACAGCCATACAGGCAGATAAGTCATACGTGCAGGCATATACACAGCAATAGAGACGGACGGTCAGCTATAGAGACAGTCGTACAGACAGACAGCAGTGCAGACAGAAGGTCAGCCGTACAGACAGTCGTTACAGACAGACTGCAGTACAGACAGACGGTCAGCCATACAGACAGTCGTACAGCCAGACGGTCGGCCATACAAACAGTCGTACAGACAGACAGCAATAGAGACAGACGGTCAGCCATACAGACAGTCGTACAGACAGACAGACAGCAGTACAGACAGATGGTCAGCCATACAGACAGTCGTACAGACAGACAGTCAGCCATACAGACAGTCGTACAGACAGACAGCAGTACAGACACACGGTCAGCCATACAGACCGTCGTACAGACACACAGCAATAGAGACAGACGGTCAGCCACACAGACAGTCGTTACAGACAGACTGCAGTACAGACAGACGGTCAGCCATACAGACAGTCGTACAGACAGACGGTCGGCCATACAGACAGTCGTCCAGACACACAGCAATAGAGACAGACGGTCAGCAATACAAACAGTCGTACAGACCCACAGCAGTACAGACAGACAGTCAGCCATACAGACAGTCGTACAGACAGACAGTCAGCCATACAGACAGTCGTACAGACAGACAGCAGTACAGACAGACGGTCAGCAATACAAACAGTCGTACAGACAGACAGCAGTACAGACAGACGGTCAGCCATACAGACCCTCGTACAGACAGACAGCAATAGAGACAGACACACAGCCATACAGACAGTCGTACAGACAGACAGCAATGGAGACAGACGGTCAGCCATACAGACAGTCGTACAGACACACAGCAATAGAGACAGACACACAGCCATACAGACAGTCGTTACAGACAGACATCAGTACAGACAGCGGTCAGCCATACAGACAGTCGTACAGACAGACAGCAGTACAGACAGACAGTCAGCCATACAGACAGTCGTACAGACATACAGCAGTACAGACAGACGGTCAGCCGTACAGACAGTCGTACAGACAGACAGCAATAGAGACAGACGGTCAGCCATACAGACAGTCGTACAGACACACAGCAATAGAGACAGACGGTCAGCCATACAGATAGTCGTTACAGACAGACAGCAGTACAGACAGACACACAGCCATACAGACAGTCGTACAGACAGATAGCAATAGAGACAGACACACAGCCATACAGACAGTCGTACAGACAGACAGCAGTACAGACAGACGGTCAGCCATACAGACGTCGTACAGACAGACAGCAGTACAGACAGACAGTCAGCCATGAAGACAGTCGTACAGACAGACAGAAACAGACGGTCATTTATATATACAGACCGCCAAATACGCAGTCATGCAGACTGACGCTATATTCACTTTATGTGCACAATATATCGTGACATACGAGCGACGAGACACAGGCACTTGCGCGCCGCACTAGGTTCCAAGTCCCTTGTGTATCTAGTATGTATGTGTGTTGAACTTCTTTCGCAACGTACGTAGCCAACCGTGGCTAATCGGAGGCGCGGGTACATATCGAGATCACGTGTTAATGTTTTCGTATTATTATTATTGTTGTTGTTGGTCAAACAGAGGGCAAGTCTCAGTTGGAGGAGTCGGGACCATCCTGGGGGTCACACAGAGAGTGAGAGAGAGATGGGGAGTGGGGGGGTGTCGAGGTTGCAGGGAGCAATGAACATCAGCTCGTGTTCACGGGCTGGGTCGTGCCTTGGCGAGGCATATCATCCAGCAGTGGATCGACCGTGGCTTACAATGAACGACGATGTCGATGTTGAATGCTGAGTGAGATATTTTTATTTGCGGCATTCACGGGGCAGGGAGGGCGAGAACGTCGCTAGCTGAGACTTAGACTCGGTAATGTGGTGTCCTCTGCCGAGTGTCTGCGCTGCGTAATTGTACCGAGTTGGTCTGTGAATGTGCGAATGCGTTAATATTGATATTAAACCACAGTGCAGAGTATATGCCAACAATAATCAATCTACACGCGGCGTATACGCTGTGTTGATCTATTCAAGATGCAGCATGTATTCATGCACGTACACACACACACAATAAAATATATCGTGTTCAACCGTACAGATTGTTGGGGAAATTCGTTTAAGCGAGCAGCCGTCAAGGAACGGCACGAACGGAGGGATGTGAGCATCACTACTCCCGGCCGCCTTTGTCTCTCCAGTACTGATCTTTTATACGCACTGCATGAGCTAACCTACAGGACGCGCAATATAGGTTCGCCACAGATGCTGCTGCAACTACGACACGGGATTGAACTTAGTTCGCTGGGTTCGTAGCGCAGCGCGCTAACCACTGCACCAACGACCTCACCACTCCCACACACACACAAACACACACACACTCTTTAAACTACAACTAAAGTGTCTCGCTCACCATCCCGGCTCACCGCTGGCTTTCCCCTCGCTCACACTCACCCACTAATACACCCTCCACCACCCCTCTCTCCCATCCTCATTCGGCATAGCCGTGGAAGAGCGATGCATGCCACGGACACGCGTGAGACAATAGACGGCCGAGTCGATGGGCACAGCACCGGGCGAAGCGCGGACAACGGGAGAAGTCGCGGAACCGCGCAGAACGCTCGAACCGGACCGCAAACTTGGCGAGTGGAGCGACATTCCGTCGGCATCGCCTCGAAGTCGCAACGCGCGCGGGTTCAACTCCGTGATCGGCGGCGCCTCGAACGCCTCCCCGCACGCCCGCCCGTACGCCCCGCCCGACTGCCCCCCCTCTCTCTCTCTCTCTTACCGTCTCGGCCCTTGGAGACACCGAAGTCGCTGTCCTCCCTCTCGCTGTCTCCGTCCAGCCCTAACTCCTTGCTGCTCGGCGGGCGGGGCAGCATTGGCAGCCGCGGGGCCAACCCTGCCGATAGGGACCCCGCCATCGCTTCTTCCCTCGCCGCAGCAGCAGCAGCAGCAGCGGCAGCAGTCGCTACAATCTCGTCCGTGGCCATGCCGCTCCGAGCGCGAAGCGAGCCGCTCTCGAGGACTTCGCGGTAAGTAATTCCGTCCTTGCGGTCCTTCACTTTGCCCTCGAATGACTTTGAGACGAAGGCCGTGAGCTCCTCCATGCTCGGGATCTTCGACGGCAGGGAAGCGGCGAGCTCGGACTGGGCAGAGCGATGACGGGGGAGGATGCTGCTGCTGCTGCTGATGATGATGATTGTGTGAATCACACCGACGAGAGCAAATATTGTCCGTACAACGAAGCCGTTCGTCTCGTAAAGATTTCTCTTTTTTTTGTTTGTTACAAAACTACAAAATAAAGTAAGACATTTTTTGTTACAAAAATAATGCTCATAAAATCAATAAATAAATTGCCCGCACTGAACTTGGCGGCTCTCTTTTTAATAAGTACAAATAATGATGATAATAATAAAAAACTGCGCTACGCGCGCCGCGAGTTGAAATTTCTTCGCGCCCTCGGCGCAGCAACGTGGAGTTTGCTCCGCAGCCTTCTCCCGGCAATTAACGCGGCGGCGGCGGCGGCAGGGGATGGATGAACGGCAGGGAGAGTCTGGCTTTTTTGTAGGTGATCTTTCAGAAAGGAGGAGGGGGTGGTGGTGGTTTCAGGCAATAGAGGAAATCTGTTACAAAATTTCGCGGGGGGGGGGGGGTGGGGGGGGGAGAAGAGGTGGGGGGAGGAGGAGGAGGAGGAGGAGAGGTGCTAAGGGGAGGGGGGAGTAGCAGAAGCGGCAATAGCGGCAGCAGCAAAAGATGCTGCTCCAAAAAATGAGCCCGTTGCCCACAAGTCGCGGCTGCTTATATAGGGCGCCGAGACGAAGGGGCTCACGGCGCCCCGCGGGTTTGCCGACTCCGCGTGTCCGCGTGCGTGCGCGCGCGTGCGCGTGTCTGTCCGTGCGCGCCCGTACCGCAATTAGCGAGCAGCTAATCGCTGGCCGCGTTGTGCATTACACCCTTATCGCCGTGTCATCGGCGCGAAGGGGTGGCTTGGCGGGGTGTGTGGGTGGGTTGGGTGGGGACGGGCAGGAGGGAGGGATGGAGGGGGTTGGGATAGGAGTTTAGTGGGGGTTGGGGAAGGGAGTGGGTTGGTGAAGATGGGAGGGACGGCGGAAGCTGTTGTGGGGAGGAGGCTGCGTGAGAGAGAGATGGAGAGAGGGAAGGAGGGAGGGAATGAGGGAGAGAAGGCGGGAGGGATATGATGATGATGGAGGGAGAGGCAAGAGTGAGAATGGTGCCGGGTTGCCTGTGGATGGGGTCTGGGGTGTGTGGGATGGGCTAGTGGCTTCCTTGTGTGGGAGGAGGTGGGTTGATGGTGGTGGTGATGATGATGGGGGGGACGTCGTCGTGGGAGGGAGAGCGGAGGAAGGAGGAAGAGAGGGGGGGCACACACACACTCTCTCGCACAAGGCAGCTACCCATTGGCCGCTCCGGCAATCCATCGCCCCATTTGACAAGAGCTTCTAATTAATTCAATTACATTGTATCCCTGTCGAGGGAACGAGCTACGGAGCGCCACGCGGAGGAGGAGGAGGAGGAGCAGCAGCAGTAGCGATGATTCTCGAGATGGACAAGGGGCCTCGCGTCGGCGGGGGGACTCGTCGAGCGCGCAGCGCACGGGACTCCTGCGGGCCGGGTTCGATTCCGGGACAAGTCCCTGCTGCTCTGTTTGCGAAGCGGCCGGGCGCGCACGTGGGCGCGTGCGTGTGTGTCTGAGTGTGTGTGTGTGTGTCGGAGAGAGTGTGTGTGTGTCTCAGTGTGTCGGAGAGAGTGTGTGTGTGTGTGTCTCAGTGTGTGTGTGTCGGAGAGAGTGTGTGTGTCTGAGTGTGTGTGTGTCGGAGAGAGTGTGTGTGTGTGTCTCAGTGTGTGTGTATCCGAGAGAGTGTGTGTGTGTCTCAGTGTGTGTGTGTCGGAGAGAGTGTGTGTGTGTGTCTCAGTGTGTGTGTGTCGGAGAGAGTGTGTGTGTGTGTGTCTCAGTGTGTGTGTGTTGGAGAGAGTGTGTGTGTGTCTCAGTGTGTGTGTGTCGGAGAGAGTGTGTGTGTGTGTCAGTGTGTGTGTGTCGGAGAGAGTGTGTGTCAGTGTGTGTCGGAGAGAGTGTGTGTGTGTGTGTCTCAGTGTGTGTGTGTCGGAGAGAGTGTGTGTGCGTGTCAGTGTGTGTGTGTCGGAGAGAGTGTGTGTGTGTCTCAGTGTGTGTGTGTCGGAGAGAGTGTGTGTGTGTCGGAGAGAGAGTGTGTGTCTGAGTGTGTGTGTGTGTGTCGGAGAGAGTGTGTGTGTCTCAGTGTGTGTGTCTTTGTTTTTTGTGTCTGTGTGTGTGTCTGAGAGAGAGTGTGTGTGTGTGTGGGCGTGTCTTTGTTTTTTTGTGTCTGAGAGTGTGTGTGTCTGAGAGTGTGTGTGTGTATGAGAGTGTGTGTGTGTCTAAGAGTGTGTGTGTGTCTGAGAGTGTGTGTGTCTAAGAGTGTGTGTGTGTATGAGAGTATGTGTGTCTGAGTGTGCGTGTCTTTGTTTTTGTGTCTGAGTGTGTGTGTGTCTAAGTGTGCGTGTCTTTGTTTTTGTGTCTGAGAGTGTGTGTGTCTGAGTGTGCGTGTCTTTGTTTTTGTGTCTGAGTGTGTGTGTCTGAGTGTGCGTGTCTTTGTTGTTGTGTCTGAGTGTGTGTGTCTGAGTGTGCGTGTCTTTGTTTTTGTGTCTGAGTGTGTGTGTCTGAGTGTGCGTGTCTTTGTTTTTGTGTCTGAGTGGGTGTGTGTGTCTGAGTGTGCGTGTCTTTGTTTTTGTGTCTGAGTGTGTGTGTCTGAGTGTGCGTGTCTTTGTTTTTGTGTCTGAGTGTGTGTGTGAGTGTGCGTGTCTTTGTTTTTGTGTCTGAGTGTGTGTGTCTGAGTGGGGAGCTGTAGTGTAGCGGTTAGCGCCCTCCGCTGCGAAACCGGCGACCCAAGTTCGATTCCTGCTCACGGCCAACATCGTTGACGATTATCTGAACTGATCCTGAGCTTATCCTAGGTCGACTCAGCCTCAAATGAGCACCTGGTGCGGTGTGTAAACATCGTCACTGGGGAGACAAAGGCGACCGGGCGTGGTGCTGTCCACCCACACAGCACTTGCTCCTACAGTCTGTTAAGGCTATACGGGTGATCTTTGTCTTTTGTGTCTGAGTGTTGGTGTGTGTATTTGTCTGTGTGCGTCTTTGTTTGGCGGGTGGCAGATGTTGTTGTTGTTGTTGAGTGTATGTATGCATATTTGTCGTTGTGTGTGTGGTATTGGCCTTCATAGGTGCTCGCGAATGGCACTTGTCCAACACCCACTGTTGGAGGCTAGACGCGGGGATTTTTTTATAATTCTGTGTGTTCGTGGGGAGCGGTGGTGCTGCTGTTAGCGCGCGCCGCGCTACGAACCCGGAGAACTGAGTTCGATTCCCGCTCACGCAGAACGCCAGTGACGCTTGCTTCAACCGGTCCTGGGCCCCCCCCCCTTCCCCCCCCACACACTTTATTTAGACTCAGCCTCAAATGAGTAGCTGGTGCTGCGGGTAAACATCGCCACTGCATGGGAGACCAAAGCGGTCGGGCGTGGTGCTGTCCACCTAAACCCCCTCGTGTACCGTTCCGACCTTTTTGACACGCAGTCGGCTTTCGCGACCAATATCATCCATAAGAGAGGGGTTTTTTTGGGGGGGGGGTTAGATCGCGTAAATTTATGGGGTGAGATCGCGTAAAATTTCCGTGATCTCACCCCGTAGATCGCGTAAATGTACGCAGTTATATCGCGTAAATTTCCGTAAATGTACGCGATCCGGCCTTCTCAACGCTCTCGCTAACAGCACTTGCCCCCAATAGTCTGTTAAGGCTACACGGGGGGTGTTTGTAATTGCGCGTATCTCCACGCGTCTGTGCCCACGCGTGCTTTTTGTTGTTGTCGTACGTGTGTGTGTGTTATCTTTTGTTTTTTAACACGCGCGTGCATCTTGTACACGTGTACGCGCGGACCAGTATATATATAGTGTGTACGATGTGAAATGCGCGCGTGTGTGTGTGTGTGCGTGCGTGCGAGTGTCTGTACGCCGCGTCCGTGCAGTCGATATTTTCGCGCGTGTGTACACGCCACAACTAAATGACACATGCCATTGACACGGCTACACGCTACGCACCCAAGTGCACTGCCATGCGTGTGCGGGCATTGGTGCGTCTACGCGTGCGAATGTGTGCATGCGTGCGCGCCTGTGTTTATGTATTTATTGCGTGTTTACGAGTTTCTCTGTGTACACTTGGATGCATGCACGTTAATAATTTTGGTATTTGTAAATGTGTGTATGCATGTATACATGCATGTATATATGTATATATGCACATACGTGTGTATATATGTAAATATTTCGGATATTTTGTGTGTACAATTACAATGTGTACTTGTATATTGATATATATGTGTGTGTGTGTTTGTTTGCGAGTGTGTCTACAAAAGCTTAAACAGTCTGTTCAAGGCTATACGGGGGATCTTTATCTTTCGAATACGTACGTATAGGGAATGAGCGGTGGTGCTCTGGTTAGCGCAGTGCCCTATCAACCCGGCCACTGAAGTTGAATTCCCGGTCACGGCTCCCAATCGGTGGCGAGTGATGTCTGAACCGGTTCTGGGCACGATCCTCTCCACCACAACCGCCTTCAACAATCCGCATTGACCAGCGTGGTGAAGTATGGTCAAACAGCCACTGTGATAGACACAGCGTGGGGAGGATTTTATCCAGGGGTGTTTTAGAAAGTGCTAAGCACTTATTGTCATGATGAACGTAATGTGCGGAATCTAAGACGCATTCAACCCCCTGTAATGTATTGGAAAGTTTGGGGACGCTTATGAATCGGCAGGTGTGGATGTGCGTGCGTGTGTCTCTGTGTGTGTGTGTGTGACCGATTCATAGGTGCTACTCGCTAACGGCACTTGCCCCAACAGTCTGATGAGGGCATACGGGGGATCTTTGTCTTGTGTGTGACCGTGGGGAGCGGTGGTGCAGCGGTGAGCGCGCTGCGCTACGAACCCGGCGATTATCTGAACCGGTCATGGCCCTCCCTTAGGTTTACTAAGCCTCAAATGAGTACCTGGTGCGGTGTGTAAACATCGCCACTGGGGAGACAAAGGCGGCCGGGCGTGGTGCTGGCCAACCACCCCCTCGTGTAGCGCTCCAGCCTTCATAGGTGCTCGCTAACAGCCCTTGCCCCACCAGCCTATTAAAGGCTATATGGGAGGTCTTTGTCTTTGTGTGTGACCGGAGGTGCTCGCGGGGAGCGGTAGCGTAGTAGTTAACAACTGGTAATGGGCCTCCCTTAGGTTGACTCAGCACTCAAATGAGTGCCTGGTGAGGTGTGTAAATATCGCCACTAGGGAGACAAAGGCGGCCGGGCGTTGTGCTGGCCACCCACCCCCTCGCGTGCCGTGCCCCAACAGTACGTTAAAGGCTGTACCGGGGATCTCTACAACTTCATTGACACCCGGGCACAGGTTCTTGACGAACACGATCTTCCTATCTTCACGAAATTGATTGGGGTCGATAAAATAAGATACCACTTCCTTTTAAAAACAAAAATAAATGCGCGCGGAGTGTCAAACGTGCGCCGTTCTATATAGACAGACGCCGGTTCTCGCACCCCCGTCATAGTAACGGGGAATTTCCAGCACTGGCGAGCGCCGGTGCCTTTGTTCTCGCGTGCGCATTCGTGAGAGTGCGAGCGGCAGTAGAAGTCTGCTGGTCCACGCGAGGCAGACGCATGCCCTGTACATCCCCCCGCCCTCCACCTTATGCGCGCGTCTCATCTGCTGCATATCCCCGGCGATAATGATCTCATTATGGGGGGGGGGGGGGGTTGGGGGCAACTTGCGGTCCCCCAACTCGTATCGTCCGCTCGGTCTCTTCTGCCGGCATCTCTGCCGATGTGCTCTGCATCAGGGCCATTGCCAGAAGCGTCGTCTTAACATCTATTTTTCTTCTTTTTCTATTGACGAATAGTTACGCGACCAAGTTGCTCGCCGATTGAAGTTGAGTCGCGCGGCTTTTCCACGCGGTGTGCAGGCGACCAAGTGGCGCGATCGCGCTGAGCGATTGCGTTGCGCGACCAACCGCTCAGGTTGCACTTGGAGCGGCGGGGCTTGATTTGGACGGGGATTGCGCGTGCCGCTCCGTGGGGCGTTGGTGGGCAGAGAAGGCCGCAACAGGCACGGTCGACGCTGCCCGCCAATCGACGGTGCCCGAGGCGACGTTCCGGCCGGTTGGCTCGGTGGGGAGAGCGAGCGGCGTCGCGATTTCGATCGCTGATTTCGCGGGATCGACTCAGCCCATCGTCCCTCCTGGCTCCGGAAAAATGAGCACCGCTTTTCAGGTGGTCAACAGTGGTTGCACTGTGGATTAGACACGCCCAGGCCATAGGAACGTGGAATGTCCACCACTGGCTGCTAACGGGAGATGAGCACCGCCGCAATCTCATTCGGACAGGAAACCGGACGACAAGTCTTCATTGTCTGTGTTATGAAAAAGGGTTATTGCCTGAAACGTTGACCATTATCTCTGTCGTCCCCTTGCGGCCGTGTTCTTTGGTTTCATTTAAATTCCATCACCGGCGCACCGCCAAGTCACGGAGAACGCGCCCCAGTCTGTCTCTTCTGGGAAGCTAAGCAAGATTTCTTTTTTTTGCCTGGTTACACGAAATAAACGTGAACACTTCACCTTGAAGGCAATTATATAATGATGATTATGATAATTATTATAATAATTATGATGACCTAACGCTCACCGAGTTACCCCAGTCACTCTCTCACTCGCAGCCAGTCGTTTCCTTATCGCTCTTCAATCGCGACCACCCTGGTCACTGATCCTTCGACTTTCCGCACGCTGATTCCTCCACCCAATGTTGAGGACTCGGACACATTGCAGGTCACGACATCTACCCAATTCACCTACCCGCTCACCCACCCACCCGCTCACTAACTCACCCACCTGCTCATCCACCCACCCGCTCACTAACTCACCCACTCGCTCACCCACACGCTCACCCACCCATCTGCTCACCCACCCGTCCGCTTACCCACCTGCTCACCTACCTGCTCACCCACTTACCCGCTCACCCACCCACCCGCTCACCCACCCACCCGCTCACTAACTCACCCACCTGCTCACCAACCCGCTCACCCACCCACCCGCTCACCCACCCACCCGCTCACCCACCCTCCCGCTCACTAACTCACCCACCTGCTCACCCACCCACCCGCTCACTAACTCACCCACCCGCTCACCCACCCACCCGCTCACCCACCCACCCGCTCACTAACTCACCCACCCGCTCATCCACCCGCTCACCCACCCACCCGCTCACCCACCCGCTCACCCACCCGCTCACCCACCCACCCGATCACCCACCCACCAGCTCACTAACTCACCCACCTGCTCACCCACCCCACCCAACTCGCTCGCTCACTGTAGACAGTTCGTATTACAATGTTAAGAGTGCAATCTGTCGTTGGCCGTTTGGCATTTTGGATATTTGGACCTGTGCTCAGTAACTGCAATTGAATATATACATATATGTATATACATATATACATACAGAGCATATATATGCCTTCATATTTCGATGGAATGTAATATGTGTGCGTGTTTATTTCGGCGGTGTGGTAGGCGATGGGGAGTAAATAACGCCGCGATTTGAAATCACATCTCAGCTTTCTTTCGGCTTTAACGTCACACTCCACGGGAGGGCAACTTACTCGGTTCACTGACGGCGACGGCGACGACGGAGATGGTGCTTGGAGCAGTGCGAGACTCGGAGCAATGTGGACCTAGGGACCGGTCGTGGCCATTCAGTGAAGCGGAACCTCGTTTCTGACGTCACGCGGTCCCAGAACGTCGCTCATTTTCACCACTCAAATTGAAAAGTTTTCCCAGTTGATTTTGTTTCACCACCACCCCCCCCCCCCCCGAGAGACGTCAAGGAGACCAGGATAGCGAGATGTTAACTGCCTCGCCTGGTATACAGGAGGTCGTGGGTTCGATCCCGACCCTGACGCCTGCTGCTGCTGTATATTTGGAGTTTGCGTGTCTCTCTTTCATCATCATCACGGTGGCTAGGAGATGGTAACTACCTCGCCTGGTATACAGGAGGTCGTGGGTTCGATCCCGACCCTGACGCCTGCTGCTGCTGCTGTAGATTTGGAGTTTGCGTGTCCCTCTGTAGCCGTGGTCGCGTGGATTTTTACGTGGGGTTCCTCCGGTTTTTCCCATCTGCATTTAGAATCACACGCGTTTAGAGTATTTAGCTGTTATACATTTACTCACAAGCAAACATCATTGGGCTATCATTTGTGACCAGGTCGTTCCTGAAAAAGAGCTGTATTATAGCTCACTCGGCAAAAACCTTGTAAAAGTTTTTTTTGGTTCGTTAGTTAGTCTCATTTGCGAGAGCGACCTGAGGACTTTATTTCACCAGGAGGGGGCGATGCCTGCCGCTCTGTTTATGGTCCATCAACGGTAAATTAGCGGGGTCACTTTAACATTTGGCAAATGTGTACTCTGCGATCGTGTGAGAGTCTCTGCGTGTGTATTCATCTCAGTCAGTCGACCCGTGACATCTGCTGGGTCTGCCCCCCCCCCCCCCACGTGACCTCCTGCCAGCGGGCGTTCGACACTTCACGTGGCCTCAACGTGCACGTAGCCTGGCACAAGCGAATGGTGAATGGCGGTTGTTGTTGTGTGTGTGAGAGTCGGTGTGTGTGTGTGTTTGTGTGGGGAGCGGTGGTGTAGGAGGTTAGCGTGCTGCGCTACGAACCTGACCACCCGGGTTCGATTCACGCTGACGGCCACCAACACCAGTGACGATTATCTGAACCGGTCCTGGGCCTCCCCTAGGTCGACTCAGCCTCAAATGGGTACCTGGTTACGGTGTGTAAACATCGCCACTGGGGAGACAAAGCCGGCCGGGCGTGGTGTTCGTCACCCACCCGCTCGTGTGCCGAGCAGGCCTTTATAGGTGCTCGCTAACAGCACTTGCTCATACAGTCCGTTAAGGCTATACGGGGGGGATCTGTGTCTTTGTGTGTGTGTGTGTGAGTCGGTGTGTGTGTGTGTGAGTCGGTGTGTGTGTGTGAGTCGGTGTGTGTGTGTGTGTGTGAGTCGGTGTGTGTGAGTCGGAGTGTGTGTGTGTGAGTCGGTGTGTGTGTGTGTGAGTCGGTGTGTGTGTGTGTGTCGGTGTGTGTGTGTGAGCGGTTAAACATCATTGGCGAATATCGAAACCGGCGCTGTCTCCCCCTAGGTCGCCTTATAACCGAGTGCCCGTAGCGCTGTGTCAATATCGGCACTGGGGGGGGGGAGACAAGCCGGCAGGGCGTGGTGGCTCTAGCCGCAACAACCCTTCATGCCCGACTTTCAAAAGGTGTTCAGTAACAACACTTGCCCCGACACACTGCGAAGCCTACACCGTCGCCTTTGCCTTTGTGTGTGTGTGCGTGTGTGCGGTTATGCAGTGGTTCGCGAGCTGCACGACGAACCGAGGCCACCCGAGTTCCGTTTCCCGGCTAACATCAGTGGCGCGTTAAATGTGAGCCGGTCGTGGGCCTCCCCTCGGTCGACTCAGCCTCGTGCACGGCCCCCCCCCCCCCCCTGGCCTTAATAGGTGCTCGCACACAGCACTTGTCCCAACTGCCTCTCGAGTTTACAAGGGGGGATCTTTGTATTGCTTCGTAACACTATGCTTGCAAATGTAAGTGAATACGTATTTGTATGTGTGCGTTTGCTTGCGCGTGTGTGAGTGTGTACACGCGGGGAGCGGTGGTGCAGCGATTAGCGCAGCGCTACGAACCCGGCGCCCCGGGTTCGATTTCCGCTCGCGGCCAACACCAGTGACGATTTTCTGAACCGGTCCTGGGCCTCCCCTAGGTCTACTCAGCCTTAAATGAGTACCTGGTGCGATGTGTAGACACTCCCACTAGGGAGACAAAGGCGGCCGGGCGTAGTGCTAGCCACACACCCCCTCGTGTGCTATTCCGGCCTTCACAGGTGCTCGCTCACAGCACTTGCCCCAACAGTCTGTTAAAGGCTATTCGGGGGGTCTTTGCCTTTGTACGTCTGGGGAGCGGTGATGTGTTCTAGCGGTTAGCTCACGGCGCTGTGAACTAGCGGCAACCCAAGTTCGATTACCGCTCACGTTCAACATTTGTTGAAGAATATCTGAAACCGGACCTGGGCCTCCCCTTGGTAGGCTCAGCCTCAAATGAGTAACTCGAGCGGTGTTTATACATCGGCACCGGGGGAGACGAAGGCGATCCGAAGCGGCACTGGCCACCCACTCCCTCGTGTGCCGTTGCATTCCAAAATCGGTGATCGCGAACAGCACTTGCCCTAACAATATGTTAAAGGATATATGGGGGATCTTTGTCATTGTGAGTATGTGCACACACGCGTGTATCGTGTATATATGTGCGTCTGCCTGTCTCTATGTATAGTATGTGTCGGTGTGTGTGTGTGTGTGCCTGCACGCGTGTGTTAAGACGTTCCCGCACGCGTGTGCTAAGACGTTGCGTGAACAGATAGCCCTGGGGAGACAAAGGCGGTCGAGCGTGGGTTATCTTACTCCGTTCCCGCCTTCATAGCTGCTCGACAATAGTGACTGTAGGCTACACGGGGAATGTTTATTTGTGTTATATATGTGTATATTCACGTATGCACATCTGTGCAAATGGAGGTTTATGCATATGTGCATGCGTACGTTTATGGTGGACGGGGAGCGGTGGCACAGTGGTTAGCGCACCGGCGCTCCGATCCCCGGCGACCCGAGTTCGATTTCGCAGATTCGCGCACACGACCAATAAGAGTGGCGAATATCGGAACCGGTCGTGGGCATCCCCTAGGTAGATCCCGACTTAAAAATTAAAAAAGCTCTATACTCAGTCTTTAATGACAAAGGTGTCCGCGCGTGGGGTGCTGGCCACCCACCCCCTCGTGTGCTGTGGCTTGTCTTAACAGGCGCCCGCTAAGACCACTTGCCCCAAAAGTATATTAAAGGCTTAACGGGGAGGGGCAGGGCCGTATTTGTCTTTGTTGTATATATTTACTTGAGTTTGCAGGTGTATCAGAAGCAGAATCTGTATTTAGACTTGGGGAAGTGTGGGCGGGTCAACAAAGTTACAACAACAATAAACAATAATCACAACGATGGGAGTGCCAAAGGCGAGACAATTACGCGTGCGCTTGACGCTCACACAAAGACACAAAGACACAAAGACACAAAGACTTCCCCCCCCCCGTATAGCCTTCGTAGACTCTCGGGGCAAGTGCTGTAAGCGAGCACCTATGAAGGCCGGCACGGTACACACGGGTGTCCAGTACCACGCTCAGCCGCCTTTGTCTCCCTCGTGGCGATATTTACACATCGCACCAGGGAACTCCCAGACCGCTGCAGATATTCGTCACAGATGAGCGGGAGCGGGATTCGAACTCGGCTAGTCGTGGTTCGTTGCGCGGCGCGCTAACCACTACGCTCCCGTCCCCCCACACAATCGCGCACACGCGCGCACACGCGCGCATGCACGCACGCGCACGCCCCCCCCCCCCCCATATCAAACAAACATTAATAAAATAACGATGGTGGTGGGCTATTTCATATGTTGACGCTCTTTCTCCCGCGTTTAATATTTAATGCCCGCGAATCAATGATCCTTTGATGTACAGCATAAGACTGATAACTCATGACAAGTGAACACCCCACTGCCACCCCCCCGCCCCCCACACACACACCCGCCCCCCCCCCCCCAGCGCCAGCCAGCCCATCTTGACAGAGTGCAACGCGCTCTGGGCTGATGTTGTTATTCTATCGATTTAACGCGTCCCTTGCCGACGTCATCACGCACGGACTACGCTTCTCCGTCTCGCGCGATGGAATGTGGTGTGTGAGCGTATGCGTGTCGTGTGTGTGTGTCGTGTGTGCGTGTTGTGTGTGTGCGTGTCGTGTGTGCGTGTCGTGTGTGCGTGTCGTGTGCGCGTGTCGTGTGTGTGCGTGTCGTGTGTGCGTGTCGTGTGTGTGCGTGTTGTGTGTGTGCGTGTCGTGTGTGCGTGTCGTGTGTGTGCGTGTCGTGTGTGTGCGTGTCGTGTGTGCGTGTCGTGTGTGTGCGTGTCTTGTATGCGTGTCGTGTGTGCGTGTCGTGTGTATGCGTGTCGTGTGTGCGTGTCGTGTGTGTGCGTGTCGTGTGTGCGTGTCGCGTGTGTGCGTGTCGTGTGTGTACGTGTTGTGTGTGCGTGTCGTGTGTGTGCGTGTCGTGTGTGCGTGTCGTGTGTGCGCGTGTCGTGTGTGTGCATGTTGTGTGTGCGTGTCGTGTGTGTGCGTGTCGTGTGTGTGCGTGTCGTGTGTGTGCGTGTCGTGTGTGCGTGTCGTGTGTGTGTGTGTGTCGCGTGTGTGCGTGTCGTGTGTGTGCGTGTCGTGTGTGTGCGTGTCGTGTGTGTGCGTGTCGCGTGTGTGCGTGTCGCGTGTGTGCGTGGCGTGTGTGCGTGTCGCGTGTGTGCGTGTCGCGTGTGTGCGTGTCGTGTGTGCGTGTCGTGTGGGGAGCGGTAGTGCAGTGGTCAGCGCGCTGCGCTACGAACCCGGTGACCCGGGTTTGATTCCCGCTCACGGCCAACACCGGTGATAGCGATTATCTTAACCGGTCCTGGGCGTCCCCAAGGTCGACTCAGCCTCAAATGAGTACCTGGCGCGGTGTGTAAACGTCGCCACTCGGGAGACGAAGGCGGTCGGGCGTGGTACTGGCCACCCACCCCCTCGTGTGCCGTGCCCGCCTTCATAGGTGCTCGCTGACGGCACTTGCTCCAACAGTCTGTTACATCAATACGGGGGTGATTCTGTGTCTTTGTGTAATTTATGTACGCGTGTTTACGTCCCTACGCCACGTGGGTGTATGTGCGTGTCTTTGTGTGTGCACGCGTGTGTCTGTGTGTTTCTGTCCCTGCATGTCGCTAGCCGTGTGTGGGCGCGAAGTGTCGAGCGCACTGCCTTACCAACTCGATTGGTGGCCGGGAGTGATCATTATCGAAACCTGTTCAGGTCGATCCAGCCTCAAGCGATGCGCTGCGTTAGATGCTAGCACTGGGGAGACAAAGGTGGCCGAGTGTGCGCAGTGTTGGCCAAACCATGCTCTCGTGCCGCCCTCAGCAGGTGCTCGCCCTCAGCACTTACCCCCAATTTATCCGTGAAAGGCTACACGGGGGACCTTTGTCTTTGTGTAAAAACTACAGCTATCTGCATGCCCGTCTCTCTGCGCGTCTCCGTGGATGCATGCGTGTTGCACGTGTCATTTAAATGGCATCATACTCTATATATTACATGCGACGTTCCGGGCAATCACCCTTCGTACCTTATAGATGCTCATAGATATGAAGAAGAGTGTAGTGCCCGAAACGTCGCCTTGGGTTTGCATGATACGCGACGTCACCACCGTCATCGCGACTTTCCGTCTCGCGCCAATCACTCACGCGCGTAACCATAACCGGTTGCCATAACCGGTTACCATAAGGTTCCACAATTATCGAGCGGCCTTGACGATAGTCAAGTCCCGAAGGGGCTCAGCGGCTCGTCGGAGAGCTGAGCTACTCTAAAACCTGGGTTCGGATCCTGGTTTGAGCCACGTCTGCGATTAAGCGGGGTCCAGTGGAATGTATGGCAATCCAGTTGATAGTCTCAACTTGATAGTCTCAACTTGATAGACTCAACTTGATAGTCTCAACTTGATAATCTCTACTTGATAGACTCAACTTGATAGTCCCTAATTGATAGACTCAACTTGATAGTCTCTACTTGATAGTCTCAACTTGATAGTCTCTACTTGATAGTCTCAACTTGATAGTCTCTACTTGAGAGTCTCTACTTGATAGTCTCTACTTGATAGACTCTACTTTATAGTCTCTACTTGATAGACTCTACTTGAGAGTCTCTACTTGATAGTCTCTACTTGATAGTCTCTACTTGATAGTCTCTACTTGAGAATCTCAACTTGATAGTCTCTACTTGATAGTCTCTACTTGATAGTCTCTACTTGATAGTATCTACTTGATAGACTATACTTGATAGTCTCAACTTGATAGTCTCTACTTGAGAATCTCTACTTGATAGTCTCTACTTGATAGTCTCTACTTGATAGACTCAACGTGATAGTCTCTACTTGATAGTCTCTACTTGAGAGTCTCTACTTGATAGTCTCTACTTGATAGTCTCTACTTGAGAATCTCTACTTGATAGTCTCTACTTGAGCATCTCAACTTGATAGTCTCTACTTGATAGTCTCTACTTGATAGTCTCTACTTGATAGACTCTACTTGATAGTCTCTGCTTGTTAGTCTCTACTTGATAGTCTCAACTTGATAGTCTCTACTTGATAGTCTCTACTTGATAGACTCTATTTGATAGTCTCTACTTGATAGTCTCTACTTGATAGTCTCAACTTGATAGACTCTACTTGATAGACTATACTTGATAGTCTCTACTTGATAGTCTCTACTTGATAGTCTTTACTTGATAGTCTCTACTTGATAGTCTCTACTTAATAGACTCTACTTGATAGTCTCTACTTGATAGTCTCTACTTGATAGTCTCTACTTGATAGACTCTACTTGATAGACTCTATTTGATAGTCTCTACTTGATAGTCTCTACTTGATAGTCTCTACTTGATAGTCTCTACTTGATAGACTCTACTTGATAGACTCTACTTGATAGTCTCTACTTGATAGACTCTACTTGATAGTCTCTACTTGATAGTCTCAACTTGATAGTCTCTACTTGATAGTCTCTACTTGAGAATCTCAACTTGATAGTCTCTACTTGATAGTCTCTACTTGATAGTCTCTACTTGAGAATCTCTACTTGATAGTCTGTACTTGATAGTCTGTACTTGATAGTCTCTACTTGATAGTCTCTACTTGATAGTCTCTACTTGATAGACTCTACTTGATAGTCTCTGCTTGTTAGTCTCTACTTGATAGACTCTACGTGATAGTCTCTACTTGATAGACTCAACGTGATAGTCTCTACTTGATAGTCTCTACTTGAGAGTCTCTACTTGATAGTCTCTACTTGATAGTCTCTACTTGAGAATCTCTACTTGATAGTCTCTACTTGAGCATCTCAACTTGATAGTCTCTACTTGATAGTCTCTACTTGATAGTCTCTACTTGATAGACTCTACTTGATAGTCTCTGCTTGTTAGTCTCTACTTGATAGACTCTACGTGATAGTCTCTACTTGATAGACTCTACTTGATAGTCTCAACTTGATAGTCTCTACTTGATAGTCTCTACTTGATAGACTCTATTTGATAGTCTCTACTTGATAGTCTCTACTTGATAGTCTCAACTTGATAGACTCTACTTGATAGACTATACTTGATAGTCTCTACTTGATAGTCTCTACTTGATAGTCTTTACTTGATAGTCTCTACTTGATAGTCTCTACTTGATAGTCTCTACTTGATAGTCTCTACTTGATAGACTCTACTTGATAGACTCTATTTGATAGTCTCTACTTGATAGTCTCTACTTGATAGTCTCTACTTGATAGTCTTTACTTGATAGTCTCTACTTGATAGACTCTACTTGATAGACTCTACTTGATAGTCTCTACTTGATAGACTCTACTTGATAGTCTCTACTTGATAGTCTCAACTTGATAGTCTCTACTTGATAGTCTCTACTTGAGAATCTCAACTTGATAGTCTCTACTTGATAGTCTCTACTTGATAGTCTCTACTTGAGAATCTCTACTTGATAGTCTGTACTTGATAGTCTGTACTTGATAGTCTCTACTTGATAGTCTCTACTTGATAGTCTCTACTTGATAGACTCTACTTGATAGTCTCTGCTTGTTAGTCTCTACTTGATAGACTCTACGTGATAGTCTCTACTTGATAGACTCTACTTGATAGTCTCAACTTGATAGTCTCTACTTGATAGTCTCTACTTGATAGACTCTATTTGATAGTCTCTACTTGATAGTCTCTACTTGATAGTCTCAACTTGATAGACTCTACTTGATAGACTATACTTGATAGTCTCTACTTGATAGTCTCTACTTGATAGTCTTTACTTGATAGTCTCTACTTGATAGTCTCTACTTAATAGACTCTACTTGATAGTCTCTACTTGATAGTCTCTACTTGATAGTCTCTACTTGATAGACTCTACTTGATAGACTCTATTTGATAGTCTCTACTTGATAGTCTCTACTTGATAGTCTCTACTTGATAGTCTCTACTTGATAGTCTTTACTTGATAGTCTCTACTTGATAGTCTCTACTTGATAGTCTCAACTTGATAGTCTCTACTTGATAGTCTCTACTTGAGAATCTCAACTTGATAGTCTCTACTTGATAGTCTCTACTTGATAGTCTCTACTTGAGAATCTCTACTTGATAGTCTGTACTTGATAGTCTGTACTTGATAGTCTCTACTTGATAGTCTCTACTTGATAGACTCAACTTGATAGTCTCTACTTGATAGTCTCTACTTGATAGTCTCTACTTGATAGTCTCTACTTGTTAGTCTCTACTTGATAGACTCTACGTGATAGTCTCTACTTGATAGACTCTACTTGATAGACTCTATTTGATAGTCTCTACTTGATAGTCTCTACTTGATAGTCTCTACTTGATAGTCTCTACTTGAGAATCTCAACTTGATAGTCTCTACTTGATAGTCTCTACTTGATAGTCTCTACTTGATAGTATCTACTTGATAGACTATACTTGATAGTCTCAACTTGATAGTCTCTACTTGAGAATCTCTACTTGATAGTCTCTACTTGATAGTCTCTACTTGATAGACTCAACGTGATAGTCTCTACTTGATAGTCTCTACTTGAGAGTCTCTACTTGATAGTCTCTACTTGATAGTCTCTACTTGAGAATCTCTACTTGATAGTCTCTACTTGAGCATCTCAACTTGATAGTCTCTACTTGATAGTCTCTACTTGATAGTCTCTACTTGATAGACTCTACTTGATAGTCTCTGCTTGTTAGTCTCTACTTGATAGACTCTACGTGATAGTCTCTACTTGATAGACTCTACTTGATAGTCTCAACTTGATAGTCTCTACTTGATAGTCTCTACTTGATAGACTCTATTTGATAGTCTCTACTTGATAGTCTCTACTTGATAGTCTCATCTTGATAGACTTTACTTGATAGACTATACTTGATAGTCTCTACTTGATAGTCTCTACTTGATAGTCTTTACTTGATAGTCTCTACTTGATAGTCTCTACTTAATAGACTCTACTTGATAGTCTCTACTTGATAGGCTCTACTTGATAGTCTCTACTTGATAGACTTTACTTGATAGACTCTATTTGATAGTCTCTACTTGATAGTCTCTACTTGATAGTCTCTACTTGATAGTCTCTACTTGATAGTCTCTACTTGATAGTCTTTACTTGATAGTCTCTACTTGATAGTCTCTACTTGATAGACTCTACTTGATAGACTCTACTTGATAGTCTCTACTTGATAGACTCTACTTGATAGTCTCTACTTGATAGTCTCAACTTGATAGTCTCTACTTGATAGTCTCTACTTGAGAATCTCAACTTGATAGTCTCTACTTGATAGTCTCTACTTGATAGTCTCTACTTGAGAATCTCTACTTGATAGTCTGTACTTGATAGTCTGTACTTGATAGTCTCTACTTGATAGTCTCTACTTGATAGACTCAACTTGATAGTCTCTACTTGATAGTCTCTACTTGATAGTCTCTACTTGTTAGTCTCTACTTGATAGACTCTACGTGATAGTCTCTACTTGATAGACTCTACTTGATAGGCTCTACTTGATAGTCTCTACTTGATAGTCTCTACTTGATAGTCTCTACTCGATAGTCTCTACTCGATAGTCTCTACTTGACAGTCTCTACTTGACGGTCTCTACTTGACAGTCTCTCCTGGATGCGCTCACCACCCCACCACTGCTCCCGGCACGCGATGCATACACGAACGCGCGCTTGGTCCGGTTTAACCTCCCCACGTGATTTGCAAATGATTCTCGAGCGGCACGTCTATTAATTAACTGTAATTGTCCATCTTTACCTTCCGGAGTTTTTTCTGCAGATGCTCGCAGGTGAAATGAGGTGCCCAGGGTTTGTCTTCATCCCCGACAGGCATGCCGAAATATGCCTTGTAGGCCTCACACATCTTAGCAGATGCTTCCACAGAGTACTTTTTAGCTCTCGTCTTGATAAATTGGCTGCAGACGTATCAAAATGCGTCGGCCGGATGCTTGCAGCCTCTTGATGCCATCTCAGAAAAATGCAGATATGTATCCACTGAGGAAGCTGGAACTAAACTAAACTGGTGGCCTTAAGGCCCCTGTATTTATACTACTATTTATATTACTGGAAAGTTCTAGAATGTTCTAGAAGTTACTCCAAGTTGACTCGGTACTGAATCTATCTGGAATGTTCTGGAAAACAGGTGCATTTCTAAATATCACTGTCCTAGTCACAAAAGCAAAGTTTGTGGGGAATAGTAGCCATTTGCTGTACGTTTGAGGCATAAGAAATGAGGAAATAACACTTACTACCCATGAACAAAAAGAAATGTGACACAGTGTATTAATTAAATACAAATAATCATAATGTTAATATATATATTCCGTAGTCTCCTTAACATAAGACGGACTTTCCCTTCCGGTTTTTTTTCCTTTTATTTAAGTAAAAGGTGGGGGGCTGAGTGGGTTGCGTCTTGTCATCCGGTAGGTGTTCGCGTGTTAGAGAGAGCGAGAGACACACACAGAGCCGTCAACCCGTACGGTTTTCCCCGTATTCTGGTACAGGCAAATAGAGTTCTCAGGTCCACACGGCGGTACGATCCGTTTCAATACGGGCACAAAAAAAAAAACCGTTTTGTCTATCTGTTTGTGTTTCTTCTCCTTTGTGACGAGACTTTGTAGGATGAACGTTGATACTTTGAAGGGGCACGGCGTGACCAATAAGGTCTGAATTGGGTCTGTAATAAGGTAGGGCACTGATAAGGGATTGGCAGCTACGGAGGGACTATTTTTGTCTACGTTTCGTTGCATCGTTTTCCATTATTTTTTTTTTGTGGGGGGGGGCGTCCTATTATCTGAAACGTCTCATTATCTGGAGACTATGGTCATTTTCAGCCGTATAATAGTGACGGTAGTTTGAAGTGGGCAGTCACCGTGGAAGCCACTGATTGACGCGTGTGTATCTATATATACCTACTTGTATATGCGTTGTGCTAAGTTATGGATGACAATATATATTTGTGACACGTGGATTGCAACTTTGAATGTTATCATTATATATATGAAGTGTGCATTGAACACACGTTCGAATAATGCCCTGTAAAACTCACACGGTATGATCTTATACGGTATAATCGTATTAAAAATAACATACAGCCCTTTGTCAATCTACTGCTGGATGAGTTAGTCCGCTCGTGGGGAGGCGGGGGAGAGTGGTGGAGAGAGAGAGAGGAGAGAGGAGTGGCTGGTGTTTAACCACACGCTGGTCAGTGCGGATTGTTGAACGTTGGAGTCCCACACCTGTTTCAGACATCGCACTCGCCATTCGCGGTCATTAACGGTGGCCGTGAATCGGGTTCGGGAAGCTGGGTTCGGAACGTCGGGGCGCGCTAACCAAAGCGCCACCGCTCCCCCTCTCCACCTCCTGTGGAAAGGCACGCAAAGCCACTCGGCAACCTTTGCTTGGTCGATGTCGACTTCTCGCGGTTCGCGAAAACGCGTCTCTTAAGGGCGCGGTGGGATGTCCATAATAGAGGTGGGTTAGGTCGCGTGAATGTAAATGTGTCGTTAAACCCGCCACCACCCCATGCAGCCTATTGGTTAGGTTTGTCACGTGAACACAACGTGCCAATTCGTTACTAGTTCAGCACACCGGTGCGCTGGAGAGTAAACCCCCCACAACATGTACAATTCCAGTACCGTCTCGGGTGGTGGAGGGTTTTACGACACATTTATATTTACGCGATTTCACTCCCCCGAAAAAAAACCCCTCTCATTATGGATACCATTGGTCGCGAAAGCCTTCTGCGCGTTAAACCGATGTGTGATGTATCGCCGTGGGTTTTAACGGGACGCAAATAAACGCTCCTGTGATTGAGGACGAGGATGTTTTAGTTTCATTAAAATTTTGATTCTTAGCGCAGTGCGCGCTAACCACTGCGCCACCGCTCGTGCATACGTACACACACGCACACTAATCCACCCACTTACTCACATTCACCCACTATCTCATCCACCCACTCACGCACTCGTACACTCGTACACACACCCATCCACGCACCCACTCACCCACCCTACTACAAAGATCTCCCGTGTAGCCTGTAACAGACTGTTGGGGCAGGGGCAGTAAGCGAGGTGGTCAGTACCACGCCCGGCCGCCTTTGTCTCCCTAGTGACGATGTTTACACGCTGCGCCAGGCACTCATTTGAGGCTGAGTCAACCTAAGATAGGCCCAGGGCCCATACAGACACTCATCCACGAACACAATCACACACTTGTCAACACACTCACAACTTATACACACGTACACACTCATACACCTACTCACTCACACACTCACCCACATACTCACCCACACACTCATACACCCACTGTCTCACCCACACACTCATCCACGAACGCAATCACACACTTGTCAACATACTCACAACTTATACACCCACACACTCATACACCTACTTACTCACACACTCACCCACACACTCACCCACACACGCATCCACCCACTCACTCACACACTCACCCACACACTCACCCACACACTCATACACCTACTCACTCATCTACTCACTCACACACTCACCCACACACTCACCCACACACCCATACACCTACTCACTCACGTACACACTCATACACCCACTCACTCACATACTCACCCACACACTCACCCACACACTCACCCACTCACGCATCCACGCACTCACTCACTCATACACTCACCCACACACGCATTCACTCACTCACACACTCACCCACACACTCATCCACCCACTCATTTCACTCACACACTCACCCACACACTCATCCACCCACTCACTCACGCACACACTCACCCACTCACTCACTCACACACTCACCCACACACCCATACACCCACTCACCCACTCACTCACTCACACACTCACCCACCCACTCATCCACCCACTCACTCACTCATACACTCACCCACACACTCACCCACACACGCATCCACCCACTCACTCACACACTCACCCACACACCCATACACCCACTCACCCACTCACTCACTCACCCACTCATCTACTCACTCACTCACACACTCACCCACACACTCACCCACACACGCATCCACTCACTCACACACTCACCCACACACCCATACACCCACTCACCCACTCGCTCACACACTCACCCACCCACTCATCCACCCACTCACTCACCCACCCACTCACCCACTCACACACACACTCACCCACACACTCACCCACCCATTCTCCTACTCACCACACTGCAGGTCACAACGCTTCTCATTCAGCTTCACTTAGGAATTGCCTCTCCAACCATCGTCGCCGTCTCTATTCCCAAGTTCTTACAATAATAAGAAACATTTCCCAAATATCGTGCATCATAGTGGTTAAAAGTGCTGTTTGTTGCTCGCCGCTTGCCAGAGAGCGCCGCGTCAGAGTCTGAATTTGCATGATTAAGGCGCGTGTCGCGAAACGTCGCGTTTCTCGGGTTTGGAGACGAGAGAGGGCTGGTATTGTGATTGTGCTGCATCTGATGGTGATAATGACGACGACCATGATCACCAGTGAAACGAGTGATTATGGGGATTCTGCTGCTGCTGGTGATGATGATGATGGGTAATGGTCGTGATAACAGTGGGTTTGTTGCTGCCCGTACGATTTAGGATGCTGCTGCTGCTGATGATGATCATGCTGATGATGATAATAATCATGCTGCTGATGATGATGATGATCATGATGATGATAATCATGATGATGACAATCATGATGATCATGATGATGAAGATGATAAACATGATGATGATGATAATAATCATGTTAACGACCTGGCAGGCGAACAAATCCTCGATTGAGCATCCCAACAAGAGCTCTTTCCCGTTTTTTTTTTTACGCCAAGCAACAATGGCGCGTTCCACTCTGCAAGGTGGAATAGCGAACACGGCCCCGATCTGTGTAACTACAGATGATAAATGGCTCAGCCCTTTGCCCGCTGCCACGCTTCCCGCACATCCAGCACAAAGCCCCGTGGTCATCCACCACGTCGGCCACGAAATCCCGGTCATCACCAGCACACCGAGCTCCCCGCCGGAACGTCGGACGGGCAAATTGGCCTCGGTTTACGCAGCATCGCGCTCGTGGAGAAAGCGGCTGGGGCATGCGATCCCGCGCGGGCTATCGGAGGTCCTGTACCCCCGGGCTGGACTGCGGAAAGTGAAAACCTTCTACGAGAACATCAAAGGGCTGTGGCGACCCAAGAGATCGCCGCAGCCCTTTCTGGATCACAGCAGCGGCCTCACTCCACGCAGCAAATAAATAAATACAAAAAAATGAAGGCGAGAGATGGAAGCAAATCTTGACCGCGGTCGACGTTAAAAAAAAGCAATATCTCGTACCCTGCCGGCGAAACTCCTGGGTTCAACATTCCACGCCGCCAGTGGTCGACCATCAACCGAATCGGAACCGGGCACGGCCGACGCGGCCACCCGATGATTCACCAACGGCGCGTCAAAGATTCGGCGGACATCGAGTGCGGAAAACCAATTCCAAACGATCTGACCGCGCGGTGAACAGCTGCCGTCTGCGCTCGTTTCAAGGAGGAACGGACGAGATCCGCTCTGCGGCTGAACAGACATTTGAGCGGATCACAAAATGTAAAATTGCATCTTTAATCTGCTGCTATGAATCCATACGGAAGAAGAAGAATGCTATCTAAACACTCCTAACCACTCGCTCCCCTTACCCCTGGCCCACACTATCCAAACACTCCTAACCACTCGCTCCCCTTACTCCTGTCCCACACTATCCAAACACTCCTAACCACTCGCTCCCCTTACCCTTGCCCACACAATCCAGCCACTCCTAACCACTCGCTCCCCTTAGCCCTGCCCCACACTATCCAAACAAACTCTGTCACTCAATTGCCTCCCTCCTGCAAATCACTTGCCAGGAGCGCAGCCTTGACAGTCAGTGGCCTGTGGTGTGATCATCAAGATCATCAGCACGGGGAAGACAAAGGCGGCTGGGCGTGGGAATGTCTCGACAGGTGCTGGCTCTGTGAGGCTAAGTAATTGAAAATTCCCGCGCGTGTCTCTCTGTTGTATGTCGCAGTTGCTCGCTAACAGCACTTGCCCCAAAAGTCTGTTGAGGCTATATGGGGGATGTTTGTCTTTGTATATATGTTGCTACAGGTAGTCAGTCCGTGGGCAGGTTGCGTGTGGTGGGATCAAGTGCGCGTACGCACACCTCGTCCGACACGTCCGGGAAACGTTGGAAGAGTAGGCCAAACACCCTCGGGAGGCGATTCCACGCGTGAATGTTTGGCGCGAGATGGAAAGTTGCGATGGTGGTGGTGACGGTCAACTGACATGTAATCCCAAGGTGACGTTTCAAGCACTGACCTTTTATATTTTTCTATTATTATTATTTTACACGCTTTTTATCAACTCTGTTGTTGTATCCTCAAATCTTGTAACTCAATTTTAACACAGTTCCCAATGTGGTATCGACTGCAAACTTAAGTATACTTATGTCATACTGATGACAATACTATATTCTATCATAAACATTTTAAAAACATATTTTTTAAAAAATTATTTTTTTATATGTTATGTTTCGGCTTAGGTCTGATTGTCCACGCTCAACTGACGTTGGCTGTAATTGACCACAGTCCCCTTACGTTGTGGCGAGCTTCGGGGCCACTTCCTGGAGTCGTGGAATTCTTCCATTACAAGTACGGTACATTTCATGAAAGCGTGTTTAAAAAAAAGTTTTTTTTTAAATTACTTTCATATCTATGAACATCTATAATCTACGAAGGGTGGTTACCCGGAACGTCGTGGATTGAACAAGCAATTGCTGCCCTGCGCTTTTATGCAATGCAATGTTGCCAGTGATACGTAAGTGGAGATGTCGCAACTCATAACATGCAACGTTTATCTTAACTTAATTGTTGTAAGTTAGCGTTAACTTTTATCCCACCAGGCGTCCGTGGCTGTCGACTCCAGTTCCACTTTCGCTCTGCAAAGACACAGATGCCTTGATCTCTGGACAGGGTGGTACAGGTGTTTTATGACCCTCAATTAAACTCAACTAAAACTACATTTTGATTTAAAGCTTTCGTGATTGCAGGGATTCATATTCGTGGTTCCTTCGGTTAAAGTCACGTAGAAGGGAAACAATAAAATAATAAAAATATAAAACAATACAATTCTCACGACGTTTCGACTGCAACACAGGCAATCATCATATATTTGTATTATTTTATTATTTCCCTTCTACGTGACTTTACCGAAAGAACCAAGAATATAAAACTACATTTGTTTTTGTAGCTCTTTTTGAGAAGCGATCTCGCCACAAACGATAGCTCAACAAAGTGGCCTATCGCGTGGAAATATATAGCGGCCAAATAACTCTAAAAGAACGTTGATTCTAAATGTTGAGGGAAAATCCACGCGACCACGGGGAGAGAGACACGCAAACTCCAAATATACAGCTGCAGCAGGCCTCAGGGTCGGAATGGAACCCGACGACCTCATGTGTACCTGGCGAGGTAGTTAACATCTTCCAGTCACCGTGATGATGATGAGAGACAGCAGGCGTCAGGGTCGGGATCGAACCCACGACCTCCTGTATACCAGGCGAGGTAGTTAACATCTCCTAGCCACCGTGATGATGATGATGATGAGAGAAAGACACGCAAACTCCAAATATACAGCAGCAGGCGTCAGGGTCGGGATCGAACGAACGACCTCCTGTTTACAAGGCGAGGTAGTTAACATCTCCTAGCCACCGTGATGATTATGAGAGAGAGAGAGAGAGACGCAAACTCCAAATATACAGCAGCAGGCGTCAGGGTCGCGATCGAACCCACAACCTCCTGTATACCAGGCGAGGTAGTTAACATCTCCTAGTCACCGTGATGATGATGAGAGAGAGACACGCAAACTCCAAATACACAGCAGGCGTCAGGGTCGGGATCGAACCCACGACCTCCTGCGTACCAGGCGAGGTAGTTAACATCTCCTAGCCACCGTGATGAGTATGAGAGAGAGAGACACGCAAACTCCAAATACACAGCAGGCGTTAGGGTCGGGATCGAACCCACGACCTCCTGTACACCAGGCGAGGTAGTTAACATCTCCTAGCCACCGTGATGATGATTATGAGAGAGAGAGACGCAAACTCCAAATATACAGCAGGCGTCAGGGTCGGGATCGAACCCACGACCTCCTGCGTACCAGGCGAGGTAGTTAACATCTCGCCATCATGGCGCCCCTTGTGATTAATTGACCCCTAAACTGTTTTCCTCTGCTTATTCATTTCTGTTTTCACACCCGTTGGATTTCACAACGATTAAGTTGTAGAGAATTAAACGGAGGCCACGATACATCTGGTCCACCCTACAGAGCATTACAATAAATATGCTCACTGCCAAATGTGTTGAGTTTTGTTTTGTCATTGTTACGTCTTAACAGCCTATTAAAGGGCTACACGGAGGGAAAGCGAATCTGTGCGTGTGTATCTTATTTGGTGACACTGGGGAGACAAAGGCGGTCGGGCGTGGCACTGCACCCCCACCCACCCCCCGTGCACCGTGCCGGCCTTAATAGACGCTCGCTAACAGCACTTGCCCCGAAAATATGTTCATAATATACCGCTTGTCTTTGCTTTAGCGGGTGGGGAGCGGTAGTGTTAGTGGTTAGCACCGCTGTGCGCTACAAACCTTGCGACGGGACCTCGATTCCCGCTCACGGCCACCAACACCAGAGACGATTATCCGAACCGGTCCCGGGCCTCCCCTGCGTCGACTCAACCTCTAAATGAGTGCCCGGTTGCTGATGCGGTAAAACCAGATATTTTTTGCTGAAGCTGCGCCCTTATCCGTCGCAATTTTTTTTTTTGCCGGCGACAAGCATTGAGAGAGACACGATGTGTAAACACAAACAAACAAACAAACCCCCTCCCTCATCAGCACCGGGGGAGACAAAGGCGACCGGGCATGGGGCGTGTGCTGGCCAATACAGCAAGACAGCGCTCGCCCCCACAATCTGTTAAGGGCTCTACCGGGATGGTGGTGGGGGAGAGATTTTTGATCGCCTTCTGTCGACAAAAGAGTTGGTTGCCGATGTGTTGTGGAGGTGACTCAGGCAACCAACTTATTTGTGCACGCGTCAGCAAACGGCTGGTGGCGATTCCTCGGCTGTGTCTCTGTCTCGGGCTCTTTGAAAGAGTTTTAACAGCAGCAATTAGGGCCGATGAAACGGGGCGAATGAAAGAGATTGTGGGGCACTCCGTGTCACCGGGAAGGCAACGCTTAAACGCTTTGCGCTCCAAGCCGCTTTGAGGAATACTCCGTTACCCGCGCACTATTCCGTCTAATGAAGGCTGCCATTAAGCCCATGACTATTTATAAGCCCCCTAATTAGTAGTGATGTCTGCTCAGACCGACTTTGGCTGTAATTAATAACGGATTAATTAGCTAATGAAGTGGAGGGTTTTTTTTGTGAGCGAGCCCGATCGCGTCGGGATTGAGCGCGAAAGCTCTGTGAAGCGATAATAATGACGCGCGTGTGTGTGTGATGGAGGTGTGTGTGTGTGATTCAGGTGTGTGTGTGTGATGGAGGTGTGTGTGTGATTGAGGTGTGTGTGTGTGATTGAGGTGTGTGTGATGGACGTGTGTGTGTGATGGACGTGTGTGTGTGTGTGTGGGATGGAGGTGTGTGTCATGTAGGTAGGGGTGTGTGATGGATGTGTGTGTGATGGAGGTGTGTGTGTGCGTCTCATGGAGGTGTGTGTGATAGAGGTGTGTGTGTGATGGAGGTGTGTGTGTGTGTGTGTGTGTGATGGAGGTGTGTGTGTGATGGAGGTGTGTGTGATGCAGGTAGGGGTGTGTGATGGAGGTGTGTGTGTGATGGAGGTGTGTGTGTGTGTGATGGAGGTGTGTGTGTGTGTGTGTGTGTGATGGAGGTGTGTGTGTGTGTGTGTGATGGAGGTGTGTGTGTGATGGAGGTGTGTGTGTGTGTGTGTGTGATGGAGGTGTGTGTGTGATGGAGGTGTGTGTGTGTGTGTGTGATTGAGGTGTGTGTGTGATGGAGGTGTGTGCGTGTGTGTGTGATGGAGGTGTGTGTGTGTGTGATGGAGGTGTGTGTGTGTGTGTGTGATTGAGGTGTGTGTGTGATGGAGGTGTGTGCGTGTGTGATAGAGGTGTGTGTGTGATGGAGGTGTGTGTGTGTGATGGAGGTGTGTGTGATGGAGGTGTGTGTGTGAGATGTAGGTAGGGGTGTGTGATGGATGTGTGTGTGTGCGTCTCATGGAGGTGTGTGTGTGTGTGATGGAGGTGTGTGTGAGATGGAGGTGTGTGTGTGATGGAGATGTGTGTGTGTGATGGAGGTGTGTGTGTGTGTGCTCGAAGTGTGTGTGTGTGTGATGGAAGTGTGTGTGTGTGATGGAGGTGTGTGTGTGAGATGGAGGTGTGTGTGTGTGTGTGCTCGAAGTGTGTGATGAAGGGTTGTGTGTGTGTCTGTGGGTGAGTGTGCATATGATGTAACCCAGCCACCTGAGTTAGATTCCCACTCACGGCCAATACCTGCGACTAACCTCCCCTCGGTCGACTGAACCTCAAATGAATACCCGCTGCTGTGTGTGAACATCGCCACTGGGGAGACAAAGGCGTTCGGGCGTGGTTGCTGGCCACCCACTCCCTCGTGTGCCGCGCCGGCCGTCATAGGTGCTCGCTAACAGCACTTGCCACCGAAGGTAAGTTCAGGCTATACGGGGGATCTTTGTCGTTTGTTTGTGAGTGTACCGTCTTGGCCTTCATAGGGGCTCGACAATAATATAGCAGCAGTGACCGCGCATGCACACGCGTGTTTATATGACGCATACGGAGTGTGCGTGTCGTGTATCATCTATATCGGTGTACACAGGTGTGGACATGCAACCTGTACGAGTCTACCCGAATATAGGAACCAGGCAGGTGGCTCAGGGGTAGAGCGAGGAGTAGACTCGGAAGACTCGGAAGCTCATCATCCCTTCGGGGATCGATAAAGTCAGTACCGCTTTGTGTCGAAGGTAACAGCGGTTGCGCTGTGGATGAACCCGTCCAGCCATACGAATGTGGAGCGTCCCACTGATGGTTCAGGGCTTGAAACATACGCGCGCGTGTGTACACGTGCGTGTGTACTGGGGAACGGTGGTGTAGCGGTTAGCGCTACGCCGCGCTACGAACCCGGCGACCCGGGTTCGATTCCCGCTCACGGCCAACACCGGTGACGATTGTCTGAACCGGTCCTGGGCCCCCCCCCTAGGTCGACTCAGCCTGAAATTAGTACCTGGTGCGGTGTGTAAACATCGCCACTGGGGAGACAAAGGCGGTCGGGCGTGGTGCTGTCCAACCACCCCCTCGTGTGCCGTTCCGGGGCCTTCATAGGTGCTCGCTAACAGCCCCAAAGAGTATGTTAAGGCTATATGGGGGATCTTTGTCTTTGTTCGTGATATAGTGTGTATGCGTGCGTGTGTGTGTGTATGTAATGGACATATGTGTTTTTCTATTCTATTCAACATCCCTTCCCCCCATCCCTCTCTCTCACTGCCGAAAATGATCATCGCCTCATTATCCCGCGACTTAAAACGAGTGGCAGCAAAGAGATGGCTTCCTAATTACGGGTAATTGGCGGGATTTGCTGGAATGAGAAGTGCTTTGTTGCATTTAATCTGAGTATATATATATTTTTTTTCCTCAGCCGTAAGCGTGGAACTTGGCTTTCACGGCTTCTGACGGTGAGAAAGTTTACAGCGCAAATGCGGATGATGAGAAGATTCCACTGGTAAAAAAAAAAAAATAACTTTCTTCAGATTTCTGTGTGTGCGTGTCTGTGTGTGTGTGTGTGTCTGTCTGTGTGTGTGTGTGTCTGTCTTCAAAGTGCTTCCTTATCCACCCCCACCCTCTCCATCCCCCACTCACGTCTCTCCATCCTTCCACCACCTCCCCCCCCACCACATCATCTCCCCTTACCCAGCACCAATCTGCCCTGCCAGAGTGATTACCCCCGCTCGCGGCGAACAATGGCAGCGATGCTCAGGGCTGCCGATCAGAGCCTCCCCAGCCAGCGGTGGAAATTCCACGGTCCTATGGCGGGGGTGGGGGGGGGGGAAGCAATGTGTTGACTTCTTCCACCAAAAAAGTGGTGCCGATTTTATCGACCCCGCAAATAATGATTGGCCGGATGAGGCAGGAATAACTCGTGAGATTGACTTACACCCTGTATTTGTTTACGTTATAAATTGCCCCAACGTCATTGCTTAGCATTGCCCACAATGCAACTTTTATCAATGCCTGTGTGTGTCTATAGGTGCTCGCTAACAGAACTTGCCGTGACAGCCTGCTCCGGCTATACGGGCGGAAGCTTAGTGCTTTGTTTGCATTTACACTTACAGGAGTGGCCCGGGTTTAGTTCGGGAGACGCCGAATATTGAAACGACGTCAATCAAAGCCATTGACCGGGGGGGGGGGGGGGGGGGGCGGGGGGTGGGGGGGGGTTATGGTGAAGGCGAAAGGTCGAGGCGACGTGTAGCGAGAGAGATGGCGGACGACGGTGTCAGCGACGTGAGTGTGGGGTTGAGACGACGTGGGTGTGGGGTTGAGGCGACGTTAGCGTGGGGTTGAGGCGACGTTAGTGTGGGGTTGGGGCGACGTTAGTGTGGGGTTGGGGCGACGTGAGTGTGGGGTTGAGGCGACGTTAGTGTGGGGTTGGGGCGACGTGAGTGTGGGGTTGGGGCGACGTGAGTGTGGGGTTGGGGCGACGTGAGTGTGGGGTTGAGGCGACGTGAGTGTGGGGTTGAGGCGACGTGAGTGTGGGGTTGAGGCGACGTTAGTGTGGGGTTGAGACGACGTTAGTGTGGGGTTGAGGCGACGTTAGTGTGGGGTTGAGGCGACGTTAGTGTGGGGTTGAGGCGACGTTAGTGTGGGGTTGAGGCGACGTGAGTGTGGGGTTGAGTCGACGTGGGTGTGGGGTTGAGGCGACGTTAGTGTGGGGTTGAGGCGACGTTAGTGTGGGGTTGAGGCGACACCCGGTGTGCGTGGATAGGGGGCCCCGTTGCTTGTGGTGTAGATAAGCCCAATTGGGTCATTCTCTGTGTCGTTTTGTTGCTGTTGTTGTTGTTGTTGCCTCCAGCACACGATGGCCCATACTCTTGCGAATGCCGTCACGGGGTCTTTAACGTCCCCTGTGCAGCAGATGGCGGGCGTGGTCTCTGATGGTGACGACAACAGCGCAGGAGTCATCAGCGCGACCGCTGGGGTAGGAAACCGTGTGAACGCACTTGGGAGACAAAGGCGGCCGGGATTTGGTACTGGCCTCGACAAAGGTTCTCGCGAGCAACACTTCTCCCCCCAAAAGTCTACACGGGAGATCTTGGAATATATCTGGCGGGTGAGTGTTTTTTTTTTGTTCGTTTTGCGTATGCGAGTGAGTGTGCACGTGTTTGTGTGCGAGTGTTGTGTACGTGTCGGGGAGTGCAGCTTGGTGTTCGCACTGCCGTACGGACGCGGCTAACCCTCGTTGGATCCCTGACCACGGCTAACACGGGTGGCGAGTGACCGCTGAACCGATCCTCGACTCGACCTTAAATGAGCAACTGTAGGTGTGATGTGTGCACATCAGCTCTGGGGAGACAAAGGCGGCCGGGCGTGGAGCAGGCTGCACCACCCCATCGTGCGCCGTCTTGATCTGAATAGATGCTCACTAACAGCACTTGACGCTGCCGTCTGTGTGAGCTGGACGGGTGACCTTTGTGTGTGGAGAGAAAATGTATGATGTTGAACTTCCTTCGCACCGTACTTAGCCAAACCGTGCCAACCGGAGCTGATGCGCTACAGGGGGGGGGGTGTGGAGCTGAGTCGACTTGCCGATGAGCGGTACCGGCGGTGTCAAGATCGGCCCGTGTGGAGGAGGAGGCTCGTGAAGGACGCGACTGGGTCGTGCCAGGCAATGTGCACTTTGAGGCTGCTGAGCAGTTGCAGGCAGCAGCTCTCCAGCACCGACGGAGGGAGACGAAGCCACGCTCACAACAACGAGCGGAGCGTCGGGCGGATAAAGCACAGGGGGGGAGCACAGGTGGTGCATCCGTTCGTAATAACATTCAGTCAACCCACGATGTCGTCGTCTGTCCCGTGACGTCCACGCAAGAAGCGAGAGCCATCCGCACTTCGACACTTCACGTGGCCTTAAAGTGCACCTAGCCTGGCACCAGCGCTCTCTTATGATATCCACCTCTTGTAACGCAGCGACGGTTGCTGAGGCTGCTGAGGCTGCTGAATCTGCTGCTGCTGTTCAAGACGTACGCGTAACGTGTGTTTTTCTTGTTGTTGTTGTTGTTATTTTCATCGCCTGTAATATCTTTGCAATTACTCGGATGTGAATTAAATTTCGTCTAATTGTGTTTCACTCGAAGGCGAACGTTGCCCGCTGCCGGCAATGGCTCTGCTGGCTGTAATTAGACACGCGCGTTCACGGGGCAGCGAATTAGGGCCAAGCGAAGATGAGAGGAGCGTCGTTACACAAGCACCACCACCACCACCACAACATCAACTACACACAGCCCCATAAGAAAGTTCCAATGAACAAAATCTCATTAAATTGTAACTCACAAAGGTTGAAAGTTATTAAACAATACTCAGATATGACTTCAAACACGAAGACAAAGATCCTCCATATAGCCTTTCAAATTCTGTTGGGGGGAAGTGATATGAGCGAGCACGAGGGATGGGCAGAAATACGCCCGACCGCCTTTATCTCCCGAGAGGCGATGTTTGCACATCACACCGGGTACTCACTTCAGGCTTAGTCGACCTAGCGGAGGCCCACAACCGGTTCAGATAATCGTCACTGATGTTGGCCGTGAGCGGGAATCGAACTAGGGCCGCCAGGTTCGTAGCGCAGCGCTAACCGCTGCACTTCCAGCTCCCCCATAACGACATGACTTCACACAAAGAAAAAGATCCCCCGTATAGCCTGTAACAGACTGTAGGGGCAAGTGATGTTAGCGAGCACCTATGAAGGACGGCACGGCACACGAGGGGGTGGGTGACCAACACCACGCCCGGCCGCCTTTGTCTCCCCAGTGGCGATGTTTACACATCGCACCAGGTACTCATTTGAGGCTGAGTCGACCCAGGGGAGGTCCGGGACCGGTTCAGATAATCGTCAACCGGCGTTGGCCATGAGCGGGAATGGAACCCGGGTCGCCGGGTTCGTAGCGCAGCGTAGCGCGAACCGCTACACCACCGCTCCCCACTTAAATGCCGTATCAAGTTTGATCGCCGTTATGCGACGAACGCGATACCCCCTTTGTGGTCGGGCGGGTGGGAAAGTACTGCCCTCTTGATGTGTGTACACAAGAGGTCACTTGAAGAGATCTCAGAAGTTGCTCCGTGATGCCCACTTCCGCGGCCCGGTGTCTCATTAGCACGCGGGAGGTGACACAGCTATGTGAGAGTTCCCAGTGGATCCCGCGTCACGTGATGTGCGACATTTCATGGCACAATCGGGATAGCACTGGAGTGAAAGGACAAACGCCATACATCAACAGGAGACAATGTCATCTTGAACGGTTTCATTTGCATCATGCATCAAGGGTTTAACGACGTATGTGCATGGACGCGTGTGTGTACATGCGCATGTATGTATGCGTCTGTCTGTCCGTCCGTACGCCTGCAGTTCCATTGATGAGCTCCGGCAGGCGAGGCTGCGTTGGCTGGGTCATGCAGCCCGCATGCCCAGCCACCGCACGTCCAAGTTGACCCTGTTTGGGGGCTAGACGGGCACGGCACGGGCTGGAGAAGAGATGAATTTGTGCGGTGCGGGAAGATGTGACGCTGTGTTGAATTGCCGCTGACTGGTACCAGAGGTGTCGAGATCGGCCTCTGTGACGGAGGAGGCTCGCGAGGGACGCTACCGCGGCAATTGGAGACAGTCGCCTCTCCAGGCACAGAGGGCAGAGGAGCGACGCTCGCAACCACGCACGGAGCGCCCGGCGACTAAAACGCAGCAAAGATGGCACAGCAGGGAGCACGGGTGGTTGCACCTGTGAGTCATGTCTGCCGGGTCAACCCACGGCACCTGGGTTGGTCCCGTGACCTCGTTACCAGCAGCGAGCCTTCGACAATTCGAGTGATAGCCTCAAAGTGCACCTAGCCTGGCACGAGCGCCGTGGGGTGCACGTCACCGACGCTCAGTGGCGAATGGCCGTTGTTGAACGCGCGGGTCCGTGCGTCTTTGTTCACGCGCGCGTGCTTCTGCACAACGTTGTATATAAGCGGGCGTACGCGTATATCTGCGCGTCTTTTTTGTATGTATGTGTAACCGTGTATCATTGTGCATACGTGTGTGTTGTACACGGTAAATGTGTGTGTGGGAGCGGTGGTGCCGCAGTTAGCGCGCTGCGCTGCGGACGCGAGTTCGATTCCCGCTCACGACCACCAACGCCGGTGACGGTAAACTGAACCGTTCCTGGATTTTCCCCCATGGTCGACTCAGCCTCAGATGAGTACCTGGTGCGGTGTGCAAACATCAGCACTCGAGAGACAAAGGCGTCCGGGCGTGATTCTACGTTCGCTAACAGCACTTGCCCCAACTCCCTGTGCAGTCTGTAGAGGGATATTACCTTTACATGCGTATATCTGCGTGTCTATATAATATATCTGTACTATGTCTCTGGTAATGCGCATCTGTGTAATTGTACACACACACACGCGTGTTTGTTTATATATATGTGTGTGTGTGTGTTTGTATCTGTCTGTGTGTACGCTCTGTGTGTAAGTCGAGGCGTGCGCGCAATGGATGCGTACGTGTGACGCCTGCACATGTGTGTGTGTGTGTCTGTACGTACGCGTAGATCTGTGTGAAAGTGTATCTGTGTGTCACTGTGCGTATGTCAATCTCTGCCTACCTGTGCACTTGCCCCAACAGTCTGTTAAGGCGACACGAGGGATTTTTTCCCTATCCATCCGAGTATGTGCATGCACGTGTTTTGTTTCTGTATATGCGCGCGTGTGTTTTTTTGTTGTCTGTGTGTGTGTATGTACGTGTGATTGAGTAAATATCGCCACTGGGGAGACAAAGGCGGTCAGGCGTGGTGCTGGCAACCCACTCCCTCGTGCGCCGTGTCGGCCTTCATAAGTGATGGTTTACAACACTTACCCCAACAGAATGTTAAGGCTATACGGGGGATCTTTGTCTTTGGTTCGTGTTTGTGCGTGTGTATTACCTGTGTGTATCTGTGAGTATCGGTGTGTATGTATCTTTGTCTTTGTATATATGGGTATATGGGTGTATGGTCGTATGTGTGTGTATCTCTTTGTATGTGTGTATGTCTTTGTATATGTGTGTGTATGTGTGTGGGGAGCAGTAATGTAGCGGTGAGCGCGCTGCGCTACGAACCTAGCGACCCAAGTTCGATTCCCGCTCAAGGCCAAAATCAGTGACGATTATCTGAACCAGTCCTGGGCCTCCCCTAGGTCGATTCAGCCTCAAATGAGTACCTGGTTACGGTGTGTAAACATCGCCACTGGGGAGACAAAGGCGACCGGGCGTGGTGCTGGCCACCCACCCCCTCGGCGTGCCGTTCTGACCTTCATAGGTGCTCGCTAAACAGCACTTGCCCAAACAGTCTGTCGCAGGCTATACGGGGGATCTTTGTCTTTGTTTGTGTATTACCTGAGCGCGCTCGGCAGAGGCGGCTCGCATCCGTCACGCGTGTAAATTCATTGCGTTATGAAAGGAACTTGCGCAGGGCCCCGGGCACGCAGCCCCCCTTAATGAAATAGCCTCTCCGACCAAAGGCAATATTGTAGACTGTCACTGCGCATACGCGCCTAATGCAGCCGCCACGATCCACGAACGCTCGTGCAGCAGCGTTTGCCGCACCTAAATAAATTTAGCCCGAAAGACTATATTATGGGAATCACTCACCGCGGACAGGACTTAATCACCGTTATTTGCTCCAGTCCAATTGAATTAAGGCAGCCTCGCTTTGCCATTTTCTTTCTCTGGCTCTCTCTTCGCGCTCTCTTCTCTCCCCACTCTCTCTCTCTCCCCTCTCGCCTTACACGCCGAGATTCGCTGTCGGAACACGGGACCAATGACCGCCGTAACGAGGTTGTTGGTACCCCCCTCGCCGCCCCCTTCCTCCAAATGCTGTGGCTCGGATTTGCTTGATGGGGCGGTGACGGCCCTGCTAGGGATGCGCGCGTGGACGCGTGCGACGTTCGAGACTTGCCCCCCCAGCCATGGATCATTTGGGCGAGACGCGGGGCCGCAAGTAACAAGCAGCACCAGTCGAACTGTCAGAATCGTGATCTTTGTTATGTCCCGGAGGAATCCGATGAGCTGTGAAGCTCTTTACTCACAGCTGTCCAAGAGGGGCGCATCAGCAAGTTACAACTGTAATATATATAATGTTCAGACAGGGTGGCTCGGCATTAAGAGCGAGTTAAAATCCTGGTTGCTGGTTGACTCAACCTATAATCCCTTTGAGGTCGATAAAATGGTAACACTTTATATATAAAAAGTCAATAGTGGTTGACCTATGGATCGGCCATTGGTTGTGAACGGGAGATGTCTTTGTCACTCGTGACGTGGGAAGCAGTGGTTCAATTTGAGAGTGGACCCAACGTTACTGTGATGGAAAATCACGTACGACAACAACAACTACAACCGCCGTTCACAACAAAGTAGCTGTGACGTCACCACGGCGCATGTGTCAGGCCACGTGCACTTTGAGGCCACGTGAAGTGTCGAAGGCTCGCTGGCAGGAGCTCACGGAACAGACCCAGCACGTGCCATGGGTTGCCTGACTGAGATGACCGGCAGATGCACCACCTGTGCTCCCCGCTCTGCCAACTCTCTGGGCTTTAGCCGCCCAGCAGGGTCCTTCACGAACCTCCTCTACAGTGGCCGATCTTGACACTGCTGGTACAAGCCACCGAACTGCTTGGGCATGCGGTGGCTGGGCATGCAGGCTACATGACCCAGCCAGCGCAGCCTCGCTTGCCGGAGGAGATCCCTGATGGGGCGGTGTCCATATCTTTCAAGGATCTGTGAACTCCTCACGCAGTTCAATGTGGTTAAACCTAGCATGGATCGGCGCAGATCTTTCTTCAGAGGGCTCCACGTTTCGCAAGCATAGAGAAGGGAGACCAGAAACCGTGGCCGAGAAGACCCGTAGCTTTGTACGAAGAGAAAGGCCGACGTTACGCAGTTGATGTAAAGTTAATGCCACTCGACAGATTTGGAGCCGGACCTCGGCTGCCAAACTGGAGCTGGTCATAAGCACATTGCCCAAATATGAACACTTTTCCACTTGCACCATCACTCATTGTGAGTTGAGAGAGGGTAGCATTCGACGACATAAAATACCCAGTCAGGTGCTTGGGTATTTTTTGTGGGGCTGATGGTAAGGCCCCCATCTCATAGTGGCACGCTCCAGGTTTAGCAGTAGCTTCTAGAAGTCATTCTCAGGTCAGGCAGCAAATACCAGATCATCCGAATACATAATATAATTGATCACCCAGGAATCGATCATCCTCCCATTGTATTAAACAGTACTAGATGAAAATTCCACCTTTGCATCCATGGAAACATTCTCGAACTGGACGGTCAAATAAAGTATTAAATAGTGTAGGGGTCAGAGGACATCGCTGTCGCACCCCAAGGTGAACGAATTAATGGCTCAGCCACCCGACCACGTAACTTCACCCGGACCTGCCCAACATCATGAAGGTCCTTAATGAGTGTGAGCAGGTGGTCTGGAACTCCAAAAGCACGAATAATAGCTCAGAGCCCTGGACTATTGAGGCATCATCGGCCTTGACCAGGTCAATAAAGCAGCGATGTAGGTCCTGTTGAAATTCTCTACACCTCTGCTGTAGCAGACGGACAAAGAAAATGGCGCTCGTGCAGGACCACCCCGGTCAGAAACTACATTTGGGTTCCGCAAGCTTTTTTTCAAAATGCCTGGCATGGCAATGTTGAATCATTATTGCCGGGGCCTTTCCCGACACACTGAGGAGGGAGATGCCCCGGTGGTTGTCGCAATCAGTGCCCTCCCCTTTTAAAAAAGAAAATGTGGAACCCGTCTTGTGGCCCAGATAGATGGTCGTAATGATTTCAATTCGGACCGTCTGCACACACACAGACGCCACCCTCCCTCAGCAGTTCGCTTGGGAGGTCATCTCTTACCGGCCGCTTAACCTGGTTTCAAGCTCCGGATCGCCCCTCGCACTTTATCAACAGATGGCACGTCACAAGGAGTGGCGACCTCCTCAAATACTTGCGGCACAGCAGCACCAGCAGGGTCAGCCCCACCTGTCCCTATGGTGTTGTTTGAGCTGAGAGGTTTTCCCCACCCCCGAGACCTCACAGAAAAGCTCAGCAAACCTGCAAAACAGTTGTTGGGGGTTGGGGATCGGATGACCATTCTTTCCCTTAAGGGCGGTGAAAGTGTGCCACCGAAAGTTACTTTGTCCATGATGTCAAAAAGTGATCTGATATCGCGTGCTACTGAGGCAGGTTTCCATTTCCTCAGCAACTCGCAAACCACCCCACATCCTTGAAGCGCCGAATGGCTTTCTGAACCTCCGATACGAATGCTGCGGTAAGCCTCATCGTTCTTCAATGTGGGATATTATAGATGGGGTAGAAGTGGGCCTGACACTTTACTTTCAACCAGCCGGAACACCTCCTCTATTAGCCATGGTTTCTGGGAGAGGTCTGGACTGCGTACCAAATGCAGCCATAGCAACTGCATGAGTCGCTGTCTTGAAATTCAACTATTTCCCTCGGCGTCAGGAGGAGGAGGAGGGGGACGATGCCAATCCCAGCTGTAAGCGATGATGAAATTCCCGCCGCGTTCGTAGCGCAGCGCGTTAACCGCTCCACCACCGCTCCCCACCACACACACACGGACACATCATTGCAGTGTAATCGGGGCGCTCCCAGCGTCACGTGATCAGTGTTTTATCAATCATCAGACGCGTTCAACGACTCAATCAATGCGCGCTTGAGCGCAAAGGTAAAATGGGTAAACTCGGAGCTACGCGGAGCCGTGGTTGTTGTTATTCCTCTTGTGTACCCATGAGAGTCTCAATACTCTGTTGTTCAAGAGGGTGCTGCCAAGTTGTCCGTGACAGGGGGAGGAGTTGGGCGGGAGGGGGTAGGGTGCGATGTTGCTATTTGTGTGTAATCCCAACTGGGGAAATTTTCAGATAATTGAAACGAAGGCGCGGTCCGTGTTAAAATGAAGTGGGACGTCACGGGCTTTTTCTCTAAGCCCTGCGATGGTGAGCGTGGTGGGGCCGAGGGGGGCGGGGAGGGTGAAGGGGTGGGTGGGAGTGAAGGGGGTGAGGGTGAGTGGGGAGGTGAGTGTGTGTGAGTGAGACGCGCGGCGGAGGAACGCTTGAGGAGAGAGGCGAGGGAGGAGAGGAGAGGAGAGGGGGGAGGCGGTGCGCGTGGAGTCACGCACGTGTGAAGCTCAGATAGCGCTTGACAGTTCTCAGACTGTGTCAGATAAATTGTACAGCTGCGCTTTGTTGGAAGAGGCGCGTCGCGCGGTGGTCCGTCGGGAAAGCGGCGGACCCAGGGCACAGGCTTTGGGTTGAGAGAATATTACACACGCGCGCAACACACAGGGTTAGGGAGCGGTGGCGGAGTGGTTAGCGCACTGTGCTATGAAGAGCCACCTGCGTGAGGTCGCCAGTCGCGGCCAACTGCCGCCTTCACCAAACCGCACTGGACCAGCGTGGTGAAGTATGGCCAAACGTGACGCTAGGTCGGCACCACAGGCGCCCCGGGTTCGAATCCCTGCTTCGATGACCCGTAGTTGAGACGGTTTCTAAATGTTAGCGAGTCGATGGTCTACACGTCTTGTACGGAGATCAATGGACGTGCACAAGGCTCACACAGAGAGACCCGGCGTCTTACACGACGGCTTACGCAGAGACCCACGGGCCCCCAATCGACAGCCACGGACTCACAGCGGGGATCCGTGGGCTCACTGAGCGTTGTGATGAAATCTGGTTCTCGAGTGCAGTGCGTTGATGGTCTCGGCCTGGTCACCAGCGACGGCACGGAGAGCAATCACATTCCCTTGGAGGAGTGTCTTCACGAAAGTTTGGCTAAATTCCAGGATCTGCGAATTAGGAAACCAAAAAGGACAAGGTTGTGGGAAAGTGCAGCGCACTCCCGCGTGGATAAAACGTAAAAAGAGGTCACCTGAAGGGATTTCAGAAGTAGCTCTGTAATGGTCTGCTTCCTCGGGCTCTTCTCTCACACGGCGTGAGTTCGATTCCCTCTCACGGCCACCGCCACTGACGATCAATCTGACCCAGTTCCATGCCTCCCCGACTAGGTAGACTCAGCCTTAAATGAGTCCGTGCTGGTGGTGGTGCTGCTCACGTTAAAAGACAAAGATCCCCCGTGTAGCCTTAACAGGCTGTCGGGGCAAGTGCTGCGAGCGAGCACCTATGAATGCAATCAGAGCACTTGAGGGGTTTGGTGGCCAGCACCACGCCCGACCGCCTTTGCCTCCCCAGTGGCGATCTTTACACACCGCACTAGGTACTCATTTGAGGCTGAGTCGACCTAGGGGAAGGCCAGGACCGGCTCAGATAATCGTCACTGTGTGTTGGCAGTGAGTTGGAATCGAACTGGACCACATTACCAGCAGCAGTAGCAGCAGCACCACCTCGTGAGCTGGAGGTGTTCTCGCTAACAGCACTTGCCCCAGTAGTCTATGCGTCCCTGGAGGAAGGGGGTGTGGGGGGAATTGGGAAACTTTGTCTTTGTATCGTGTTGTGTGGAGTGGGGGGATGTGGAGATTGGCCGTCACAGAAGACATCGCTCCCTCTCTTCTTCGGCCGCATGACTCACACCGCCCGCGTCTCGCTCTCGCGATAAGACACCCCGAGATTCGACCTCCACAAAGCGCGCCGCGCTATCGCCGTTCACGTTACCCGTACCTAAATGGAGCTTAATTTGTGTGTCCAGCTGATAAGAGTCGGGGGGGGGGGGCTGTGGAGGGAGTCAGGGACACGAGGAGGAGGGAGGTGGATTGGTCTGGCGTGAGACGAGCTTCCCGTCGCGAGCCAACTTCACGTGGTCCTTATTTTTTAATTGCATTTTACCGCATGTTTAATTACGTTCGTGCGGTGTTTTCGATTTCTCCCCGAACGCCGTTGTCTTTGCACAGATGTCTACTCGCTTCGTCGTTGCATGTTGTTCAGCGTTCCTGCCTCTGTCATCTTGGTGGCTGCGCTCTCTTGATAAATGCGGCCACCACCTCAACAGCCTAAAGGCGGGACATCTGCCACTGTCCCTCTGTGTCTGTCTGTGTCTCTGAGTCTATCTGAGTCCCTCTGTGTCTCTGAGTCTATCTGAGTCCCTCTGTGTCTGTCTGTGTCTCTGAGTCTATCTGAGTCCCTCTGTGTCTGTCTGTGTCTCTGAGTCTATCTGAGTCCCTCTGTGTCTCTGAGTCTATCTGAGTCCCTCTGTGTCTGTCTGTGTCTCTGAGTCTATCTGAGTCCCTCTGTGTCTGTCTGTGTCTCTGAGTCTATCTGAGTCCCTCTGTGTCTGTCTGTGTCTGTCTGTGTCTCTGAGTCTATCTGAGTCTCTCTGAGTCCCTCTGTGTCTCTGAGTCTCTCTGTGTCTGCCTGTGTTTCTGAGTCTATCTGAGTCCCTCTGTGTCTCTGAGTCTATCTGAGTCCCTCTGTGTCTGTCTGTGTCTCTGAGTCTATCTGAGTCCCTCTGTGTCTGTCTGTGTCTCTGAGTCTATCTGAGTCCCTCTGTGTCTGTCTGTGTCTGTCTGTGTCTCTGAGTCTACCTGAGTCTCTCTGAGTCTCTCTGTGTCTCTGAGTCTCTCTGTGTCTGCCTGTGTCTCTGAGTCTATCTGAGTCCCTCTGTGTCTCTGAGTCTATCTGAGTCCCTCTGTGTCTGTCTGTGTCTCTGAGTCTATCTGAGTCCCTCTGTGTCTGTCTGTGTCTCTGAGTCTATCTGAGTCCCTCTGTGTCTGTCTGTGTCTGTCTGTGTCTCTGAGTCTATCTGAGTCTCTCTGAGTCCCTCTGTGTCTCTGAGTCTCTCTGTGTCTGCCTGTGTCTCTGAGTCTATCTGAGTCCCTCTGTGTCTCTGAGTCTATCTGAGTCCCTCTGTGTCTGTCTGTGTCTCTGAGTCTATCTGAGTCCCTCTGTGTCTCTGAGTCTATCTGAGTCCCTCTGTGTCTGTCTGTGTCTCTGAGTCTATCTGAGTCCCTCTGTGTCTGTCTGTGTCTCTGAGTCTATCTGAGTCCCTCTGTGTCTGTCTGTGTCTGTCTGTGTCTCTGAGTCTATCTGAGTCTCTCTGAGTCCCTCTGTGTCTCTGAGTCTCTCTGTGTCTGCCTGTGTTTCTGAGTCTATCTGAGTCCCTCTGTGTCTCTGAGTCTATCTGAGTCCCTCTGTGTCTGTCTGTGTCTCTGAGTCTATCTGAGTCCCTCTGTGTCTGTCTGTGTCTCTGAGTCTATCTGAGTCCCTCTGTGTCTGTCTGTGTCTGTCTGTGTCTCTGAGTCTACCTGAGTCTCTCTGAGTCTCTCTGTGTCTCTGAGTCTCTCTGTGTCTGCCTGTGTCTCTGAGTCTATCTGAGTCCCTCTGTGTCTCTGAGTCTATCTGAGTCCCTCTGTGTCTATCTGTGTCTCTGAGTCTATCTGAGTCCCTCTGTGTCTGTCTGTGTCTCTGAGTCTATCTGAGTCCCTCTGTGTCTGTCTGTGTCTGTCTGTGTCTCTGAGTCTATCTGAGTCTCTCTGAGTCCCTCTGTGTCTCTGAGTCTCTCTGTGTCTGCCTGTGTCTCTGAGTCTATCTGAGTCCCTCTGTGTCTCTGAGTCTATCTGAGTCCCTCTGTGTCTGTCTGTGTCTCTGAGTCTCTCTGAGTCCCTCTGTGTCTGTCTGTGTCTCTGAGTCTATCTGAGTCCCTCTGTGTCTGTCTGTGTCTCTGAGTCTCTCTGTGTCTGTCTGTGTCTCTGAGTCTCTCTAAGTCCCTCTGTGTCTGTCTGTGTCTCTGAGTCTATCTGAGTCCCTCTGTGTCTGTCTGTGTCTCTGAGTCGCTCTGAGTCCCTCTGTGTCTGTCTGTGTCTCTGAGTCGCTCTGAGTCTCTCTGTGTCTGTCTGTGTTTCTGAGTCTATCTGAGTCCCTCTGTGTCTGTCTGTGTCTCTGAGTCTATCTGAGTCTATCTGTGTCTGTCTGTGTCTCTGAGTCGCTCTGAGTCTCTCTGTGTCTGTCTGTGTCTCTGAGTCTATCTGAGTCCCTCTGTGTCTGTCTGTGTCTCTAAGTCTATCTGAGTCCCTCTGTGTCTGTCTGTGTCTCTGAGTCTATCTGAGTCCCTATGTGTCTGTCTGTGTCTCTGAGTCGCTCTGAGTCTCTCTGTGTCTGTCTGTGTCTCTGAGTCTATCTGAGTCCCTCTGTGTCTGTCTGTGTCTCTAAGTCTATCTGAGTCCCTCTGTGTCTGTCTGTGTCTCTGAGTCTATCTGAGTCCCTCTGTGTCTGTCTGTGTCTCTGAGTCGCTCTGAGTCTCTCTGTGTCTGTCTGTGTCTCTGAGTCTATCTGAGTCCCTCTGTGTCTGTCTGTGTCTCTAAGTCTATCTGAGTCCCTCTGTGTCTGTCTGTGTCTCTGAGTCTATCTGAGTCCCTATGTGTCTGTCTGTGTCTCTGAGTCGCTCTGAGTCTCTCTGTGTCTGTCTGTGTCTCTGAGTCTATCTGAGTCCCTCTGTGTCTGTCTGTGTCTCTAAGTCTATCTGAGTCCCTCTGTGTCTGTCTGTGTCTCTGAGTCTATCTGAGTCCCTCTGTGTCTCTGAGTCTATCTGAGTCCCTCTGTGTCTGTCTGTGTCTCTGAGTCTATCTGAGTCCCTCTGTGTCTCTGAGTCTATCTGAGTCCCTCTGTGTCTGTCTGTGTCTCTGAATCTATCTGAGTCCCTCTGTGTCTCTGAGTCTATCTGAGTCCCTCTGTGTATGTCTAGCTCTCTCTCTTTCTCTCTTTCTCCGCTCCACTATCTACGACGACCAACTACACAGGGACGTCTCATCGCGGCGCTAAGACGCCCCTGGACATCTCCTATCACAGCCAACCCGAGGCTCGGCCGCCTTTGAAGGTGAAGCCGCAAGTTTCGCAGCCGTTTGATGCTGAACGAGCGCGCAGCAGCCATCGCCGCTCCAGAGTTCAACCCGAGCTCACGGGAGACGTCTGTAAGAAAAGAGAACGTGGAGCGACCGGGGGGGGGGGGGGGGTGAAAAGAGATAATCGTTCGGGCAGGGGGAAGGAGAGCGGGGAGCGGAGAGGAGAGGAGAGGCAGGAGGAGCATGAGTAGGAGGAGGAGGGTGTGGGGGAGGATGAGATACGAGCCGAGAGTTTTAGCGAGCGTGCTGATATTCACTTGAGCGGTGAGCAGGGGGTGACGGGGAGATGGAGCGGAGTCGCAGTGATGGTGTCGTGGAGGAGGAGGAGGAGGGGAAGGGGCTCAACAGATTTATTTCGCCCCCCCCCCCACTCTCCTCTCCGCAACCCTGCACTGTCAGTGTACGCATTAGAATCCTGGTGAGATGGCAGAAGAGAGACGGCGATGTTCGATATGCCCAGTGCGCTGTGGTAGAATGAGAATGTGAGTGTGGGCACGAATGGAGACCATCAACGCACTGCACTCGAGAGATGCCCGTACAAAGTGATTTGTTTTTACTTGAATAGGTTGCCGCTGGGGTAGGCCACTCAGTTTCAGGCACAATAGATACATTGTCAACGTATATTTGTCAGCGTGTTGTTGTTGTTGTTGTTTTTTACTTAGCACAAACATGCTGCGTGGTTAATGCGGACTTGATGATGCCTTGGAAAAGTAGGTGCCTGTCTATCTGGTGTTTAAACATCTGAACACCTTCTGTATTATTGCCCGAAAGGGGTTTAGCCTGTTCCTTTTCGCGTCACGGCTGCTTGTGTTTACTCGAGTTTTAAATTCCATCTGATATTTGACTCATCCCCCCCTCTCCCCCTCTCACGCCAATGTGTCAAGCATATCCGGGGACTCCCTTTAGTTATTTCACTTGGGGCCCCGTGCAGTCGTCAAAATAAAACGTATATTTCAGTTTAACAAGTAGCAGCAGCAGGCTTTCGCGACCAATATCATCCATCGCGTAAATATGTATAAATGTGTCGTTAAAACCCACCACCACCCGACACAGCCAACTAGTAAGGGTTGTCCACAAATGTGTCTGTCGCCTGATGAAGCTGGTTGTAATTACTGGCGAAACGTCGTACTCAGTTTGTAAATGTTGTGGCTTGGCTCTCCAACACACCGGTTAGTGCTGTACTAGTGACGAATTGGCCACGTTCTGTTTACGTGACAAACCCTTAACTAGTTGGCTGTGTCGGGTGGTGGCAGGTTTTAACGAAACATTTATATATTGAAGCGATCCAACCCTAAAACACCTCTGTTATGGATAAAAAATAAAAGTGTTTATGTTACCGGGTAAGGCCCATCAATGAGCCATGTATAGCTCTTTTTCAGCGGCGACCCGGCTGTCAAAACCGACAGCCCAACGAACACGTGGCTCATCATCACGTGGGCTTCTAGAGCTACAGCCTCCTAAACGCGTGGTGTCGATTCTCAATGTGGAGTGATAAACCGGAGGAACCCGCAGGTAAAAAAATAATCATCACGCGATCACGGGGAGAGAGAGAAAGAGAGAGAGAGACACGCAAACTCACATTTTCAGCAGGCGTCAGGGTCGGGATCGAACCCACGCACTCCTGTGTACGAGGCGAGGCAGTTAACATCTCCTAGCCACCGTGGCGCCCCTAAGTTTGATGCAGTTCTTGTTTTCGCACGGGCGGTGGTTTGTGTGTTGGGTGCGTCTGTCACTGTCATTACACTTGCCAGTGAGTGTTGTCGAGCTGGGATGTGGTCAGTGTAGCGGTTCGCACGCTGCGTTACGAACCTCGCGATTTTTAGATCAATACCCGGTCACGGCTAACATCAGTGGCGAGTGATGTCGGAGCCTGCCCCTGAGCCTGCCCTATATCGGCTCAGCTGTAAATGTATCCGCGTGCCATTGTCCGACTGCCTCCGTATTATCACGTCCCTCTGAACGTGTCAATGTCTTCCATATTTTCGTTCCGCTGCGTCCTAAGTCTCCCTCTGTTCTTGTGTCCCAGCATCTCCGTGTCTCTCTGTCCCCGTGTCTCTCTGTCCCCGTGTCTCTCTGTCCCCGTGTCTCTCTGTCCCCGTGTCTCTCTGTCCCCGTGTCTCTCTGTCCCCGTGTCTCTCTGTCCCCGTGTCTCTCTGTCCCCGTGTCTCTCTGTCCCCGTGTCTCTCTGTCCCCGTGTCTCTCTGTCCCCGTGTCTCTCTGTCCCCGTGTCTCTCTGTCCCCGTGTCTCTCTGTCCCCGTGTCTCTCTGTCCCCGTGTCTCTCTGTCCCCGTGTCTCTCTGTCCCCGTGTCTCTCTGTCCCCGTGTCTCTCTGTCCCCGCGTCGCCAAATCTCCACGGCTCTACGACTCAGCGTTCTCGTTTCGTCTAATCCCTTGTCGCTCCGTGTCTCCTTGTCCCCATGTCGCCGTGTCCCGTTCTCCTCGTTCACCGTGTCCCCGTGTCTAACCCCGTGGCTGTGGGCCCTGTCCCACGCGCGCGCCTGGGCCGCATCAGACAGCGAAGCTCTCCTAGCTGATTGCTACCGCAGAGCTCCGACAGCAGCGGACAGAGGATCCCAAGCCCCGGGCGAATCGAGCGTGGGGTTCGTAGCGCAGTGTCGTACGTGCGTGTCGTACGTGCGTGTTGTACGTGCGTGTTGTACGTGCGTGTTGTACGTGCGCGTCGTACGTGCGTGTTGTACGTGCGTGTTGTACGTGCGTGTCGTAGGTGCGCGTCGTACGTGCGTGTTGTACGTGCGTGTCGTACGTGCGTGTTGTACGTGCGTGTTGTACGTGCGCGTTGTACGTGCGTGTTGTACGTGCGTGTGCGCGTTGTACGTGCGTGTTCGTACGTGCTGTACGTGCGCGTTGTACGTGCGTGTTGTACGTGCGTGTTGTACGTGCGCGTTGTACGTGCGTGTTGTACGTGCGTGTGCGCGTTGAACTTCTTTAGCACCGCACGGGACCAACCGTGCTCATCGGAGGTGCGGGGGAAATGACGAACAAACTTGAAATCGCGTAATCGGAGTCAGTAGAGAGATAAGCAATTTGAAAACCTATCTCTCTTAAGTGGTCATCCCTGTCTAGTTTAGTCGGTTGCATTGGGTCCGTTTTTGTTTCCTGCTTTTCATGCATTGCGCATTGGGATACTAGAGTGAAATGCCGCATTTTGCATTGGAATTATCATTATAATTAAACACATAACGCAGTTATGTGTGCTAACCACTGCGCCACCGCTCCACAATGTATTTTATGACAGCGAACGAGAATGCAGGAATATACATTTACATTCTTATCAGGCGAGTAAATTTCTATTAAATTTCATTGGAAAAAAAACCCCCACCACAAAGTGTCTCTCTTTCCATCTCTCTTGCCCTCTCTCTCTCTCGTTCCCTCTCAACCTCTCTCCCTCTTCTCCTTAAAGATTACAAATAGTCCACAGTGTAGCAATCTCATTACGAGCCACAATGTAACACAATCTGTGTCCTATTCCACTCCGTCCGTGCAGCTTCCCCTCCCACGCCCCCAATCCCCTCTTTCCCCCCTACAGGCCCCTACAGCTCTCCTCCAGACACCGCGTCACCCTCCACAGCATCAGAATCAGAACCTTTATTTCGACCGGAGGAATCCGATGAGCCATAAAACTCTTTTTTCACCATCACCCGTGCGCTCGCTCAGTTATGGCTACGTGTTCTGGTCGCATCTGTTTAATGCAACAACAACAACGAAAACGAAACTATTTTTAAATTTTTTTTACCAAGTACGTAGCTCTTTTTCAGAGGCGACCTGGCCACCGAAGTGGCTTATCATCGTGTGGAATGTTATAGCAGCCAAAGACTCTAAGCCAGTGGTTCTTAACTTGGGGTGCACGTTACCCCCCTGGGGGTGTGAGATGCCCTTTCTGTGGGTGCGAGACATTGCCAGGTTTGTTTTTTTAAGCAGCTCAACCATCGAAACACAAATTCAGCACGGGTCATGTAAGTACAACTGCTTCATTTCATCAAGCCTATGTATTTATTAACATTACACATTTCTTAAAGATTGAGAAGCAAAGGGGCAACCGGTCGCAGTGAAGGGGTAAGAACCACCTCTCGAAACGCGTCACGTTGGTTCTAAACGTGGAGGGGACAAACCGGAGGACCCCAAAGAAAATTCCACGCGACCATTGGGAGAACACGAAAACTCCAAATATACAGCAGCAGGCGTCAGCGTCGGGATCGAACCCCACCACCTCCTGCGCACCAGGCAAGGTGGTTAACATATCCGAGCCACTGCGATGCCCCTGAGGCCCAGGAGCAGAGAGAGACGTGGAGCCATCCCCTCGTCTGGGGATGGCCCCGCGGAGCGCGAGGCCCCCAGCTCCGATGGCGCGGCAGGCCGTGCCGGGCCGTGCCGTGCCGGGCCGTGGCGTGCCGTGTCGGGCCGTGCCGGCCCGTGCCGGACCGTGCCGTGGCGTGCCGGGCCGTGCCGGGCCGTGCCGGGCCGGGCCGGGCCGTGCCGGGCCGTGCCGGGCCGTGCCGAGCCGTGCCGTGTCGGGCCGTGCCGGGCCGTGCCGGGCCGTGCCGTGCCGGGCCGTGGCGTGCCGGGCCGTGCCGGGCCGGGCCGTGGCGTGCCGGGCCGGGCCGTGCCGGGCCGGCGTGCAAGAGAATCGCCGCGCTCCACAAACCCGCGCCGACGCCTCTTGCCGTTTGCAAGTGGATGTAGCGAACTGTTTTATTTCATCCATTCACTATCCTCCCCACATCTCTCTCCACCCCCCCACCCCCCCCCCCAAATCTCCCCACACATCCCTCTCTCTCTCGCACGCTCTCCCGTTTGACGAGGATGCTCGCAAACACAAACACACACACAAACACACACAAACACACACAAACACAAACACACAAACACAAACACACACACACAAACACACACACAAACACACACACACACAAACACACACACAAACACAAACACACACACACAAACACAAACACACACACAAACACACACACACAAACACACACACACACAAACACACACACACACTCACACACACAAATACACACACACACAAACACACACACAAACACACACACACAAACACACACACACAAACACACACACAAACACACACACAAACACACACACACACACCGGTTTAACACATTCGCACGATGTGATCGTCGTCTACCCCGGCAGTCGATGTGAACTCCTCGCGAGGTAGCAATTGGGATCGCCAATGTTGCATTTTCTTTAAAATTAACACCTCCCCCCCCTCCCCCTCCAACCTCCCATCAGCACCCCCCAGCATGTCCCCACCGCCGAGTGGTCGCGCAAGCTGCTCGCAGTCGGAAGACCCGCGAGGTCAAATCCTGCTGCACGTTTAGAAATTAACCCAACCCATCATCCTCCCCGGCGGGGAGCGGTGCGGGGAAGAGAGATGGGGCGGGGGGCGGGGGAGCGGTCGATAAAACGAGCGACAAAGTCAACAACAGCGCGGGTCGCCGCGTGGATGGACTGGTCCCCGGCGTAGCAATGAGGAATTTCCACGCGCAGGGCTCGGGGGGGGGGGGAGGAGGGGGAGGGGGCTTTGTGAACTGCTGCTCATTTGGGCATAAAATCACTTTGCCCTTTGAGCTGAATAATGATGCAGCAGCAGCACCAGCAGCAGCTGTCGGTGAGCGCTCCCTCGTTCCACGTTAACGCCGCACGCCCCGCTTGATCCGAGTCGCGCGCGAGGATTTGAACTCTTTCTCTCTTTCTTCATTTAACCAGTTTAGGTCTTGCGTGAGAGTGTGCGGAGCAGCGCGTGTTTAATGTGAGCGGTGCCGCGAGGATTTCACGCCCCCCCCCCCATCTCTCTTCGACCCCCCCCCCACCCCGGTACACCCCCTGCCCCCCTCCCCTCCCCCCCCCAACTCGTGTTGTTTATTCGAGAGGGAGACGTCTCCTTTGAGCGCCACGCTCGAGCTAAGCTCGTTTTTTAGTGTCGCCAATGTTGGCCCAATTTGTCTCCCGTCCTAGAGTCTTAGGCACCACACGGAGAGACACAGAGAGAGAAAGAGAGACGCGCAGGGAGAGAGAGAGAGAGAGATACAAAGGGAGAGAGAGAGGGAGGCGGGTGGGTAGTGATAGGGGTTCGTGTCACACGCAGTCGACGACTTTCTTCACCTCCCCCACCCCACCACATTACAATTCATAATCATCATCGTCAGCCATGGTCAATCCACTGCTGGATGAAGGCCTCCCCAAGGCCCCCGCCGCCAGGTCCAGCGAGTGCGGTTATCCACGTTCCGCACGCGCGCGCGTAGCTGATTTCAACGCTCCATCTCCCTTGGTTGTGCTCTCCTCGGAAGCGTTACGTTCGCCCTTGTCTCGCCACTCCCTTGGTATCCTAAGACGTGCAGGCGGGGCGATCGTCTCGTCCAGCAAAGACGCGTCCCGCCGTAGCCCGCTTTGACTTGCTCCCAAACACGCGGAACGATGCCATTGAAGCCGCGCGTATCGGCTTCGTCATTATCATTATTATCATCATCATCATCATACTCATTGGTTCTTTCGGTAAAGTCACGTATGTAGAAATAAAATTAAAGAAAAATAAAATTATTATCATCAGCTAGCAGCAGCGGCAGCAGTTGTTGTCTCGTTCAGAATCTCATGTACCTGTACACTAAAGACAAAGTTTCCCCCATGTAGCCTCGACATATTGTTGGGGCAAGTGCTGTTAGCGAGTAGCACCGAATGAAGGCCGGCACAGCACACGAGGGGGTGGGTGGCCAGCACCACCCCCGACCGCCTTTGTATCCCCAGTGGCGATGTTTACTGCACACCGCTGCAGGTACTCATTTTATGCTGAGTAGACCTAGGGGAGTCCCAGGAGCGGTTCAGATAAAAGTCAGTGGTGTTCGCTGTGGGCGGGAATTGAATTCGGGTTGCTGGGTTTGTAGCGCTAAGCGCTGCACTACCGCTCACCACTGTACACCATCACCAATACCATCAACACCATCAGCAGCAGCAACAATTAAAATTGTAAACATCATCATTATCACCACTACCATCATCATATGTCCATCATCAGTATCATCATCACAGACATTCATTCAGATGTCTCTATACCATTATCTTTACCACCATCACCACCATCACCACCACCTGCACCACCATTCTCTCATTCAGACTTCTCTATAACACGATCATCACCACCATCACCACCATCATCACCACCACCTACACCACCATTCTCTCATTCAGACTTCCCTATAGCACCACCATCACCATCACCACCACCACCTGCACCACCACCTTTCTCTCATTCAGACTTCCCTATAGCACCACCACCACCATCACCACCACCATTATCTCATTCAGACTTCCCGATTGCATCATCATCCCCACCCACCACCACCATCATCACCACCACCACCAGCATCATTGACTCTTTCAGACTTCCTTATAGCATCATCATCACCACCACAACCACCACCCATCATCGCCATCACCATCACAATAGCGCGGGCACAGGGGAGGCAGGATTAGGTGATATTCGAGGTCCTCCAGCTGAGCTGGGCTCTGTGGTCTCCGCAGGCATTAAGCGGCGTCAATCTGTTCGCTCAGCCATTCCCCGCAAACCCGTCACGCCCAGCCACAACAGTTGCGCAACTCGGTTTCCACGCAACTGTCATCGCTCCTGTGCGGTCGTTCACTGCAACCGGTTGCGACCGGTTGCGCAAACCGGTTGCTTATCGCAAGTCGAGACGGACTCGATCCCCTTCAGCGATTTGGAGCGACCCGGGTTCATCGCGTGCTGTGCGAGGGTCCTGAACGCTCCGTGTGACGTTCTCGCTACGCGACCATCCGATCAGATGTGGGTACACAACCGGTCGCGCCGTTGATCGATCAGGTGTGGAGCCACACGGCTCGAGAACGATGTGGCACCGGCGCAGAGCGGTGGCGCAACGGTTAGGTCGCTGCGCTGCGAACCCGGCCATCTGAATTTCAAACCCTCGCCACGGCTAAACCTTCGGTGTATAAGACAATGCCGATTGTCTGCCCTGCCCTGCGAGAGCGACAAATTGATTGGTCGCCGATGGTATGATTGGGACACAATTCGTGGACAGAAAAAAATATGTATTGTTAGTAAAAGGCTACACGGGAGATATTTGTCTTTCTATGCCACTGTGTGTGTGTGTGTGCGTATATTTAGTTATATATGTGGGGAGCGGTGGTGCAGCAGTCAATGCGCTGCGCTACGAACCCGGCGACCCGGGTTCGATTCCCGTTCACGGCCAACACCGGTGACGATTATCTGAACCGGTCCTGGGCCTCCCTCTAGGTCGACTCAGCCTCAAGTGAGTACCTGGTGCGGTGTGTAAACATCGCCACTGGGTAGATAAAGGTCGTGGTGCTGGTCACCCACCCCCTCGTGTACCCTTCCGGCCTTCATAGGTGCTCGCTAACGCGGTGTTGGCAACCCACCCCGATAGGTGCTACTCGCTGTCAGCACTTGCCCCAGCAGATAGTTAAATGCTGTACGGGTGGGGGTGGGTAGGGGGAATCTTTGTCTGTGTCCGCGTGGTAGTGGCGTAGTGGAGCCAATGGAAGGGACACTCGTGGCAGACGCTAAGCAGCTTAAACTGGTCTCGCGGCGTGTGGGTTCTCTTGGGAAGTTAGCAGTGGAGAAGGGCGGGGGAGGGGGGAGAATGTGTTGGGGGAGGGGTGGTTGTGTGATTGGCGATGTTAGAAGTTGGTGGTGGTGGTGGTTGTGGATGGGTTGCGTGTGAATGCGGTCAACGGGTGCAGTGAATATCCCTTGCTGGAAGGGGTTAACGGCCCTGCAGGTGATGGGGCAAAACAGTGGACGCATCAGGATTTGTAGAAGAGTGGTGGTGGTGGTGGTGATGATGATGCTGGTGGCGATGCTGGTGGTGATGGAGCGGTGGGGCAGTGGTTAGCGCTCACGGCCAATACCAGTGACGATTATCTGAATCGGTCCTGGGCCTCTCCTAGGTGGGGTGATGTGTAAACATCGCCGCTGGGGAGACAAAGGCGGCCGGGCGTGTTGCTGGCCACCCATATCCCCTAGCGGCCTTCATAGGTGCTCGCTAACAGTGCTTGCCCCGATAGTCTGTGAAGCCAAATATCCCAGCGTGGCAGTACTCTCCCGAGAAAGGAGTTTAAAAGACTCAGCCAAGGTAATCACAGGGCATTACTGATGCTGATAATGATGATCAATCATCATTGCAGTGCTCCTGATGATTGATGCCTTTGATGATGACGATGGTGCATCGGATATTGCTGCTGCTGCTGCTGATGATGACATTGTTGCTGATGATCATCATTATGATAACAGGACTGCTGATCACAATGTTGTCACTGCTTCTGCTGGTACGGTTGCTGATGTTGCTGATGATGATTCTGCTGCTGATGCTTCTTCTCCTGCTGCTGATTGGGGTGCGTGAGTGTTGATCCTACACCCGCCCCCCGGCTCCCCCCTCCTCCACCTTCTCCACCCCCCACCCACTCCCTCACGCCCCCACCCGCCCCTCGACACCCTGAAAATGTCTCATTGATAAAGGATCAGGCTGGGCCAAAGCACCGCTTATAGGGGATTTAACCGCTTATCCGACTCCTAGGGACGGCGTGTGTGCGTACGTGTGTGTGTATACGTGTGTGTGTACGTGTGTGTGTGTTTACGTATGTGTGTGAACGTGTGTGTGTGTACGTGTGTGTGTGTGTACGTGTGTGTGTACGTGTGTGTGTACGTGTTTACGTATGTGTGTGTACGTGTGTGTGTGTACGTGTGTGTGTGTACGTGTGTACATGTGTACGTGTGTGTGTACGTGTGTGTGTGTGTACGTGTGTGTGTGTGTTTTTATCTTTGTGTGTGTACATGTGTGTGTACGTGTGTGTGCGTACGTGTGTGTGTGTACGTGTGTATGTACGTGTGTGTGTGTTTACGTATGTGTGTACGTGTGTGTGTACGTGTGTGTGTGTACGTGTGTACATGTGTACGTGTGTGTGTACGTGTGTACGTGTGTGTGTGTGTACGTGTGTGTGTACGTGTGTGTGTACGTGTGTGTGTTTACGTGTGTGTGTGTACTTGTGTACGTGTGTGTGTACGTATGTGTGTGTACGTGTGTGTGTGTGTACGTCTGGGATTCGCTTCGCAAGTCAAAGAGACAGCGAGGGACTCGCACGGGTACGACCCCGTGTCGAGCTTGCTACTCTCACTTAACTCTCCCCACTCACCCACCCACCCCACGCTCACTCTCCTCACCACTCTCACCATTCTCCCCACTTCACTCTCCTCACCCTCACCACTCTCACCACTCACCCACCCCACGCTCACTCTCCACCACTCTCACTCACTTCACTCTCCTCACCCTCACCACTCTCACCACCCTCACCACTCTCCTCACCACTCTCACTCACTTCACTCTCCTCACCCTCACCACTCTCCACCACTCTCACTCACTTCACTCTCCTCACCCTCACCACCCTCACCACTCTCACCACTCTCACCACTCTCCTCACCACTCTCACTCACTTCACTCTCCTCACCACTCTCCTCACCACTCTCCTCACCACTCTCCTCACCACTCTCCTCACCCTCACCACTCTCCACCACCCTCACCACCCTCACCACTCTCACCACTCTCACCACTCTCACTCACTTCACTCTCCTCACCACTCTCACCACTCTCACTACTCTCCTCACCTTCACCACTCTCCTCACCCTCACCACTCTCACCACCCTCACCACTCTCACCACTCTCACCACTTCACTCTCCTCACCACTCTCCTCACCACTCTCCTCACCCTCACCACTCTCCACCACCCTCATCACCTCACCACTCTCCTCACCACTCTCACCACCCTCACCACTCTCCACCACCCTCACCACCCTCACCACTCTCACCACCCTCACCACTCTCCTCACCCTCACCACCCTCACCACCCTCACCACTCTCACCACCTTCACCACCCTCACCACCCTCACCACTCTCACCACCCTCACCACCCTCACCACTCTCCTCACCCTCACCACTCTCACCACCCTCATCACTCTCACCACCTTCACCACTCTCACCACCTTCACCACTCTCACCACCCTCACCACCCTCACCACTCTCCTCACCCTCACCACTCTCACCACCCTCACCACTCTCACCACCTTCACCACCCTCACCACCCTCACCACTCTCACCACCCTCACCACCCTCACCACTCTCCTCACCCTCACCACTCTCACCACCCTCACCACTCTCACCACCTTCACCACTCTCACCACCTTCACCACCCTCACCACCCTCACCACCCTCACCACTCTCACCACCTTCACCACTCTCCTCACCAATCTCACCACTCTCACCACCCTCACCACTCTCACCACCCTCACCACTCTCCTCACCAATCTCACCACTCTCACCACCCTCACCACTCTCCTCACCACTCTCCTCACCCTCACCACTCTCCACCACCCTCACCACTCTCCTCACCACTCTCACCACCCTCACCACTCTCCTCACCCTCACCACCCTCACCACTCTCATCACTCTCACCACCCTCACCACTCTCCTCACCACTCTCCTCACCCTCACCACTCTCCGCCACCCTCACCACTCTCCTCACCACTCTCACCACCCTCACCACTCTCCTCACCCTCACCACCCTCACCACTCTCACCACTCTCACCACCTTCACCACCCTCACCACCCTCACCACTCTCACCACCCTCAACACCCTCACCACCCTCACCACTCTCACCACCCTCACCACTCTCACCACCCTCACCACTCTCCTCACCCTCACCACCCTCACCACTCTCATCACTCTCACCACCCTCACCACTCTCCTCACCACTCTCCTCACCCTCACCACTCTCCGCCACCCTCACCACCCTCACCACTCTCACCACCCTCACCACTCTCCTCACCCTCACCACCCTCACCACTCTCACCACTCTCACCACCTTCACCACCCTCACCACCCTCACCACTCTCACCACCCTCAACACCCTCACCACCCTCACCACTCTCACCACCCTCACCACTCTCACCACCCTCACCACCCTCACCACCCTCACCACTCTCACCACCTTCACCACTCTCACCACCTTCACCACCTTCACCACCCTCACCACCCTCACCACCCTCACCACTCTCACCACCCTCACCACTCTCACCACCTTCACCACTCTCACCACCTTCACCACTCTCACCACCTTCACCACCCTCACCACCCTCACCACTCTCACCACCCTCACCACTCTCACCACCTTCACCACTCTCACCACCTTCACCACCCTCACCACCCTCACCACCCTCACCACTCTCACCACCCTCACCACTCTCACCACCTTCACCACTCTCACCACCTTCACCACCTTCACCACCCTCACCACCCTCACCACCCTCACTTAACTGCCCACCAACCCCAACTCCAACCCTCGTTCGCGCCTTCTCGCAAAATAAAGCCAGATGGTGCTTGCGTTATTGTTCATTACTAATTATCATGCTCACTCTTTCTTTATATCCTCTCTCCTCCGCCTCTATTATTTCTGTTTCCCCCCTCGGCCCTCTTTTTTCCCGGATTACGACCCAGCCAGTTAATTTATTTGGCCATTTAGCCACTTTCACTCCCTCCCCCTCACCAATCCCTCCCCCTCCTCCCCCCCCACCTCCTTACCCCCCTTCCCCCTCCTCCTCCTTATCCCCCTTCGCCCCATCCCTCCCCCTCCTCCTCCCCCCCCACCTCCTTACCCCCCTTCCCCCTCCTCCTCCTTATCCCCCTTCCCCCCATCCCTCCCCCTCCTCCCCCTCCTCACCCCCACCTCCTTACCCCCTTCCCCCTCCTCCTCCTTATCGCCCTTCCCCCCATCCCTCCCCAACTCTCCCTCGCTCTCGCCCTCGCTTCTACCTCACCCCACACGCTCGCCTGTGCACGCCACCCTACATGCACCCTGCATGTACCCTACATGTACCCTACATGTACCCTACATGTACCCTACATACACCCTACATGTACCCTACATGTACCCTACATGCACCCTACATGTACCCTACATGCACCCTACATGTACCCTACATGTACCCTACATGTACCCTACATGTACCCTGCATGTACCCTACATGTACCCTACATGTACCCTGCATGTACCCTGCATGCACCCTACATGCACCCTGCATGTACCCTACATGTACCCTACATGTACCCTACATGTACCCTACATGTACCCTACATACACCCTACATGTACCCTACATGTACCCTACATGCACCCTACATGTACCCTGCATGTACCCTACACATACCCTACATGTACCCTACATGCACCCTACATGTACCCTACATGTACCCTGCATGTACCCTACATGCACCCTACATGTACCCTACATGCACCCTACATGTACCCTACATGCACCCTACATGTACCCTACATGTACCCTACATGTACCCTACACATACCCTACATGTACCCTACATGCACCCTACATGTACCCTACATGTACCCTGCATGTACCATGCATGTACCCTACATGTACCCTACATGTACCCTGCATGTACCCTACACATACCCTACATGTACCCTACATGCACCCTACATGTACCCTACATGTACCCTGCATGTACCCTACATGCACCCTACATGTACCCTATATGTACCCTACATGTACCCTACATGCACCCTACATGTACCCTACATGTACCCTACATGTACCCTACATGTACCCTGCATGCACCCTGCATGTACCCTACATGTACCCTACATGTACCCTGCATGTACCCTACATGTACCCTACATGTACCCTACATGTACCCTGCATGTACCCTGCATGCACCCTACATGCACCCTGCATGTACCCTGCATGTACCCTACATGTACCCTACATGTACCCTACATGCACCCTGCATGTACCCTGCATGTACCCTACATGTACCCTGCATGTACCCTACATGTACCCTACATGCACCCTACATGTACCCTGCATGTACCTTACATGTACCCTGCATGTACCCTACATGTACCCTGCATGTACCCTACATGTACCCTACATGTACCCTACATGCACCCTACATGTACCCTACATGTACCCTGCATGTACCCTACATGTACCCTGCATGTACCCTACATGTACCCTGCATGTACCCTACATGAACCCTACATGTACCCTACATATACCCTGCATGTACCCTACATGCACCCTGCATGTATCCTACATGTACCCTGCATGTACCCTACATATACCCTACATGTACCCTACATGTACCCTACATGTACCCTGCATGTACCCTACATGCACCCTGCATGTATCCTACATGTACCCTGCATGTACCCTACATATACCCTACATGCACCCTACATGTACCCTAAATGTACCCTACATGCACCCTGCATGTACCCTAAATTTACCCTACATGCACCCTCCATGTACCCTACATGTACCCTACATGCACCCTGCATGTACCCTAAATGTACCCTACATGTACCCTACATGTATCCTACATGTACCCTACATGTACCCTAAATGTACCCTACATGCACCCTGCATGTACCCTAAATGTACCCTACATGTACCCTACATGTACCCTGCATGTACCCTACATGTATCCTGCATGTATCCTACATGTATCCTACATGTATCCTACATGTATGTCGAACTTCTTTCGCGCCGTACGTCGCACGGGGGGGATGCAATAAACTTGCACACAAGAAAGTAGTTCTAAAGAAATGAGTTCGTCAATGTAGAATTGAAGCTTTCGTGACTGCAGAAATTACTATACTCATTGGTTCTTTCGGTAAAGTCAACGTATGTAGAAATAAAATAAAATAAAATAAATCACAAATAAAATAAAATAAAAATAAATCACGACGTTTCGAACGCAACACAAGCGCTCATCATCAGGTGGAAATGGGGCAAAACACACAGCGAGGGAGCACACAGAGGGACATCACACACAGAGAGACATCACACACAGAGAGACATCACACACAGAGCACACAGAGGGACATCACACACAGAGAGACATCACACACAGGGAGACATCACACACAGAGAGACATCACACACAGAGAGACATCACACACAGAGGGACATCACACACAGAGAGACATCACACACAGAGGGACATCACACACAGAGAGACATTACACAGAGGTACATCACACACAGAGGGACATCACACACAGAGGGACATCACACACACAGAGGGACATCACACACAGAGAGACATCACACACACAGAGACATCACACACAGAGAGACATCACACACAGAGGGACATCACACACACAGAGACATCACACACAGAGAGACATCACACACAGAGAGACATCACACACAGAGAGACATCACACACAGAGGGACATCACACACAGAGAGACATCACACACAGAGGGACATCACACACAGAGAGACATCACACACAGAGCACACAGAGGGACATCACACAGAGGGACATCACACACAGAGGGACATCACACACAGAGGGACATCACACACATAGGGACATCACACACATAGGGACATCACACACAGAGCACACAGAGAGACATCACACACAGAGAGACATCACACACAGAGGGACATCGCACACAGAGGGACATCACACACAGAAGGATATCACACACAGAGGGACATCGCACACAGAGGGACATCACACACAGAGGGACATCACACACAGATGGACATCACACACAGAGAGACATCACACACAGGGAGACATCACACACAGAGGGACATCACACACAGAGAGACATCACACACAGAGGGACATCACACACAGAGAGACATCACACACAGAGAGACATCACACACAGAGGGACATCACACACAGAGAGACATCACACACACAGAGGGACATCACACACAGAGGGACATCAGACACAGAGGGACATCACACACAGAGAGACATTACACAGAGGTACATCACACACAGAGGGACAACACACACAGAGGGACATCACACACACAGAGGGACATCACACACAGAGAGACATCACACACACAGAGACATCACACACAGAGAGACATCACACACAGAGGGACATCACACACACAGAGACATCACACACAGAGAGACATCACACACAGAGAGACATCACACACAGAGGGACATCACACACAGAGGGACATCACACACAGAGAGACATCACACACACAGAGGGACATCACACACAGAGGGACATCACACACAGAGGGACATCACACACAGAGAGACATTACACAGAGGTACATCACACACAGAGGGACATCACACACAGAGGGACATCACACACACAGAGGGACATCACACACAGAGGGACATCACACACAGAGAGACATCACACACAGAGCACACAGAGGGATATCACACACAGAGAGACATCACACACAGAGGGACATCGCACACAGAGGGACATCACACACAGAGGGACATCACACACAGAGGGACATCGCACACAGAGGGACATCACACACAGAGGGAAATCACACACAGAGGGACATCACACACAGAGAGACATCACACACAGGGAGACATCACACACAGAGGGACATCACACACAGAGAGACATCACACACAGAGGGACATCACACACAGAGAGACATCACACACAGAGAGACATCACACACATAGGGACATCACACACAGAGAGACATCACACACACAGAGGGACATCACACACAGAGGGACATCACACACAGAGGGACATCACACACAGAGCACACAGAGGGACATCACACACAGAGGGACATCACACACAGAGGGACATCACACACAGAGGGACATCACACACAGAGCACACAGAGAGACATCACACACAGAGAGACATCACACACAGAGGGACATCGCACACAGAGGGACATCACACACAGAGGGACATCACACACAGAGGGACATCGCACACAGAGGGACATCACACACAGAGGGACATCACACACAGATGGACATCACAGACAGAGAGACATCACACACAGGGAGACATCACAAACAGAGGGACATCACACACAGAGAGACATCACACACAGAGGGACATCACACACAGAGAGACATCACACACAGAGAGACATCACACACAGAGGGACATCACACACAGAGAGACATCACACACAGAGGGACATCACACACAGAGAGACATTACACAGAGGTACATCACACACAGAGGGACAACACACACAGAGGGACATCACACACACAGAGGGACATCACACACAGAGAGACATCACACACACAGAGACATCACACACAGAGAGACATCACACACAGAGAGACATCACACACAGAGAGACATCATATACAGAGAGACATCACACACAGAGGGACATCACACACAGAGGGACATCACACACAGAGAGACATCACACACACAGAGGGACATCACACACAGAGGGACATCACACACAGAGGGACATCACACACAGAGAGACATTACACAGAGGTACATCACACACAGAGGGACATCACACACAGAGGGACATCACACACACAGAGGGACATCACACACAGAGAGACATCACACACACAGAGACATCACACACAGAGAGACATCACACACAGAGGGACATCACACACACAGAGACATCACACACAGAGAGATATCACACACAGAGAGACATCACACACAGAGAGACATCACACACAGAGAGACATCACACACAGAGAGACATCACACACAGAGGGACATCACACACAGAGAGACATCACACACACAGAGAGACATCACACACAGAGAGACATCACACACAGAGCACACAGAGGGACATCCCACACAGAGGGACATCACACACTGAGGGACATCACACACAGAGGGACATCACACACAGAGGGACATCACACACAGAGAGACATCACACACAGAGCACACAGAGGGATATCACACACAGAGAGACATCACACACAGAGGGACATCGCACACAGAGGGACATCACACACAGAGGGACATCACACACAGAGGGACATCGCACACAGAGGGACATCACACACAGAGGGAAATCACACACAGAGGGACATCACACACAGAGAGACATCACACACAGGGAGACATCACACACAGAGGGACATCACACACAGAGAGACATCACACACAGAGGGACATCACACACAGAGAGACATCACACACAGAGAGACATCACACACATAGGGACATCACACACAGAGAGACATCACACACACAGAGGGACATCACACACAGAGGGACATCACACACAGAGGGACATCACACACAGAGCACACAGAGGGACATCACACACAGAGGGACATCACACACAGAGGGACATCACACACAGAGGGACATCACACACAGAGCACACAGAGAGACATCACACACAGAGAGACATCACACACAGAGGGACATCGCACACAGAGGGACATCACACACAGAGGGACATCACACACAGAGGGACATCGCACACAGAGGGACATCACACACAGAGGGACATCACACACAGATGGACATCACAGACAGAGAGACATCACACACAGGGAGACATCACAAACAGAGGGACATCACACACAGAGAGACATCACACACAGAGGGACATCACACACAGAGAGACATCACACACAGAGAGACATCACACACAGAGGGACATCACACACAGAGAGACATCACACACAGAGGGACATCACACACAGAGAGACATTACACAGAGGTACATCACACACAGAGGGACAACACACACAGAGGGACATCACACACACAGAGGGACATCACACACAGAGAGACATCACACACACAGAGACATCACACACAGAGAGACATCACACACAGAGAGACATCACACACAGAGAGACATCATATACAGAGAGACATCACACACAGAGGGACATCACACACAGAGGGACATCACACACAGAGAGACATCACACACACAGAGGGACATCACACACAGAGGGACATCACACACAGAGGGACATCACACACAGAGAGACATTACACAGAGGTACATCACACACAGAGGGACATCACACACAGAGGGACATCACACACACAGAGGGACATCACACACAGAGAGACATCACACACACAGAGACATCACACACAGAGAGACATCACACACAGAGGGACATCACACACACAGAGACATCACACACAGAGAGATATCACACACAGAGAGACATCACACACAGAGAGACATCACACACAGAGAGACATCACACACAGAGAGACATCACACACAGAGGGACATCACACACAGAGAGACATCACACACACAGAGAGACATCACACACAGAGAGACATCACACACAGAGCACACAGAGGGACATCCCACACAGAGGGACATCACACACTGAGGGACATCACACACAGAGGGACATCACACACATAGGGACATCACACACATAGGGACATCACACACAAAGCTCACAGAGAGACATCACACACAGAGAGACATCACACACAGAGGGACATCGCACACAGAGGGACATCAGACACAGAGGGACATCACACACAGAGGGACATCGCACACAGAGGGACATCACACACAGAGGGACATCACACACAGAGGGACATCACACACAGAGAGACATCACACACAGGGAGACATCACACACAGAGGGACATCACACACAGAGAGACATCACACACAGAGAGACATCACACACAGAGAGACATCACGCACAGAGAGACATCACACACAGAGGGACATCACACACAGAGAGACATCACACACACAGAGGGACATCACACACAGAGGGACATCACACACAGAGAGACATTACACAGAGGTACATCACACACAGAGGGACATCACACTCAGAGGGACATCACACACACAGAGGGACATCACACACAGAGAGACATCACACACAGAGAGACATCACACACAGAGAGACATCACACACAGAGGGACATCACACACAGAGAGACATCACACACAGAGGGACATCACACACAGAGAGACATCACACACAGGGCACACAGAGGGACATCACACACAGAGGGACATCACACACAGAGGGACATCACACACAGAGCACACAGAGAGACATCACACACAGAGAGGCATCACACATAGAGGGACATCGCACACAGAGGGACATCACACACAGAGGGACATCACACACAGAGGGACATCGCACACAGAGGGACATCACACACAGAGGGACATCACACACAGATGGACATCACACACAGAGAGACATCACACACAGGGAGACATCACACACAGAGGGACATCACACACAGAGAGACATCACACACAGAGGGACATCACACACAGAGAGACATCACACACAGAGAGACATCACACACAGAGGGACATCACACACAGAGAGACATCACACACACAGAGGGACATCACACACAGAGGGACATCACACACAGAGGGACATCACACACAGAGAGACATTACACAGAGGTACATCACACACAGAGGGACAACACACACAGAGGGACATCACAAACACAGAGGGACATCACACACAGAGAGACATCACACACACAGAGACATCACACACAGAGAGACATCACACACAGAGAGACATCACACACAGAAAGACATCACACACAGAGAGACATCACACACAGAGGGACATCACACACAGAGGGACATCACACACAGAGGGACATCACACACAGAGGGACATCACACACAGAGGGACATCACACACAGAGAGACATTACACAGAGGTACATCACACACAGAGGGACATCACACACAGAGGGACATCACACACACAGAGGGACATCACACACAGAGAGACATCACACACACAGAGACATCACACACAGAGAGACATCACACACAGAGGGACATCACACACACAGAGACATCACACACAGAGAGACATCACACACAGAGAGACATCACACACAGAGAGACATCACACACAGAGAGACATCACACACAGAGGGACATCACACACAGAGAGACATCACACACAGAGGGACATCACACACAGAGAGACATCACACACAGAGCACACAGAGGGACATCACACACAGAGGGACATCACACACAGAGGGACATCGCACACAGAGGGACATCACACACATAGGGACATCACACACATAGGGACATCACACACATAGGGACATCACACACAAAGCACACAGAGAGACATCACACACAGAGAGACATCACACACAAAGGGACATCACACACAGAGGGACATCACACACAGAGGGACATCACACACAGAGGGACATCGCACACAGAGGGACATCACACACAGAGGGACATCACCCACCGTGGGACATCACACACAGAGAGACATCACACACAGGGAGACATCACACACAGAGGGACATCACACACAGAGAGACATCACACACAGAGAGACATCACACACAGAGAGACATCACGCACAGAGAGACATCACACACAGAGGGACATCACACACAGAGAGACATTACACAGAGGTACATCACACACAGAGGGACAACACACACAGAGGGACATCACACACACAGAGAGACATCACACACAGAGAGACATCACACACAGAGAGACATCACATACAGAGAGACATCACACACAGAGGGACATCACACACAGAGGGACATCACACACAGAGAGACATCACACACACAGAGGGACATCACACACAGAGGGACATCACACACAGAGGGACATCACACACAGAGAGACATTACACAGAGGTACATCACACACAGAGGGACATCACACACAGAGGGACATCACACACACAGAGGGACATCACACACAGAGAGACATCACACGCACAGAGACATCACACACAGAGAGACATCACACACAGAGGGACATCACACACACAGAGACATCACACACAGAGAGACATCACACACAGAGAGACATCACACACAGAGAGACATCACACACAGAGAGACATCACACACAGAGGGACATCACACACAGAGAGACATCACACACACAGAGGGACATCACACACAGAGAGACATCACACACAGAGCACACAGAGGGACATCCCACACAGAGGGACATCACACACAGAGGGACATCACACACAGAGGGACATCACACACATAGGGACATCACACACATAGGGACATCACACACAAAGCTCACAGAGAGACATCACACACAGAGAGACATCACACACAGAGGGACATCGCACACAGAGGGACATCAGACACAGAGGGACATCACACACAGAGGGACATCGCACACAGAGGGACATCACACACAGATGGACATCACACACAGAGGGACATCACACACAGAGAGACATCACACACAGGGAGACATCACACACAGAGGGACATCACACACAGAGAGACATCACACACAGAGAGACATCACACACAGAGAGACATCACGCACAGAGAGACATCACACACAGAGGGACATCACACACAGAGAGACATCACACACACAGAGGGACATCACACACAGAGGGACATCACACACAGAGAGACATTACACAGAGGTACATCACACACAGAGGGACATCACACTCAGAGGGACATCACACACACAGAGGGACATCACACACAGAGAGACATCACACACACAGAGGGACATCACACACAGAGGGACATCACACACAGAGGGACATCACACACAGAGAGACATTACACAGAGGTACATCACACACAGAGGGACATCACACACAGAGGGACATCACACACACAGAGGGACATCACACACAGAGAGACATCACACACACAGAGACATCACACACAGAGAGACATCACACACAGAGGGACATCACACACACAGAGACATCACACACAGAGAGACATCACACACAGAGAGACATCACACACAGAGAGACATCACACACAGAGAGACATCACACACAGAGAGACATCACACACAGAGGGACATCACACACAGAGAGACATCACACACACAGAGGGACATCACACACAGAGAGACATCACACACAGAGCACACAGAGGGACATCCCACACAGAGGGACATCACACACAGAGGGACATCACACACAGAGGGACATCACACACATAAGGACATCACACACATAGGGACATCACACACAAAGCTCACAGAGAGACATCACACACAGAGAGACATCACACACAGAGGGACATCGCACACAGAGGGACATCAGACACAGAGGGACATCACACACAGAGGGACATCGCACACAGAGGGACATCACACACAGAGGGACATCACACACAGAGGGACATCACACACAGAGAGACATCACACACAGGGAGACATCACACACAGAGGGACATCACACACAGAGAGACATCACACACAGAGAGACATCACACACAGAGAGACATCACGCACAGAGAGACATCACACACAGAGGGACATCACACACAGAGAGACATCACACACACAGAGGGACATCACACACAGAGGGACATCACACACAGAGAGACATTACACAGAAGTACATCACACACAGAGGGACATCACACTCAGAGGGACATCACACACACAGAGGGACATCACACACAGAGAGACATCACACACAGAGAGACATCACACACAGAGAGACATCACACACAGAGGGACATCACACACAGAGAGACATCACACACAGAGGGACATCACACACAGAGAGACATCACACACAGGGCACACAGAGGGACATCACACACAGAGGGACATCACACACAGAGGGACATCACACACAGAGGGACATCACACACAGAGCACACAGAGAGACATCACACACAGAGAGGCATCACACATAGAGGGACATCGCACACAGAGGGACATCACACACAGAGGGACATCACACACAGAGGGACATCACACACACAGAGGGACATCACACACAGAGGGACATCACACACAGAGGGACATCACACACAGAGAGACATCACACACAGGGAGACATCACACACAGAGGGACATCACACACAGAGAGACATCACACACAGAGGGACATCACACACAGAGAGACATCACACACAGAGAGACATCACACACAGAGGGACATCACACACAGAGGGACATCACACACACAGAGACATCACACACAGAGAGACATCACACACAGAGAGACATCACACACAGAGAGACATCACACACAGAGACACATCACACACAGAGAGACATCACACACAGAGAGACATCACACACAGAGAGAGACAACACACAGAGGGACATCACACACATAGGGACATCACACACAGAGCACACAGAGAGACATCACACACAGAGAGGCATCACACATAGAGGGACATCGCACACAGAGGGACATCACACACAGAGGGACATCACACACAGAGGGACATCGCACACAGAGGGACATCACACACAGAGGGACATCACGCACAGATGGACATCACACACAGAGAGACATCACACACAGGGAGACATCACACACAGAGGGACATCACACACAGAGAGACATCACACAAAGAGGGACATCACACACAGAGAGACATCACACACAGAGAGACATCACACACAGAGGGACATCACACACAGAGAGACATCACACACACAGAGGGACATCACACACAGAGGGACATCACACACAGAGGGACATCACACACAGAGAGACATTACACAGAGGTACATCACACACAGAGGGACAACACACACAGAGGGACATCACAAACACAGAGGGACATCACACACAGAGAGACATCACACACACAGAGACATCACACACAGAGAGACATCACACACAGAGAGACATCACACACAGAGAGACATCACACACAGAGAGACATCACACACAGAGGGACATCACACACAGAGAGACATCACACACACAGAGGGACATCACACACAGAGGGACATCACACACAGAGGGACATCACACACATAGAGACATTACACAGAGGTACATCACACACAGAGGGACTTCACACACAGAGGGACATCACACACAGAGAGACATCACACACACAGAGACATCACACACAGAGAGACATCACACACAGAGGGACATCACACACGCAGAGACATCACACACAGAGAGACATCACACACAGAGAGACATCACACACAGAGAGACATCACACACAGAGAGACATCACACACAGAGGGACATCACACACAGAGAGACATCACACACAGAGGGACATCACACACAGAGAGACATCACACACAGAGCACACAGAGGGACATCACACACAGAGGGACATCACACACAGAGGGACATCGCACACAGAGGGACATCACACACATAGGGACATCACACACATAGGGACATCACACACAAAGCACACAGAGAGACATCACACACAGAGAGACATCATACACAGAGGGACATCGCACACGGAGGGACATCACACACAGAGGGACATCACACACAGAGGGACATCGCACACAGAGGGACATCACACACAGAGGTACATCACACACCGTGGGACATCACACACAGAGAGACATCACACACAGGGAGACATCACACACAGAGGGACATCACACACAGAGAGACATCACACACAGAGAGACATCACACAGAGAGAGACATCACGCACAGAGAGACATCACACACAGAGGGACATCACACACAGAGGGACATCACACACAGAGGGACATCACACACAGAGAGACATCACACACAGAGAGACATCACACACAGAGAGACATCACACACAGAGAGACATCACACACAGAGGGACATCACACACAGAGGGACATCACACACAGAGAGACATCACACACAGAGAGACATCACACACACAGAGGGACATCACACACAGAGGGACATCACACACAGAGGGACATCACACACAGAGAGACATTACACAGAGGTACATCACACACAGAGGGACATCACACCCAGAGGGACATCACACACAGAGAGACATCACACACACAGAGACATCACACACAGAGAGACATCACACACAGAGGGACATCACACACACAGAGACATCACACACAGAGAGACATCACACACAGAGAGACATCACACACAGAGAGACATCACACACAGAGGGACATCACACACAGAGAGACATCACACACAGAGGGACATCACACACAGAGAGACATCACACACAGAGCACACAGAGGGACATCACACACAGAGGGACATCACACACAGAGGGACATCGCACACAGAGGGACATCACACACATAGGGACATCACACACATAGGGACATCACACACAAAGCACACAGAGAGACATCACACACAGAGAGACATCATACACAGAGGGACATCGCACACAGAGGGACATCACACACAGAGGGACATCACACACAGAGGGACATCGCACACAGAGGGACATCACACACAGAGGGACATCACACACCGTGGGACATCACACACAGAGAGACATCACACACAGGGAGACATCACACACAGAGGGACATCACACACAGAGAGACATCACACGCAGAGAGACATCACACACAGAGAGACATCACGCACAGAGAGACATCACACACAGAGGGACATCACACACAGAGAGACATCACACACACAGAGGGACATCACACACAGAGGGACATCACACACAGAGGGACATCACACACAGAGATACATTACACAGAGGTACATCACACACAGAGGGACATCACACACAGAGGGACATCACACACACAGAGGGACATCACACACAGAGAGACATCACACACACAGAGACATCACACACAGAGAGACATCACACACAGAGGGACATCACACACACAGAGACATCACACACAGAGAGACATCACACACAGAGAGACATCACACACAGAGAGACATCACACACAGAGACACATCACACACAGAGAGACATCACACACAGAGAGACATCACACACAGAGAGAGACAACACACAGAGGGACATCACACACATAGGGACATCACACACAGAGCACACAGAGAGACATCACACACAGAGAGGCATCACACATAGAGGGACATCGCACACAGAGGGACATCACACACAGAGGGACATCACACACAGAGGGACATCGCACACAGAGGGACATCACACACAGAGGGACATCACGCACAGATGGACATCACACACAGAGAGACATCACACACAGGGAGACATCACACACAGAGGGACATCACACACAGAGAGACATCACACACAGAGGGACATCACACACAGAGAGACATCACACACAGAGAGACATCACACACAGAGGGACATCACACACAGAGAGACATCACACACACAGAGGGACATCACACACAGAGGGACATCACACACAGAGGGACATCACACACAGAGAGACATTACACAGAGGTACATCACACACAGAGGGACAACACACACAGAGGGACATCACAAACACAGAGGGACATCACACACAGAGAGACATCACACACACAGAGACATCACACACAGAGAGACATCACACACAGAGAGACATCACACACAGAGAGACATCACACACAGAGAGACATCACACACAGAGGGACATCACACACAGAGGGACATCACACACAGAGAGACATCACACACACAGAGGGACATCACACACAGAGGGACATCACACACAGAGGGACATCACACACAGAGAGACATTACACAGAGGTACATCACACACAGAGGGACATCACACACAGAGGGACATCACACACAGAGAGACATCACACACACAGAGACATCACACACAGAGAGACATCACACACAGAGGGACATCACACACGCAGAGACATCACACACAGAGAGACATCACACACAGAGAGACATCACACACAGAGAGACATCACACACAGAGAGACATCACACACAGAGGGACATCACACACAGAGAGACATCACACACAGAGGGACATCACACACAGAGAGACATCACACACAGAGCACACAGAGGGACATCACACACAGAGGGACATCACACACAGAGGGACATCGCACACAGAGGGACATCACACACATAGGGACATCACACACATAGGGACATCACACACAAAGCACACAGAGAGACATCACACACAGAGAGACATCATACACAGAGGGACATCGCACACGGAGGGACATCACACACAGAGGGACATCACACACAGAGGGACATCGCACACAGAGGGACATCACACACAGAGGGACATCACACACCGTGGGACATCACACACAGAGAGACATCACACACAGGGAGACATCACACACAGAGGGACATCACACACAGAGAGACATCACACACAGAGAGACATCACACAGAGAGAGACATCACGCACAGAGAGACATCACACACAGAGGGACATCACACACAGAGGGACATCACACACAGAGGGACATCACACACAGAGAGACATCACACACAGAGAGACATCACACACAGAGAGACATCACACACAGAGAGACATCACACACAGAGGGACATCACACACAGAGGGACATCACACACAGAGAGACATCACACACAGAGGGACATCACACACAGAGGGACATCACACACAGAGGGACATCACACACAGAGAGACATTACACAGAGGTACATCACACACAGAGGGACATCACACACAGAGGGACATCACACACAGAGAGACATCACACACACAGAGACATCACACACAGAGAGACATCACACACAGAGGGACATCACACACACAGAGACATCACACACAGAGAGACATCACACACAGAGAGACATCACACACAGAGAGACATCACACACAGAGAGACATCACACACAGAGGGACATCACACACAGAGAGACATCACACACAGAGGGACATCACACACAGAGAGACATCACACACAGAGCACACAGAGGGACATCACACACAGAGGGACATCACACACAGAGGGACATCGCACACAGAGGGACATCACACACATAGGGACATCACACACATAGGGACATCACACACAAAGCACACAGAGAGACATCACACACAGAGAGACATCATACACAGAGGGACATCGCACACAGAGGGACATCACACACAGAGGGACATCACACACAGAGGGACATCGCACACAGAGGGACATCACACACAGAGGGACATCACACACCGTGGGACATCACACACAGAGAGACATCACACACAGGGAGACATCACACACAGAGGGACATCACACACAGAGAGACATCACACGCAGAGAGACATCACACACAGAGAGACATCACGCACAGAGAGACATCACACACAGAGGGACATCACACACAGAGAGACATCACACACACAGAGGGACATCACACACAGAGGGACATCACACACAGAGGGACATCACACACAGAGATACATTACACAGAGGTACATCACACACAGAGGGACATCACACACAGAGGGACATCACACACACAGAGCGACATCACACACAGAGAGACATCACACACACAGAGACATCACACACAGAGAGACATCACACACAGAGGGACATCACACACACAGAGACATCACACACAGAGAGACATCACACACAGAGAGACATCACACACAGAGAGACATCACACACAGAGACACATCACACACAGAGAGACATCACACACAGAGAGACATCACACACAGAGAGAGACAACACACAGAGGGACATCACACACATAGGGACATCACACACAGAGCACACAGAGAGACATCACACACAGAGAGGCATCACACATAGAGGGACATCGCACACAGAGGGACATCACACACAGAGGGACATCACACACAGAGGGACATCGCACACAGAGGGACATCACACACAGAGGGACATCACGCACAGATGGACATCACACACAGAGAGACATCACACACAGGGAGACATCACACACAGAGGGACATCACACACAGAGAGACATCACACACAGAGGGACATCACACACAGAGAGACATCACACACAGAGAGACATCACACACAGAGGGACATCACACACAGAGAGACATCACACACACAGAGGGACATCACACACAGAGGGACATCACACACAGAGGGACATCACACACAGAGAGACATTACACAGAGGTACATCACACACAGAGGGACAACACACACAGAGGGACATCACAAACACAGAGGGACATCACACACAGAGAGACATCACACACACAGAGACATCACACACAGAGAGACATCACACACAGAGAGACATCACACACAGAGAGACATCACACACAGAGAGACATCACACACAGAGGGACATCACACACAGAGGGACATCACACACAGAGAGACATCACACACACAGAGGGACATCACACACAGAGGGACATCACACACAGAGGGACATCACACACAGAGAGACATTACACAGAGGTACATCACACACAGAGGGACATCACACACAGAGGGACATCACACACACAGAGGGACATCACACACAGAGAGACATCACACACACAGAGACATCACACACAGAGAGACATCACACACAGAGGGACATCACACACACAGAGACATCACACACAGAGAGACATCACACACAGAGAGACATCACACACAGAGAGACATCACACACAGAGGGACATCACACACAGAGAGACATCACACACAGAGGGACATCACACACAGAGAGACATCACACACAGAGCACACAGAGGGACATCACACACAGAGGGACATCACACACAGAGGGACATCGCACACAGAGGGACATCACACACATAGGGACATCACACACATAGGGACATCACACACAAAGCACACAGAGAGACATCACACACAGAGAGACATCACACACAGAGGGACATCGCACACAGAGGGACATCACACACAGAGGGACATCACACACAGAGGGACATCACACACAGAGGGACATCACCCACCGTGGGACATCACACACAGAGAGACATCACACACAGGGAGACATCACACACAGAGGGACATCACACACAGAGAGACATCACACACAGAGAGACATCACACACAGAGAGACATCACGCACAGGGAGACATCACAAACAGAGGGACATCACACACAGAGGGACATCACACACAGAGGGACATCACACACAGAGGGACATCACACACAGAGAGACATTACACAGAGGTACATCACACACAGAGGGACATCACACACAGAGGGACATCACACACAGAGAGACATCACACACACAGAGGGACATCACACACAGAGGGACATCACACACAGAGGGACATTACACAGAGGTACATCACACACAGAGGGACATCACACACAGAGGGACATCACACACACAGAGGGACATCACACACAGAGAGACATCACGCACACAGAGACATCACACACAGAGAGACATCACACACAGAGGGACATCACACACACAGAGACATCACACACAGAGAGACATCACACACAGAGAGACATCACACACAGAGAGACATCACACACAGAGAGACATCACACACAGAGAGACATCACACACAGAGGGACATCACACACAGAGAGACATCACACACACAGAGGGACATCACACGCAGAGAGACATCACACACAGAGCACACAGAGGGACATCCCACACAGAGGGACATCACACACAGAGGGACATCACACACAGAGGGACATCACACACATAGGGACATCACACACATAGGTACATCACACACAAAGCTCACAGAGAGACATCACACACAGAGAGACATCACACACAGAGGGACATCGCACACAGAGGGACATCAGACACAGAGGGACATCACACACAGAGGGACATCGCACACAGAGGGACATCACACACAGATGGACATCACACACAGAGAGACATCACGCACAGAGAGACATCACACACAGAGGGACATCACACACAGAGAGACATCACACACACAGAGGGACATCACACACAGAGGGACATCACACACAGAGAGACATTACACAGAGGTACATCACACACAGAGGGACATCACACTCAGAGGGACATCACACACACAGAGGGACATCACACACAGAGAGACATCACACACAGAGAGACATCACACACAGAGAGACATCACACACAGAGGGACATCACACACAGAGAGACATCACACACAGAGAGACATCACACACAGGGCACACAGAGGGACATCACACACAGAGGGACATCACACACAGAGGGACATCACACACAGAGGGACATCACACACAGAGCACACAGAGAGACATCACACACAGAGAGGCATCACACACAGAGGGACATCGCACACAGAGGGACATCACACACAGAGGGACATCACACACAGAGGGACATCGCACACAGAGGGACATCACACACAGATGGACATCACACACAGAGAGACATCACACACAGGGAGACATCACACACAGAGGGACATCACACACAGAGAGACATCACACACAGAGGGACATCACACACAGAGAGACATCACACACAGAGAGACATCACACACAGAGGGACATCACACACAGAGAGACATCACACACACAGAGGGACATCACACACAGAGGGACATCACACACAGAGGGACATCACACACAGAGAGACATTACACAGAGGTACATCACACACAGAGGGACAACACACACAGAGGGACATCACAAACACAGAGGGACATCACACACAGAGAGACATCACACACACAGAGACATCACACACAGAGAGACATCACACACAGAGAGACATCACACACAGAGAGACATCACACACAGAGAGACATCACACACAGAGGGACATCACACACAGAGGGACATCACACACAGAGAGACATCACACACACAGAGGGACATCACACACAGAGGGACATCACACACAGAGGGACATCACACACAGAGAGACATTACACAGAGGTACATCACACACAGAGGGACATCACACACAGAGGGACATCACACACAGAGAGACATCACACACACAGAGACATCACACACAGAGAGACATCACACACAGAGGGACATCACACACGCAGAGACATCACACACAGAGAGACATCACACACAGAGAGACATCACACACAGAGAGACATCACACACAGAGAGACATCACACACAGAGGGACATCACACACAGAGAGACATCACACACAGAGGGACATCACACACAGAGAGACATCACACACAGAGCACACAGAGGGACATCACACACAGAGGGACATCACACACAGAGGGACATCGCACACAGAGGGACATCACACACATAGGGACATCACACACATAGGGACATCACACACAAAGCACACAGAGAGACATCACACACAGAGAGACATCATACACAGAGGGACATCGCACACGGAGGGACATCACACACAGAGGGACATCACACACAGAGGGACATCGCACACAGAGGGACATCACACACAGAGGGACATCACACACCGTGGGACATCACACACAGAGAGACATCACACACAGGGAGACATCACACACAGAGGGACATCACACACAGAGAGACATCACACACAGAGAGACATCACACAGAGAGAGACATCACGCACAGAGAGACATCACACACAGAGGGACATCACACACAGAGGGACATCACACACAGAGGGACATCACACACAGAGAGACATCACACACAGAGAGACATCACACACAGAGAGACATCACACACAGAGAGACATCACACACAGAGGGACATCACACACAGAGGGACATCACACACAGAGAGACATCACACACACAGAGGGACATCACACACAGAGGGACATCACACACAGAGGGACATCACACACAGAGAGACATTACACAGAGGTACATCACACACAGAGGGACATCACACACAGAGGGACATCACACACAGAGAGACATCACACACACAGAGACATCACACACAGAGAGACATCACACACAGAGGGACATCACACACACAGAGACATCACACACAGAGAGACATCACACACAGAGAGACATCACACACAGAGAGACATCACACACAGAGAGACATCACACACAGAGGGACATCACACACAGAGAGACATCACACACAGAGGGACATCACACACAGAGAGACATCACACACAGAGCACACAGAGGGACATCACACACAGAGGGACATCACACACAGAGGGACATCGCACACAGAGGGACATCACACACATAGGGACATCACACACATAGGGACATCACACACAAAGCACACAGAGAGACATCACACACAGAGAGACATCATACACAGAGGGACATCGCACACAGAGGGACATCACACACAGAGGGACATCACACACAGAGGGACATCGCACACAGAGGGACATCACACACAGAGGGACATCACACACCGTGGGACATCACACACAGAGAGACATCACACACAGGGAGACATCACACACAGAGGGACATCACACACAGAGAGACATCACACGCAGAGAGACATCACACACAGAGAGACATCACGCACAGAGAGACATCACACACAGAGGGACATCACACACAGAGAGACATCACACACACAGAGGGACATCACACACAGAGGGACATCACACACAGAGGGACATCACACACAGAGATACATTACACAGAGGTACATCACACACAGAGGGACATCACACACAGAGGGACATCACACACACAGAGGGACATCACACACAGAGAGACATCACACACACAGAGACATCACACACAGAGAGACATCACACACAGAGGGACATCACACACACAGAGACATCACACACAGAGAGACATCACACACAGAGAGACATCACACACAGAGAGACATCACACACAGAGACACATCACACACAGAGAGACATCACACACAGAGAGACATCACACACAGAGAGAGACAACACACAGAGGGACATCACACACAGAGCACACAGAGGGACATCACACACAGAGAGACATCACACACAGAGGGACAGCACACACAGAGAGACAACACACACAGAGAGACATCACACACAGAGGGACATCACACACACAGAGACATCACACACAGAGAGACATCACACACAGAGAGACATCACACACAGAGCACACAGAGGGACATCACACACAGAGAGACATCACACACAGAGAGACATCACACACAGAGGGACATCACACACAGAGGGACATCACACACAGAGAGACATCACACACACAGAGGGACATCACACACAGAGGGACATCACACACAGAGGGACATCACACACAGAGAGACATTACACAGAGGTACATCACACACAGAGGGACATCACACACAGAGGGACATCACACACAGAGAGACATCACACACACAGAGACATCACACACAGAGAGACATCACACACAGAGGGACATCACACACACAGAGACATCACACACAGAGAGACATCACACACAGAGAGACATCACACACAGAGAGACATCACACACAGAGAGACATCACACACAGAGGGACATCACACACAGAGAGACATCACACACAGAGGGACATCACACACAGAGAGACATCACACACAGAGCACACAGAGGGACATCACACACAGAGGGACATCACACACAGAGGGACATCGCACACAGAGGGACATCACACACATAGGGACATCACACACATAGGGACATCACACACAAAGCACACAGAGAGACATCACACACAGAGAGACATCATACACAGAGGGACATCGCACACAGAGGGACATCACACACAGAGGGACATTACACACAGAGGGACATCGCACACAGAGGGACATCACACACAGAGGGACATCACACACCGTGGGACATCACACACAGAGAGACATCACACACAGGGAGACATCACACACAGAGGGACATCACACACAGAGAGACATCACACGCAGAGAGACATCACACACAGAGAGACATCACGCACAGAGAGACATCACACACAGAGGGACATCACACACAGAGAGACATCACACACACAGAGGGACATCACACACAGAGGGACATCACACACAGAGGGACATCACACACAGAGATACATTACACAGAGGTACATCACACACAGAGGGACATCACACACAGAGGGACATCACACACAGAGGGACATCACACACAGAGAGACATCACACACAGAGAGACATCACACACAGAGAGACATCACACACAGAGGGACATCACACACAGAGAGACATCACACACACAGAGGGACATCACACACAGAGGGACATCACACACAGAGGGACATCACACACAGAGAGACATTACACAGAGGTACATCACACACAGAGGGACAACACACACAGAGGGACATCACAAACACAGAGGGACATCACACACAGAGAGACATCACACACACAGAGACATCACACACAGAGAGACATCACACACAGAGAGACATCACACACAGAGAGACATCACACACAGAGAGACATCACACACAGAGGGACATCACACACAGAGGGACATCACACACAGAGAGACATCACACACACAGAGGGACATCACACACAGAGGGACATCACACACAGAGGGACATCACACACAGAGAGACATTACACAGAGGTACATCACACACAGAGGGACATCACACACAGAGGGACATCACACACAGAGAGACATCACACACACAGAGACATCACACACAGAGAGACATCACACACAGAGGGACATCACACACGCAGAGACATCACACACAGAGAGACATCACACACAGAGAGACATCACACACAGAGAGACATCACACACAGAGAGACATCACACACAGAGGGACATCACACACAGAGAGACATCACACACAGAGGGACATCACACACAGAGAGACATCACACACAGAGCACACAGAGGGACATCACACACAGAGGGACATCACACACAGAGGGACATCGCACACAGAGGGACATCACACACATAGGGACATCACACACATAGGGACATCACACACAAAGCACACAGAGAGACATCACACACAGAGAGACATCATACACAGAGGGACATCGCACACGGAGGGACATCACACACAGAGGGACATCACACACAGAGGGACATCGCACACAGAGGGACATCACACACAGAGGGACATCACACACCGTGGGACATCACACACAGAGAGACATCACACACAGGGAGACATCACACACAGAGGGACATCACACACAGAGAGACATCACACACAGAGAGACATCACACAGAGAGAGACATCACACACAGAGAGACATCACACGCAGAGAGACATCACACACAGAGAGACATCACGCACAGAGAGACATCACACACAGAGGGACATCACACACAGAGAGACATCACACACACAGAGGGACATCACACACAGAGGGACATCACACACAGAGGGACATCACACACAGAGATACATTACACAGAGGTACATCACACACAGAGGGACATCACACACAGAGGGACATCACACACACAGAGGGACATCACACACAGAGAGACATCACACACACAGAGACATCACACACAGAGAGACATCACACACAGAGGGACATCACACACACAGAGACATCACACACAGAGAGACATCACACACAGAGAGACATCACACACAGAGAGACATCACACACAGAGACACATCACACACAGAGAGACATCACACACAGAGAGACATCACACACAGAGAGAGACAACACACAGAGGGACATCACACACATAGGGACATCACACACAGAGCACACAGAGAGACATCACACACAGAGAGGCATCACACATAGAGGGACATCGCACACAGAGGGACATCACACACAGAGGGACATCACACACAGAGGGACATCGCACACAGAGGGACATCACACACAGAGGGACATCACGCACAGATGGACATCACACACAGAGAGACATCACACACAGGGAGACATCACACACAGAGGGACATCACACACAGAGAGACATCACACACAGAGGGACATCACACACAGAGAGACATCACACACAGAGAGACATCACACACAGAGGGACATCACACACAGAGAGACATCACACACACAGAGGGACATCACACACAGAGGGACATCACACACAGAGGGACATCACACACAGAGAGACATTACACAGAGGTACATCACACACAGAGGGACAACACACACAGAGGGACATCACAAACACAGAGGGACATCACACACAGAGAGACATCACACACACAGAGACATCACACACAGAGAGACATCACACACAGAGAGACATCACACACAGAGAGACATCACACACAGAGAGACATCACACACAGAGGGACATCACACACAGAGGGACATCACACACAGAGAGACATCACACACACAGAGGGACATCACACACAGAGGGACATCACACACAGAGGGACATCACACACAGAGAGACATTACACAGAGGTACATCACACACAGAGGGACATCACACACAGAGGGACATCACACACACAGAGGGACATCACACACAGAGAGACATCACACACACAGAGACATCACACACAGAGAGACATCACACACAGAGGGACATCACACACACAGAGACATCACACACAGAGAGACATCACACACAGAGAGACATCACACACAGAGAGACATCACACACAGAGGGACATCACACACAGAGAGACATCACACACAGAGGGACATCACACACAGAGAGACATCACACACAGAGCACACAGAGGGACATCACACACAGAGGGACATCACACACAGAGGGACATCGCACACAGAGGGACATCACACACATAGGGACATCACACACATAGGGACATCACACACAAAGCACACAGAGAGACATCACACACAGAGAGACATCACACACAGAGGGACATCGCACACAGAGGGACATCACACACAGAGGGACATCACACACAGAGGGACATCACACACAGAGGGACATCACCCACCGTGGGACATCACACACAGAGAGACATCACACACAGGGAGACATCACACACAGAGGGACATCACACACAGAGAGACATCACACACAGAGAGACATCACACACAGAGAGACATCACGCACAGGGAGACATCACAAACAGAGGGACATCACACACAGAGGGACATCACACACAGAGAGACATCACACACACAGAGGGACATCACACACAGAGGGACATCACACACAGAGGGACATCACACACAGAGAGACATTACACAGAGGTACATCACACACAGAGGGACATCACACACAGAGGGACATCACACACAGAGAGACATCACACACACAGAGGGACATCACACACAGAGGGACATCACACACAGAGGGACATTACACAGAGGTACATCACACACAGAGGGACATCACACACAGAGGGACATCACACACACAGAGGGACATCACACACAGAGAGACATCACACACACAGAGACATCACACACAGAGAGACATCACACACAGAGGGACATCACACACACAGAGACATCACACACAGAGAGACATCACACACAGAGAGACATCACACACAGAGAGACATCACACACAGAGAGACATCACACACAGAGAGACATCACACACAGAGGGACATCACACACAGAGAGACATCACACACACAGAGGGACATCACACGCAGAGAGACATCACACACAGAGCACACAGAGGGACATCCCACACAGAGGGACATCACACACAGAGGGACATCACACACAGAGGGACATCACACACATAGGGACATCACACACATAGGTACATCACACACAAAGCTCACAGAGAGACATCACACACAGAGAGACATCACACACAGAGGGACATCGCACACAGAGGGACATCAGACACAGAGGGACATCACACACAGAGGGACATCGCACACAGAGGGACATCACACACAGATGGACATCACACACAGAGAGACATCACGCACAGAGAGACATCACACACAGAGGGACATCACACACAGAGAGACATCACACACACAGAGGGACATCACACACAGAGGGACATCACACACAGAGAGACATTACACAGAGGTACATCACACACAGAGGGACATCACACTCAGAGGGACATCACACACACAGAGGGACATCACACACAGAGAGACATCACACACAGAGAGACATCACACACAGAGAGACATCACACACAGAGGGACATCACACACAGAGAGACATCACACACAGAGAGACATCACACACAGGGCACACAGAGGGACATCACACACAGAGGGACATCACACACAGAGGGACATCACACACAGAGGGACATCACACACAGAGCACACAGAGAGACATCACACACAGAGAGGCATCACACACAGAGGGACATCGCACACAGAGGGACATCACACACAGAGGGACATCACACACAGAGGGACATCGCACACAGAGGGACATCACACACAGATGGACATCACACACAGAGAGACATCACACACAGGGAGACATCACACACAGAGGGACATCACACACAGAGAGACATCACACACAGAGGGACATCACACACAGAGAGACATCACACACAGAGAGACATCACACACAGAGGGACATCACACACAGAGAGACATCACACACACAGAGGGACATCACACACAGAGGGACATCACACACAGAGGGACATCACACACAGAGAGACATTACACAGAGGTACATCACACACAGAGGGACAACACACACAGAGGGACATCACAAACACAGAGGGACATCACACACAGAGAGACATCACACACACAGAGACATCACACACAGAGAGACATCACACACAGAGAGACATCACACACAGAGAGACATCACACACAGAGAGACATCACACACAGAGGGACATCACACACAGAGGGACATCACACACAGAGAGACATCACACACACAGAGGGACATCACACACAGAGGGACATCACACACAGAGGGACATCACACACAGAGAGACATTACACAGAGGTACATCACACACAGAGGGACATCACACACAGAGGGACATCACACACAGAGAGACATCACACACACAGAGACATCACACACAGAGAGACATCACACACAGAGGGACATCACACACGCAGAGACATCACACACAGAGAGACATCACACACAGAGAGACATCACACACAGAGAGACATCACACACAGAGAGACATCACACACAGAGGGACATCACACACAGAGAGACATCACACACAGAGGGACATCACACACAGAGAGACATCACACACAGAGCACACAGAGGGACATCACACACAGAGGGACATCACACACAGAGGGACATCGCACACAGAGGGACATCACACACATAGGGACATCACACACATAGGGACATCACACACAAAGCACACAGAGAGACATCACACACAGAGAGACATCATACACAGAGGGACATCGCACACGGAGGGACATCACACACAGAGGGACATCACACACAGAGGGACATCGCACACAGAGGGACATCACACACAGAGGGACATCACACACCGTGGGACATCACACACAGAGAGACATCACACACAGGGAGACATCACACACAGAGGGACATCACACACAGAGAGACATCACACACAGAGAGACATCACACAGAGAGAGACATCACGCACAGAGAGACATCACACACAGAGGGACATCACACACAGAGGGACATCACACACAGAGGGACATCACACACAGAGAGACATCACACACAGAGAGACATCACACACAGAGAGACATCACACACAGAGAGACATCACACACAGAGGGACATCACACACAGAGGGACATCACACACAGAGAGACATCACACACACAGAGGGACATCACACACAGAGGGACATCACACACAGAGGGACATCACACACAGAGAGACATTACACAGAGGTACATCACACACAGAGGGACATCACACACAGAGGGACATCACACACAGAGAGACATCACACACACAGAGACATCACACACAGAGAGACATCACACACAGAGGGACATCACACACACAGAGACATCACACACAGAGAGACATCACACACAGAGAGACATCACACACAGAGAGACATCACACACAGAGAGACATCACACACAGAGGGACATCACACACAGAGAGACATCACACACAGAGGGACATCACACACAGAGAGACATCACACACAGAGCACACAGAGGGACATCACACACAGAGGGACATCACACACAGAGGGACATCGCACACAGAGGGACATCACACACATAGGGACATCACACACATAGGGACATCACACACAAAGCACACAGAGAGACATCACACACAGAGAGACATCATACACAGAGGGACATCGCACACAGAGGGACATCACACACAGAGGGACATCACACACAGAGGGACATCGCACACAGAGGGACATCACACACAGAGGGACATCACACACCGTGGGACATCACACACAGAGAGACATCACACACAGGGAGACATCACACACAGAGGGACATCACACACAGAGAGACATCACACGCAGAGAGACATCACACACAGAGAGACATCACGCACAGAGAGACATCACACACAGAGGGACATCACACACAGAGAGACATCACACACACAGAGGGACATCACACACAGAGGGACATCACACACAGAGGGACATCACACACAGAGATACATTACACAGAGGTACATCACACACAGAGGGACATCACACACAGAGGGACATCACACACACAGAGGGACATCACACACAGAGAGACATCACACACACAGAGACATCACACACAGAGAGACATCACACACAGAGGGACATCACACACACAGAGACATCACACACAGAGAGACATCACACACAGAGAGACATCACACACAGAGAGACATCACACACAGAGACACATCACACACAGAGAGACATCACACACAGAGAGACATCACACACAGAGAGAGACAACACACAGAGGGACATCACACACAGAGCACACAGAGGGACATCACACACAGAGAGACATCACACACAGAGGGACAGCACACACAGAGAGACAACACACACAGAGAGACATCACACACAGAGGGACATCACACACACAGAGACATCACACACAGAGAGACCTCACACACAGAGAGACATCACACACAGAGCACACAGAGGGACATCACACACAGAGAGACATCACACACAGAGAGACATCACACACAGAGGGACATCACACACAGAGGGACATCACACACAGAGAGACATCACACACACAGAGGGACATCACACACAGAGGGACATCACACACAGAGGGACATCACACACAGAGAGACATTACACAGAGGTACATCACACACAGAGGGACATCACACACAGAGGGACATCACACACAGAGAGACATCACACACACAGAGACATCACACACAGAGAGACATCACACACAGAGGGACATCACACACACAGAGACATCACACACAGAGAGACATCACACACAGAGAGACATCACACACAGAGAGACATCACACACAGAGAGACATCACACACAGAGGGACATCACACACAGAGAGACATCACACACAGAGGGACATCACACACAGAGAGACATCACACACAGAGCACACAGAGGGACATCACACACAGAGGGACATCACACACAGAGGGACATCGCACACAGAGGGACATCACACACATAGGGACATCACACACATAGGGACATCACACACAAAGCACACAGAGAGACATCACACACAGAGAGACATCATACACAGAGGGACATCGCACACAGAGGGACATCACACACAGAGGGACATTACACACAGAGGGACATCGCACACAGAGGGACATCACACACAGAGGGACATCACACACCGTGGGACATCACACACAGAGAGACATCACACACAGGGAGACATCACACACAGAGGGACATCACACACAGAGAGACATCACACGCAGAGAGACATCACACACAGAGAGACATCACGCACAGAGAGACATCACACACAGAGGGACATCACACACAGAGAGACATCACACACACAGAGGGACATCACACACAGAGGGACATCACACACAGAGGGACATCACACACAGAGATACATTACACAGAGGTACATCACACACAGAGGGACATCACACACAGAGGGACATCACACACAGAGGGACATCACACACAGAGAGACATCACACACAGAGAGACATCACACACAGAGAGACATCACACACAGAGGGACATCACACACAGAGAGACATCACACACACAGAGGGACATCACACACAGAGGGACATCACACACAGAGGGACATCACACACAGAGAGACATTACACAGAGGTACATCACACACAGAGGGACAACACACACAGAGGGACATCACAAACACAGAGGGACATCACACACAGAGAGACATCACACACACAGAGACATCACACACAGAGAGACATCACACACAGAGAGACATCACACACAGAGAGACATCACACACAGAGAGACATCACACACAGAGGGACATCACACACAGAGGGACATCACACACAGAGAGACATCACACACACAGAGGGACATCACACACAGAGGGACATCACACACAGAGGGACATCACACACAGAGAGACATTACACAGAGGTACATCACACACAGAGGGACATCACACACAGAGGGACATCACACACAGAGAGACATCACACACACAGAGACATCACACACAGAGAGACATCACACACAGAGGGACATCACACACGCAGAGACATCACACACAGAGAGACATCACACACAGAGAGACATCACACACAGAGAGACATCACACACAGAGAGACATCACACACAGAGGGACATCACACACAGAGAGACATCACACACAGAGGGACATCACACACAGAGAGACATCACACACAGAGCACACAGAGGGACATCACACACAGAGGGACATCACACACAGAGGGACATCGCACACAGAGGGACATCACACACATAGGGACATCACACACATAGGGACATCACACACAAAGCACACAGAGAGACATCACACACAGAGAGACATCATACACAGAGGGACATCGCACACGGAGGGACATCACACACAGAGGGACATCACACACAGAGGGACATCGCACACAGAGGGACATCACACACAGAGGGACATCACACACCGTGGGACATCACACACAGAGAGACATCACACACAGGGAGACATCACACACAGAGGGACATCACACACAGAGAGACATCACACACAGAGAGACATCACACAGAGAGAGACATCACGCACAGAGAGACATCACACACAGAGGGACATCACACACAGAGGGACATCACACACAGAGGGACATCACACACAGAGAGACATCACACACAGAGAGACATCACACACAGAGAGACATCACACACAGAGAGACATCACACACAGAGGGACATCACACACAGAGGGACATCACACACAGAGAGACATCACACACACAGAGGGACATCACACACAGAGGGACATCACACACAGAGGGACATCACACACAGAGAGACATTACACAGAGGTACATCACACACAGAGGGACATCACACACAGAGGGACATCACACACAGAGAGACATCACACACACAGAGACATCACACACAGAGAGACATCACACACAGAGGGACATCACACACACAGAGACATCACACACAGAGAGACATCACACACAGAGAGACATCACACACAGAGAGACATCACACACAGAGAGACATCACACACAGAGGGACATCACACACAGAGAGACATCACACACAGAGGGACATCACACACAGAGAGACATCACACACAGAGCACACAGAGGGACATCACACACAGAGGGACATCACACACAGAGGGACATCGCACACAGAGGGACATCACACACATAGGGACATCACACACATAGGGACATCACACACAAAGCACACAGAGAGACATCACACACAGAGAGACATCATACACAGAGGGACATCGCACACAGAGGGACATCACACACAGAGGGACATCACACACAGAGGGACATCGCACACAGAGGGACATCACACACAAAGGGACATCACACACCGTGGGACATCACACACAGAGAGACATCACACACAGGGAGACATCACACACAGAGGGACATCACACACAGAGAGACATCACACGCAGAGAGACATCACACACAGAGAGACATCACGCACAGAGAGACATCACACACAGAGGGACATCACACACAGAGAGACATCACACACACAGAGGGACATCACACACAGAGGGACATCACACACAGAGGGACATCACACACAGAGATACATTACACAGAGGTACATCACACACAGAGGGACATCACACACAGAGGGACATCACACACACAGAGGGACATCACACACAGAGAGACATCACACACACAGAGACATCACACACAGAGAGACATCACACACAGAGGGACATCACACACACAGAGACATCACACACAGAGAGACATCACACACAGAGAGACATCACACACAGAGAGACATCACACACAGAGACACATCACACACAGAGAGACATCACACACAGAGAGACATCACACACAGAGAGAGACAACACACAGAGGGACATCACACACAGAGCACACAGAGGGACATCACACACACAGAGACATCACACACAGAGGGACAGCACACACAGAGAGACAACACACACAGAGAGACATCACACACAGAGGGACATCACACACACAGAGACATCACACACAGAGAGACATCACACACAGAGAGACATCACACACAGAGCACACAGAGGGACATCACACACAGAGAGACATCACACACAGAGAGACATCACACACAGAGGGACATCACACACAGAGGGACATCACACACAGAGAGACATCACACACACAGAGGGACATCACACACAGAGGGACATCACACACAGAGGGACATCACACACAGAGAGACATTACACAGAGGTACATCACACACAGAGGGACATCACACACAGAGGGACATCACACACAGAGAGACATCACACACACAGAGACATCACACACAGAGAGACATCACACACAGAGGGACATCACACACACAGAGACATCACACACAGAGAGACATCACACACAGAGAGACATCACACACAGAGAGACATCACACACAGAGAGACATCACACACAGAGGGACATCACACACAGAGAGACATCACACACAGAGGGACATCACACACAGAGAGACATCACACACAGAGCACACAGAGGGACATCACACACAGAGGGACATCACACACAGAGGGACATCGCACACAGAGGGACATCACACACATAGGGACATCACACACATAGGGACATCACACACAAAGCACACAGAGAGACATCACACACAGAGAGACATCATACACAGAGGGACATCGCACACAGAGGGACATCACACACAGAGGGACATTACACACAGAGGGACATCGCACACAGAGGGACATCACACACAGAGGGACATCACACACCGTGGGACATCACACACAGAGAGACATCACACACAGGGAGACATCACACACAGAGGGACATCACACACAGAGAGACATCACACGCAGAGAGACATCACACACAGAGAGACATCACGCACAGAGAGACATCACACACAGAGGGACATCACACACAGAGAGACATCACACACACAGAGGGACATCACACACAGAGGGACATCACACACAGAGGGACATCACACACAGAGATACATTACACAGAGGTACATCACACACAGAGGGACATCACACACAGAGGGACATCATACACACAGAGGGACATCACACACAGAGAGACATCACACACACAGAGACATCACACACAGAGAGACATCACACACAGAGGGACATCACACACACAGAGACATCACACACAGAGAGACATCACACACAGAGAGACATCACACACAGAGAGACATCACACACAGAGACACATCACACACAGAGAGACATCACACACAGAGAGACATCACACACAGAGAGAGACAACACACAGAGGGACATCACACACAGAGCACACAGAGGGACATCACACACAGAGAGACATCACACACAGAGGGACAGCACACACAGAGAGACAACACACACAGAGAGACATCACACACAGAGAGACATCACACACAGAGATACATCACACACAGAGAGACATCACACACAGAGGGACATCACACACAGAGAGACATCACACACAGAGAGACATCACACAGAGGGACATCACACACAGAGAGACATCACACACAGAGGGACATGACACACAGAGAGACATCACACACAGAGGGACATTACACACAGAGAGACATCACACACAGAGAGACATCACACACAGAGAGACATCACACACAGAGGGACATTACACACAGAGAGACATCACACACAGAGAGACATCACACACAGAGAGACATCACACACAGAGGGACATGACACACAGAGAGACATCACACACAGAGAGACATCACACACAGAGGGACATCACACACAGAGGGACATCACACACAGAGAGACATCACACACAGAGGGACATCACACACACAGAGACATCACACACAGAGAGACATCACACACAGAGGGACATCACACACAGAGGGACATCACACACAGAGGGACATCACACACACAGAGGGACATCACACACACACAGAGACATGACACACAGAGGGACATCACACACAGAGGGACATCACACACAGAGGGACATCACACACAGAGAGACATCACACACACAGAGACATGACACACAGGGGGACATCACACACAGAGGACATCACACACAGAGGGACATCACACACAGAGGGACATCACACACAGAGGGACATCGCACACAAAGGGACATCACACAGAGGGACATCACACAGAGAGAGACATCACACACAGAGAGACATCACACACAGAGGGACATCACACACAGAGGGACATCACACAGAGGGACATCACACACAGAGGGACATCACACAGAGGGACATCACACAGAGGGACATCACACACAGAGCACACAGAGAGACATCACACACAGGGAGACATCACACACAGGGAGACATCACACACAGAGGGACATCGCACACAGAGGGACATCACACAGAGGGACATCACATAGAGAGAGACATCACACACAGAGGGACATCACACACAGAGAGACATCACACACACAGAGACATGACACACAGGGGGACATCACACACAGAAGGACATCACACAGAGGGACATCACACAGAGGGGCATCACACACAGAGGGACATCGCACACAGAGGAACATCACACACAGAGAGACATCACACACAGAGGGACATCACACACAGAGGGACATCACACACAGAGAGACATCACACACACAGAGACATCACACACAGAGGGACATCACACACAGAGGGACATCACACAGAGAGACATCACACACAGAGAGACATCACACACAGAGGGACATCACACACAGAGGGACATCACACACAGAGGGACATCACACACAGAGAGACATCACACACAGAGAGACATCACATACAGAGAGACATCACACACAGAGGGACATCACACACAGAGGGACATCACACACAGAGAGACATCACACACAGAGAGACATCACACACAGAGAGACATCACACACAGAGAGACATCACACACAGAGGGACATCACACACACAGAGACATCACACACACAGAGACATCACACACAGAGAGACATCACACACAGAGGGACATCACACACAGAGGGACATCACACACAGAGCACACAGATAACGGCAAACTGCACGGAGGCAAACACAGCAAGAGGATGGGAGACGCGAACTCAACAAACCTTATAAATTTAATGCGTTGCAAACCCAGTCGGCCAACAACACAGTTAGACACGAACCTGGTCGACCACGTGTTGAACACACCCACGTAAACAGAGGACAAGGACTCGTGAACAGATACGAGGTACAAGGTAGCAGAGATACATACACAGAGAGAAAACACACGGGGAAAGGTGTTTTGGGCAGCACAGAGGGACAACCAGAGCACCACCACACCAAGAGACATACACACATGGAGATGATTTGTTTTTAAAAGTGCTATAGCTCCCAGTAACTTTCTCGTATCGGGAGGAAGAGCGTTCCAGACGTTAGCAGGAGCGCGTCTGTTTCGATGGCGAGCCAAAAAGCCGCTGCTGATCGGAGTTCGCGTGCTGGTTTATGTAATGAGTGCCCGGCGCGGTGTGTGTAGTGAACACCAATACTGGGGAGACAAAGGCGGTCGGGCGCGGTGCTGGCCACCCACCTCCTCGTGTGCCGTGCCGGCCTTCAAAGGTGCTTTTTTGCACTAACAGCACTTGCCCCAACAGTCTGTTAAGGCTACGCGTGGGATACTTGCCTTTAGTGTACATGTATAGTGGGTTCTGAATGAGCCAATTGTGCTGCTGTTGCTGATAATGATGATAATGACTCAGCAAAGTCTTCTGATGCTTCGTCACAGTAATGATGACGAAGCAACTCGCCGGCCCGAAGTTCAATTCCAGCTCACAATCAATACCAGTGTCGAATATCTGAACGGGTACTGGCCCTCCCATAGGTCGACTCAGCCTTAAGTTAGTACGGGGCGCGGTGTGTGAACATCGTCGCGTGCCGGTGTCGGCCTTCACAGATGCTCACGAACACCACTTTCACCCAACAGTCTGTTCAGGCTACACGGAGGATGTTTGTCTTTGTGTTAGGCTGAGTGTTTGAGTGTGTGTACGTGTGTGTCTGTGCGTGCGTGTGTGTATGTGCGTGCGTGTGTGTCTGTGTGAGAGTGTGTGTGTGTGTGGGGAGCGGTCGTGTAGTGGTTAGCGCGCTGCGCTACGAACCTGTCGACCCGAGTTCGATTCCCGCTCACGGCCAGCACCAATAATCTGAACCGGTCCTGGGCCTCCCCTAGGTAGACTCAGGACCCGGTGCGGTGTGTAAACATCGCCACTGGGGAGACAAAGGCGGTCGGGCGTGGTGCTGGCCATCCACCTCCTCGTGTACCGTGCCGGCCTTCATAGGTGCTCGCTAACAGCACTTGCCCCAACAGTCTCTTAAGGCTATAGGGGGGATCTTTGTGCGTATGAGTGTGTGTGTGTGAGAGAGAGAGTGTGAGAGTGTGTGAGAGAGAGTGTGAGAGTGTGTGTGAGAGAGAGTGTGTGTGAGAGAGAGTGTGAGAGTGTGTGTGAGAGAGAGTGTGAGAGTGTGTGAGAGAGAGAGAGCGTTTGTGTCAGAGACTTTTGACTTTTAAACAACTTTTATTGCCGCCAGCAGCAAAAGCACTGGAGGCGATTTCTACATGAAATACATAAAGTCACCAGCAACACAAATGAAAATAAACGTTACAAATCCACGCGTTGTGGCGCTAAAAAGCACCGCGCACAACACGAAAGAAAAGTCACGTGGTGGTGGTGGTGGTCATTGCGCACGCCACGGTGACGAGCGAGCGCTTCAGAAGGTGAACACGTGGGGTGGTGCCGTCCACGCTGGTACAGAGAGGGGCTTGTCCGGCTCCCCAGCGTTCGAAGAAGACGCGCTGCACATCACCGACATGTGTGTGGTATGCGTGCTCCAGCCGGAGCCGCGCTTTGTTTCAGAGAGAGCGTTTGTGTGAGAGAGTGTGTGTTTGAGTGTGTATGAGAGCGTGTGAGAGAGTGTGTGTGTGCGTGTGAGAGAGAGAGTGTGTGTGTGTGTGAGAGAGTGTGTGAGTGTGTGGGGCCTTACCATCAGCCCCACCAAAACTAAGCACCTGCCTGGGTATTTTGTACCATCGGACACTCCACCCCCACAACTCCCAATCGGTTATGGGGCAGTTGTGGAGAGAGTGGAGAGTTTTCCATACCTGGGCAGTGTGCTTATGACTGGCTCCAGTTTAACAGCAGAGGTCTCACTCCGAATCAGTCGAGCGGCAATGTCTTTTCATCGGTTGCGTAACGCTGTGTGGAAGCTACCTGGTCTGTCGCTCCGCACTAAGCTTCAGGTCTTCTCGGCCACGGTCATTCCCTCCCTTCTCTACGCTTGCGAAACGTGGACCCCCCTAATGGAATATCTTCGCCGGTTAGAAACATTTAGGCTCGCCTGCCTACGATCCATCCTGGGTTTAACCAGACTGGATTGTGTGAGGAGCTCACAAATCCTTGAAAGATCTGGGCAAGGTCCCATCGGTGAGCTCCTCCGGCGGGGAAGGCTGCGATGGCTGGGTCATGTAGCCCGCATGCCCAGCCACCGCATGCCGAAACAGCTTTTGTTCGGCCGGATTGAGGGGGCTAAGCGGGCGCGGCACGGGCTAGAGAAGAGATGGAGTGATGTGGTACAGGAGGACGTGGAGCTGAGTGGACTTGCCGATGACTGGTACCAGCGGTGTCAAGATCGGCCTCTGTGGAGGAGGCTCGTGAAGGACGCTACTGGGCAGTTGGAGGTAGTCGCCCTCCAACAACAACGGAGGGCGGAGGAGCGACGCTCAGAATAACGAGCGGAGCACCGGGTGGCTAAAGCACAGCAGGTTGGCACAGTAGGGGGCACAGGTGGTGCATCAGCCAGTCATCTCAGTCAGTCTACCTGTGGCACCTGGGTCTGCCCCGTGACCTCCTGCCAGCGGGCGTTCGACACTTCACGTGGCCTCAGGGTGCACATAGCCCGGCACAAGCGTCGTGGTGACGTCACCGCTACTTAGTGGCGAATGGCGGTTGGTGTTGTTGTGAGTGTGTATGAGAGTGTGTGAGAGAGAAGGGGAGTGTGTGAGTGTGTGTGAGAGAGAGAGAGTGTGTGTATGAGAGAGTGTGTGTGTGTGTGAGAGAGAGTGTGTATGAGAGTGTGTGAGAGAGTGTGTGTGTGAGAGAGAGAGAGTGTGTGTGAGAGAGTGTGTGTGTGTGAGAGAGTGTGTGTATGAAAGTGAGAGAGAGAGTGTGTGTGAGAGAGAGAGCGTGTGAGTGTGTAAGAGAGAGAGGGAGTGTGTGAGAGAGAGAGAGGGAGTGTGTGAGTGTGTGAGAGAGTGTGTGAGTGTGTGTGTATGAGTGTGTGTGTGAGAGAGAGAGAGGGAGTGAGTGTGTGTGCTTTACAGATTATCAACATCTTGAAGAGAGGCGATGCGAACAATATAAACACGTGAGCCACTGTCCGTTGTTTGTGTCTGACGGACAAAGAGTTTCTTTGTTTGTTTAGTGCATTTCTGTAAACACCCTCGCCAAGTTGCCAACAATTCACGGTGGTGGTGGCTACATTCTATTCAGTCGCCTGCAATTAAGAGGTCTATTGCATGTCACACAGAAAGACAAAGATCCCCCGCATAGCCCATTGGGGCAAGTGCTTATTACTACATCCACTACTACTACTACATCCACTACTACTACTACATCTACAACTACTACATCTATTACTACTACACCTACTACTACATCTACTACTACTACAACATCTACTACTACTACTACACCTACTACTACATCTACTACTGCCACTACATCTACTAACTACGTCTACTACTACATCTACTGCTACTACTACATCCACAACTACTACATCTACAACTACTACATCTACTACTACATCTACTAATACATCTACTAATACAACTGCATCTACAACAACTACATCTACTAATACATCTACTACTACTACATCCACTACTACATCTACTACTACTACAACATCTACTGCTACATCTACTACTACTACATCTACTACTACGACATCTACTTATACTACATCTACTACTACATCTACTACTACTAATACATCTACAACTACTACATCTACTACTACATCTACTACTACAACTGCATTTACTACTACAACATCTACTACTACATCTACTACTACAACATCTACTACTACATCTACTAATACATCTACTACTACTACATCTACAACTAAAACTACATCCATTACTACATCTACTACTACTACATCTACAACTACTACACCTACTACTACTACATCTACTAATGCATCTACTACATCTACTACTACATCTACTACTGCTACATCTACTACTACTACAGCTACTGCTACATATATTTCTGATACATACACTACTACATCTACAACTACTACATCTACTACTCATCTACTACTACTATCACTACACCCACTACTACTACTACATCTTCTACAACTACTACATCTACTACAATTACATCTACTACTACATCTACAACTACTACATCTACTACTACATCTACAACTACTACATCTACTACTACATCTACAACTACTACATCTACTACTACAACTACTACTACATCCACTACTACTAACTCAACTACTACTACATATACTACTACTACATCTACTACCACTACATCTACTAACTACATCTACTACTACATCTACCACTACTACTACATCTACTAATATATCTACTACTACATCCACTACTACATCTACTTCATCCACTACTACATCTACTACTACAACATCTACTACTACATCTACTGCTACATCTACTACTACATCTACTACTACTACTCCATCTACTACTACTACTACATCTACTACTACATCTACTACTACAACTACTACATCTACTACTACTGCATCTACTACTACAACTACTACTACAAAATCTGCTACTACATCTACTCCTACTACATCTACCACTACATCTACTACTACTACATCTACTACTACATCTACCACTACATCTACTACTACTACATCTACTACTACTACATCTACTACTACTATTACTACATCCACTACTACTAATACATCTTCTACAACTACTACATCTACTACTACAGCATCTACTACTACATTTACAACTACTACATCTACTACTACATCTACAACTACTACATCTACTACAACTACTACTACTTCCACTACTACTAACTCAACTACTACTACATCTACTACCACTACATCTACTAACCACATCTACTACTACATCTACCACTACTACTACATCCACTACTACATCTACTACTACTACATCTACTACTACATCTACTACTACTACATCTACTACTACATATATTACTACTACATCTACTACTACTACTCCATCTACTACTACTACATCTACTACTACAACTACTACTACTACATCTACTACTACTACCACATCTACTACTACATCTACTACTACTACATCTACTACTACAACTACTACTACGACATCTGCTACTACATCTACTACTACATCTACTACTACAACTACTACTACGACATCTGCTACTACATCTACTACTACTACATCTACCACTACATCTACTACTACATCTACAAACTACGTCTACTAGTACTACATCTACTACTACTAGATCTACTACTACAACATCTACTACTACATCTACTACCACATTTACTACTACATCTACTACTACAACTACTACTATGACATCTACTACTACATGTACTACTACAACATCTACTAAAACATCTACTACTACATCTTCTACAACTACATCTACTAAAACATCTACTGCTGCATCTACTACTACATCTACACCTACTACATCTACTATTACTACTACATCCACTACTACAACATCTAATACTACATCTACTACTACAATATCTACTACTACATAAACTACTACTACATCTACTACTACAACATCTACTACTACATCTACTACTACATCTACTACTACAACATCTACTACTACAACATCTACTACTACTACATCTATTACAACATCTACTACTACATCTACTACTACATCTACTGCTACTAGATCTTCTACTACTACATCTACCACTACTACATCTACTACTACAACATCTACTACTACAACATTTACTACTGCATCTACTACTACTACATATAATACTACTACATCTACTACTACATCTACTACTACAACATCTACTACTACATCTACTACTACTAGATCTACTACTATTACATCTATCACTACTACATCTACTACTTCATCTACTACAACATATACTACTACTACATCTACTACTACTACATTTACTACTACAACATTTACTACTACATCTACTACTACATCATCTACTACTACATCTACTACTACTAGATCTAGTACTACTACATCTACCACTACTACATCTACTACTACTACTACATCTACTACTACAACATCAACTACTACTACATCTACTACTACAACATCTACTAATACATCTACTGCTACTAGATCTACTTCTACTACATCTACCACTACTACATCTACTACTACCACATCTACTACTACAACATTTACTACTGCATCTACTACTAATACATCTACTACTACAACATCTACTACTACATCTACTACTACTAGATCTACTACTACATCTACCACTACTACATCTACTACTACGACATCTACTACTACATCTACTACTACAACATATACTACTAAATCTACTACTACTACATCTACTGCTACATCTACTACTACATCTACTACTACATCTACAACTACATCTACTACTACTACATCTACTACTACTACATCTCCTGATACATCTACTACTACATCTACTACTACATCTACTACTACATCTACTACTACTACATCTACAACTGCTACATCTACTAATACATCTACTACTACATCTACTACGACAATTATTACTACACCTACATCTACAATTGCTACATCTACTAATACATCTATTACTACTACATCTAGTACTACAACTACTACTACATCTATTACTACTCTTACATCTACTACTACTACTACTACATCTACTACTACATTTACTACTACATCTACTACTACATCTATTACTACTACATCTATTACTACTACATATACTACTACTCCAACATCTACTACTACATCTACTACTACTAAATCTACTACTACTACTACTACTGCATCTACTACTACATCTACTACTACAACATCTACTACTACTACATCTACTACTACTACATCTACTACATCTACTACTACTAGATCTACTACTACTACATATACTACTACTACATCAACTACTACTACATTTACTTCTACATCTACAACTACATCTACTACTACTACATCTACTACTACTACATATACGACTACATCTACTACTACATCTACTACAACTACTACTACACCTACATCTACAACTGCTACATCTACTAATACATCTACTACTACTACATCCACTACTACTACATCTAGTACTACAACTACTACTACATCTACTACTACTTCTACATCTACTACTACTACATCTACTCCTACTACATCTACTACTACATCTACTACAACGACAACAACTACTACTAATACATCTACTACTACACCTACTACTACATCTAATACTACTACAACATCTGCTACTACAACATCTACTACTACTACATTTACTACTACAACATCTACTACTACATGTACTACTACTACATCTACTACTACTACATCTACTACTACAACATCTTCTACTACATCTACTAATACAACATCTACTACTACATCTACTACTACTACTACATCTACTACTACATCTACTACTACTACATCTACTACTACAACATCTACTACTACATTTACTAATACAACATCTACTACTACATCTACTACTACATCTACTACTACTGCATCTACTACTACTACTACATCTACTACTACAACATCTACTACTACATCTAGTAATACAACATCTACTACTACGACATCCACTACTACATCTACAACTACATCTACTATTACTACATCTACTACTACATCTACTACTACTACATCTACAACTGCTACATCTACTAATACATCTACTACTACTACATCAATAACAACTACATCTACTACTCCTACATCTACAACTGCTACATCTACTAATACATCTACTAATACAACTGCTACATCTACTACTACTTCCACTACTACTACATCTAGTAGTACAACTACTACTACATCTACTACTACTCCTACATCTACTACTACTCCAACATCTACTACTACATCTACTACTACTACATCTACTACTACTACACCTACTACTACTACATCTACTACTACTACATCTAGTACTACAACTACTACTACATCTACTACTACATCTACTACTACATCTACTACTACTACATCTACTACTACTACACCTACTACTACTACATCTACTACTACATCTACTACTACATCTACTACATCTACTACAACGACATCAACTACTACTAATACATCTATTACTACTACTACTACACCTATTCTACATCTACTACTACTACATCTACTAATACATCTTCTACTACTACATCTACAACTATAACATCTACTACTACTCTACTACTACACCTACTACTACACCTACTACTACACCTACTACTACTACATCTACAACTACTACATCTACTACTACTACATCTACAACTACTACATCTACAACTACTACATCTACTACTATTACATCTACTACTACTACATCTACTAATACTACATCTTCAACTACTACAATTTCTACTATTACATCTACTACTACATCTACTACTACTACTGCATCTACTACTACATCTATTACTACTACATCTACTACTACTACATCTACTACTACTATATCTACTACTACCACATCTATTACTACTACATCTACTACTACTACATCTACTACTACATCTATTACTACTACATCTACTACTACATCTACTACTACATCTACTACTACTACATCTACTACTACTACATCTACTACTACATCTACTACTACTACATCTACTACTACATCTACATCTACTACTACACCTACTACTACTACATCTACTACTACATCTACTACTACTACATCTACTACTACCACTACATCTACTACTGCTACATTTACTACTACTACATCTACTACTACCACATCTACAACTACTACATCTACTACTACTACATCTACTACTACTACTACTACTACACCAACTACTACATCTACTACTACCACTACATCTACTACTACTCGTGAGAATGATGCAACTTGGTGAACTAATTTTTTTTTTCACTTGCTGTGTTTTTTCTCCAAACAATGTTCCAGTTGCACGAAATCGGCGTCATGCTGTTGGGATTAGAAGATGAAATGCGAATTTCAAATCAAAGGGCAGTGAACGCATAATGTATCGTTGTACTGCACGTCTATGCCCCCCTCCCTCCGCCCTGGTCGATCAAGTTCCACGAGCGACACCAGCGGGAGTAGGCCTTCATCCAGCAGTGGATCGCACACGATGGGTTGTGCGCGTTTGTGAGATGCGTGAGTGAGATTGCTCCTCGGGTAAGGCCCACAGAGGCTATGTATCTGTTTTTCAGAAGCTACCTGGCTATCAGAATCGATAGCTCAACAAAGGGGGCTCATCATCGCGTGGAACTTTATAGCAGCCAAATACTCCAAACGCGTGTGATGTTGATTCTCAATGCGGATGGGAAAAAAACCAGAGGACCCCGCACAAAAATCCACGCGACCACGGCGACAAATGGACACGCATACTCCAAATATACAGCAGCAGGCGTCAGGGTCGGGGTCGAACCCACGACCTCCTGTATACCAGGCGAGGTAGTGAACATCTCCTAGCCACCGTGATGATGATGATGAGAGAGAGAGACACGCAAACTCCAAATATACAGCAGCAGGCGTCAGGGTAGGGATCGACCCCACGACTTCCTGTACACCAGGCGAGGTAGTTGACATCTCGCCACCAAGTCAAACAGGACAGTGACCCAACTCGCTGCTCTCCTCTCTCTCTCTGCTCTTTCAATCGCGCTGCTCCGCTTTGGTATTCCCACTCCCACCGTCCGTCTCTCTTCCAAAGTTCTCACAATAACCTGGAACATCTTCTTTGGTTCTTTCGGTAAAGTCACGTAGAATGAGAATAAAATAATAAATTGATAAAATAAAATAACATAATAATATTCTCACGACGTTTCAATAAACGTGTCGTGACTCTTATCCAGTACACATTCAAGAGTGCTGATTGTTTCTGGCCGTTTGGCGCCTGTGCTCAGGAACTGTCATTTTCTGATGATGTTGGGGCTTTGTTGATGGTGGTGGTCATGGGTATAAATGGTGGTTAGAGCTTGGTGGTGGTGGTCGAGGGGGGTTGGTGATGTTTTGGTGGTGGATCTTCAAGGATGAATGCCAACACCAGGAGGAGGTATGATCATGTTTGGGTCTTGAATAAGGTGATGTTTTAGTAGTGGGTTAGTGGTCGTGGTTGGTACAGAGTAGATCGAATGATGATGGTGGTAGTGGTGGCTGTGGTTTAATGGTGGTTGTGGGAGCGGTCGTGTAGCGGTTAGCGCTACGCTGCACTACAAACCCGGCGACCAGGGTTCGATTCCCGCTCACGGCCAACACCGGTGACGATTATCTGAACCGGTCCTGGACCTCCCCTAGGTCGACTCGGCCTCAGATGAGTACCTGGTGCTGTGTGTAAACATCGCCACTTGGGAGACAAAGGCGGTCGGGCGTAGTGCTGGCCACCCAATCCCTCGTGTACCTTTCCGGCCTTCATAGGTGCTCGCTAACAGCAATTGCCCCTACAGCCCGTGAATGCTATTAAGGGGAACTTTGTCTTTGTGGGTTGGTGGTGGCTGCGGTGGGGTTAGTATATAACTCGAGAACAGAAGATGGTGGTGGGTGGTAGGAAATTGGGTTCACATTTGCGTCGGCGCTTGCCACGTCGTCGCCTCGAGGATTCGTCTAATTAGAGGCATCTGCGGAGAGAAAATTAATTCCGGATGAAACGGCGGCGGTGGCTGATGCAGCGACTGCGATGTGCTAAAAATAAAAAAACGTGCCCCCCCCCCCTCTTTGATTGCGCGCCACGATAATGATAGAGCCGACGCACGAGGCATTGCCCCCCCTTCGACTTGCGGCGCGTTTTTCTCGCTTGGTTTGGTGATGCTAATGGCCCACGGGGTGGTGGTGGTGGTGGTGGTGGTGGTGACGAAGACGACGATGATGATGGTATCATCGCCAAAACATGGCAATCCGGATGGGGTCATCGTCGTCATCGGTAGCAGCAGCGTGAGCGTCAATCCATCGCTAGCCGAATGACTCCCGAAGCAGCCGCTGCCGCCAGATGATAACACATCGGCTTTAGTGGAGTGACTACAAGTCCTTTCCTGTCGTCGTTTGCGTGTGTGTGGGAAGCGGTGGTGTAGCGGTCAGCGCTACGCTGCGTTACGAACCTGGCGACGCCGGGTTCGCGTCCCGCTCACGGCCAGCACCAGTGACGATTATCTGAACCGGCCCCTGGGTCCCCCCTTCACAGATGCTCGCTAACAGCACTTGCCCCTACAGTCTGTTAAGTCTATACGGGGGATCTTTGTCTTTGGAGAGCGTTATTGCAGTGGTTAGCGCACTGAGCTCATTATTATTATTTATCTATCATCCAGAGTTATAATTCCTTGCCACGGGCTAACAAGAGTGGTGAGTGGCAACTGAACTGGTCCTGAGCCTCACTCTCCCTTCAGCACACTGGCCAACGTGGTGAAGTATGGTCAAATGCAATTCTCATGACCGACACGGCGTCGAAAGGAGGCCTTCATGCTACAATGAGTGGACTGACCATGGCTGATGATGATGGTGGTGGTGGTGATGATAGTGGTGATAATGATTCAATCTTCTGGGTGTGTCACTTTCGCGATGTATCAGTACATTGGTCCGGGGTTCGATTCCGACCCCGACGCCTGCTGCTGTATTATTTGGAGTTTGCGTGTCTCTCTCTCCCCGTGATCGCGTCTATTTTTCCCTGGGTTCTCCGGTTGTTCCCTCCACATTTAGAATGAACATCACGCGTTTGGAGTATTTGGCTGCTATAAATATCCACACGATGAGCCATTTCGTCGATATATAATTTGTGTCCAGGTCGCGTCTGAATAAGAGTTATACAGCTCAGTAAGCCTTACCTGGTAAAACGTAAATAGTTTGCAGTTTAAATAGTTTAGTTTGGTTTTTTTTCCAGGGCCTGATATCTCACTCGATATACATATAAGGGGATCGTGAGCGTAAGGCACTACTGCTAGAATACATTAAAACATTAATGGAGAAAATATTCCAATATATTATATTCACTACTTGATAGTATTGTGTATGTGCATGTTCACACCACACACACACACAACGGATGCCTAGACCCACCGTTGTTAATCATGCGTACAAAAAAACACGCACACATTGGGGCTCTTTGGAAGTTAGTTAAGCATTTTTTTCGTATAACATTTGAGAGATAATGAAAATGCCTGCTTTGCATTTATTCTGCCCAATTACAGTAATAGGGCCACGTGTAGCGCGGTGCGTCCTTTGATTTTGTTGCATCTGAAGATTATTATTTTTATTCTAAAAAATATATATATTTAACTAAGGTATTCGCGTTAATTTGTGAGCAAGAATTTTCATCCGGGTGCTCGCCACGAACAAATTATTAATATAATTATTTGAGAAGATAAGAGTACGTAAAAAAAAGAGAGGCGAGAGTTAATATTCCTTCTCAAATAATGTCCGCGAGCGTCCGACTCACCGTACTTAACGCAAGTCGCATATGAACTCATTAGATTTAAATAAAATATATTTTTCGTGGAATATTATGAATTTTAAATGGTCATGACGGCCGCGAACAGGTTACGTTGTGCGGATATTAAAGCGGATTCGTGCGCATGTGTTTTTTTTACTCTACAGTTCCCTTTCTGTAGTGTAAAACAACAGTTTATCAATCGGCCTCGTCTGTTTTGTGTAAAATTCATTTAATCATTGGCGTCCTGAAGTAGCAGCAACAGCAGGAGCCTCGCAAGACCGAGGCAGATTCCTCTTCCGCCTCTTAAACCCACGCCTCCTCCACCCACTCCTCCTTCACTCCCTCCTCCTTCACCCACTCCTCCTTCACCCACTCCTCCTCCACCCACTCCTCCTTCACCCACTCCCCCTTCACCCACTCCTCCTTCACTCCCTCCTCCTTCACCCACTCCTCCTTCACCCACTCCTCCTCCACCCACTCCTCCTTCACCCACTCCCCCTTCACCCACTCCTCCTTCACTCCCTCCTCCTTCACCCACTCCTCCTCCACCCACTCCTCCTTCACCCACTCCTCCTTCACCCATTCCCCCTTCACCCACTCCTCCTTCGCTCCCTCCTCCTTCACCCACTCCTCCTTCACCCACTCCTCCTTCACCCACTCCTCCTCCACCCACTCCTCCTTCACCCACTCCCCCTTCACCCACTCCTCCTTCACTCCCTCCTCCTTCACCCACTCCTCCTTCACCCACTCCTCCTTCACCCACTCCCCCTTCACCCACTACCTCCTTCGCTCCCTCCTCCTTCACCCACTCCTCCTTCACCCACGCCTCCTTCACTCCCTCCTCCTTCACCCACTCCTCCTTCACCCACTCCTCCTCCACCCACTCCTCCTTCACCCACTCCCCCTTCACCCACTCCTCCTTCACTCCCTCCTCCTTCACCCACTCCTCCTCCACCCACTCCTCCTTCACCCACTCTTCCTTTACCCACTCCCCTTCACCCACTCCTCCTTCACCCACTCCTCCTTCACCCACTCCCCCTTCACCCACTCCTCCTTCACCCACTCCACCTTCACCCACTCCTCCTTCACCCACTCCTCCTTCACCCACTCCTCCTTCACCCACTCCTCCTTCACCCACTCCTCCTCCACCCACTCCTTCACCTACTCCTTCACCCTCTCCTCCTTCACCCACACCTCATTCACCCACTCCTCCACCCACTCCTCCTTCACCCACTCCTCCTTCACCCACTCCTCCTCCACCCACTCCTCCTTCACCCACTCCCCCTTCACCCACTCCTCCTTCACTCCCTCCTCCTTCGCCCACTCCTCCTCCACCCACTCCTTCACCTACTCCTTCACCCACTCCTCCTTCACCCACTCCTCCTTCACCCACTCCTCCACCCACTCCTCCTTCACCCACTCCTCCTTCACCCACTCCTCCTTCACTCCCTCCTCCTTCACCCACTCCTCCTTCACCCACTCCTTCACCCACTCCTCCTTCACCCACTCCTCCTTCACCCACTCCTTCACCCACTCCTCCTTCACCCACGCCTCATTCACCCACTCCTCCACCCACTCCTCCTTCACCCACTCCTCCTTCACCCACTCCCCCTTCACCCACTCCTCCTTCACCCACTCCTCCTTCACCCACTCCTCCTCCACCCACTCCTTCACCTACTCCTTCACCCACTCCTCCTTCACCCACGCCTCATTCACCCACTCCTCCACCCACTCCTCCTTCACCCACTCCCCCTTCACCCACTCCTCCTTCACCCACTCCTCCTTCACCCACTCCCCCTTCACCCACTCCTCCTTCACTCCCTCCTCCTTCACCCACTCCTCCTTCACCCACTCCTCCTTCACCCACTCCTCCTTCACCCACTCCCCCTTCACCCACTCCTCCTTCACTCCCTCCTCCTTCACCCACTCCTCCTCCACCTATTCCTCCTTCACTCCCTCCTCCTTCACCCACTCCTCCTTCACCCACTCCTCCTTCACCCACTCCTCCTTCACCCACTCCTCCTCCACCCACTTCTTCACCTACTCCTTCACCCACTCCTCCTTCACCCACGCCTCATTCACCCACTCCTCCACCCACTCCTCCTTCACCCACTCCTCCTTCACCCACTCCTCCTTCACCCACTCTTTCACCCACTCCTCCTTCACCCACTCCTCCTTCACCCACTCCTCCTTCACCCACTCCTCCTCCACCCACTTCTTCGCCTACTCCTTCACCCTCTCCTCCTTCACCCACGCCTCATTCACCCACTCCTCCACCCACTCCTCCTTCACCCACTCCTCCTTCACCCACTCCTCCTCCACCCACTCCTCCTTCACCCACTCCCCCTTCACCCACTCCTCCTTCACTCCCTCCTCCTTCGCCCACTCCTCCTCCACCCACTCCTTCACCTACTCCTTCACCCACTCCTCCTTCACCCACTCCTCCTTCACCCACTCCTCCACCCACTCCTCCTTCACCCACTCCTCCTTCACCCACTCCTCCTTCACTCCCTCCTCCTTCACCCACTCCTCCTTCACCCACTCCTTCACCCACTCCTCCTTCACCCACTCCTCCTTCACCCACTCCTTCACCCACTCCTCCTTCACCCACGCCTCATTCACCCACTCCTCCACCCACTCATCCTTCACCCACTCCTCCTTCACCCACTCCCCCTTCACCCACTCCTCCTTCACCCACTCCTCCTTCACCCACTCCTCCTCCACCCACTCCTTCACCTACTCCTTCACCCACTCCTCCTTCACCCACGCCTCATTCACCCACTCCTCCACCCACTCCTCCTTCACCCACTCCCCCTTCACCCACTCCTCCTTCACCCACTCCTCCTTCACCCACTCCCCCTTCACCCACTCCTCCTTCACTCCCTCCTCCTTCACCCACTCCTCCTTCACCCACTCCTCCTTCACCCACTCCTCCTTCACCCACTCCCCCTTCACCCACTACCTCCTTCGCTCCCTCCTCCTTCACCCACTCCTCCTTCACCCACGCCTCCTTCACTCCCTCCTCCTTCACCCACTCCTCCTTCACCCACTCCTCCTCCACCCACTCCTCCTTCACCCACTCCCCCTTCACCCACTCCTCCTTCACTCCCTCCTCCTTCACCCACTCCTCCTCCACCCACTCCTCCTTCACCCACTCTTCCTTTACCCACTCCCCCTTCACCCACTCCTCCTTCACCCACTCCTCCTTCACCCACTCCCCCTTCACCCACTCCTCCTTCACCCACTCCACCTTCACCCACTCCTCCTTCACCCACTCCTCCTTCACCCACTCCTCCTTCACCCACTCCTCCTTCACCCACTCCTCCTCCACCCACTCCTTCACCTACTCCTTCACCCTCTCCTCCTTCACCCACGCCTCATTCACCCACTCCTCCACCCACTCCTCCTTCACCCACTCCTCCTTCACCCACTCCTCCTCCACCCACTCCTCCTTCACCCACTCCCCCTTCACCCACTCCTCCTTCACTCCCTCCTCCTTCGCCCACTCCTCCTCCACCCACTCCTTCACCTACTCCTTCACCCACTCCTCCTTCACCCACTCCTCCTTCACCCACTCCTCCACCCACTCCTCCTTCACCCACTCCTCCTTCACCCACTCCTCCTTCCCTCCCTCCTCCTTCACCCACTCCTCCTTCACCCACTCCTTCACCCACTCCTCCTTCACCCACTCCTCCTTCACCCACTCCTTCACCCACTCCTCCTTCACCCACGCCTCATTCACCCACTCCTCCAACCACTCCTCCTTCACCCACTCCTCCTTCACCCACTCCCCCTTCACCCACTCCTCCTTCACCCACTCCTCCTTCACCCACTCCTCCTCCACCCACTCCTTCACCTACTCCTTCACCCACTCCTCCTTCACCCACGCCTCATTCACCCACTCCTCCACCCACTCCTCCTTCACCCACTCCCCCTTCACCCACTCCTCCTTCACCCACTCCTCCTTCACCCACTCCCCCTTCACCCACTCCTCCTTCACTCCCTCCTCCTTCACCCACTCCTCCTTCACCCACTCCTCCTTCACCCACTCCTCCTTCACCCACTCCCCCTTCACCCACTCCTCCTTCACTCCCTCCTCCTTCACCCACTCCTCCTCCACCTATTCCTCCTTCACTCCCTCCTCCTTCACCCACTCCTCCTTCACCCACTCCTCCTTCACCCACTCCTCCTTCACCCACTCCTCCTCCACCCACTTCTTCACCTACTCCTTCACCCACTCCTCCTTCACCCACGCCTCATTCACCCACTCCTCCACCCACTCCTCCTTCACCCACTCCTCCTTCACCCACTCCTCCTTCACCCACTCTTTCACCCACTCCTCCTTCACCCACTCCTCCTTCACCCACTCCTCCTTCACCCACTCCTCCTCCACCCACTTCTTCACCTACTCCTTCACCCTCTCCTCCTTCACCCACGCCTCATTCACCCACTCCTCCACCCACTCCTCCTTCACCCACTCCTCCTTCACCCACTCCTCCTCCACCCACTCCTCCTTCACCCACTCCCCCTTCACCCACTCCTCCTTCACTCCCTCCTCCTTCGCCCACTCCTCCTCCACCCACTCCTTCACCTACTCCTTCACCCACTCCTCCTTCACCCACTCCTCCTTCACCCACTCCTCCACCCACTCCTCCTTCACCCACTCCTCCTTCACCCACTCCTCCTTCACTCCCTCCTCCTTCACCCACTCCTCCTTCACCCACTCCTTCACCCACTCCTCCTTCACCCACTCCTCCTTCACCCACTCCTTCACCCACTCCTCCTTCACCCACGCCTCATTCACCCACTCCTCCACCCACTCCTCCTTCACCCACTCCTCCTTCACCCACTCCCCCTTCACCCACTCCTCCTTCACCCACTCCTCCTTCACCCACTCCTCCTCCACCCACTCCTTCACCTACTCCTTCACCCACTCCTCCTTCACCCACGCCTCATTCACCCACTCCTCCACCCACTCCTCCTTCACCCACTCCCCCTTCACCCACTCCTCCTTCACCCACTCCTCCTTCACCCACTCCCCCTTCACCCACTCCTCCTTCACTCCCTCCTCCTTCACCCACTCCTCCTTCACCCACTCCTCCTTCACCCACTCCTCCTTCACCCACTCCCCCTTCACCCACTCCTCCTTCACTCCCTCCTCCTTCACCCACTCCTCCTCCACCTATTCCTCCTTCACTCCCTCCTCCTTCACCCACTCCTCCTTCACCCACTCCTCCTTCACCCACTCCTCCTTCACCCACTCCTCCTCCACCCACTTCTTCACCTACTCCTTCACCCACTCCTCTTTCACCCACGCCTCATTCACCCACTCCTCCTTCGCCCACGCTGCCACCACGACCACCACCTCCTGTCTCTCGCAGCCAGTGTTGTCACGGGTCGCCGGGTTCGCCAATGACCTAGAAAGCCGCTCAGTTCCTCCAACTCAGAAAGTGCCTCATCCCGACTAAAAATCACATTTGCTCAATCTTTGGTCACAATACAAAGTCATTGCGCGTCGCTGCTCCACGTGTCTGGGTTCCCTTCGCCACTCATCTACAGCTTGGTTCCCTCCCTCGCAGCTTACTTGCACCTGCTCTTCACTAATTTTTTGTCTCTGGGTCATTGTGGGTAACATTAAATGTAGTGCATGCAGAACTTTGCTGTGTGTCCACACACGTGGACAAATGTCGCTTAAGTCGGTCGGCCTCTTGGCCTTTCCAGACCGACGTCATCCAGACACGGCAGCAGCATTTGTTTGAACGAGGAAAAGCCGGCGACTGTTTCGACCTTGTGCGTCTCATGAGCAGAGTCAGTTCACGAGGCTATCCACATATACAAACACGGAGACAATTTCAACCGAGAAGATGGATTCTGGCTTAGCAATCATTGGAAGGATTTGATACACCATTTCGGGTCTTAATTGATTGTGTTCACGCTTACGGTGACTTTCAGAGCGCATTGCATTCTGGTTATCTCCCCCCGCCTCCGTTCCGAACATAGATGGACTCGTCCGTTCTGAACAAGCCGCCAGTCGCTGTCCATGGTGCTAACGTTAAGAATGAAAACCGCCAACTTTTTTCAAATTTTCTTGCTGATGATGATTGCTTGTGTTGCAATCGAAACGTCGTGAAAATTGTATTGTTTTATTATTTTATTATTTCATTATTTCCCGTCTACGTGACTTTAGCAAAAGAACCAAGAATAAGAGTCAGCGCTGTTAAACAAATGCTGGCCGCATCGTCAGATGTCGCTGGCAAAGAGCGCCGCACGTAAACCATGGGGCGCCGTTCGGCGAGACGAAACGAATCATGGATGACGGAAAACATTGCCGACGCCGTCACGACCCTCTAGGCGAACGCACGAGAGGCGTTTGTGTCACTGGCGGGACGGCGTGAATCCCACTCGCTTCGCTCCCCGATGATGTCCAGCCCAAGGAGAATGTGCCACAAGGACATCGCTTCATGCGTATTCGTCGTAACGGTTCAACATTGTCGGACGGATGTTTCTTTTTGTAACATCGCAGGATGGTGAGAGGAGGGAGCAGGAGGCGGCTTGGGGTGGCCCTCACCCAGCAGTGGATTGATCATGGCTACTCACTGATGATGATGATGATTTAAAGCGCAGCACGGGGTGGGTGAGGCGAGGTCGGCTCGGGGTAGGGGTTAGGGGTAGGCGTGCATTTGGGGGATCTTACGTGCTGTTGTCTAATCTCGGCACGGACATTGATTGCCGTGGACAGGATTATGAAGTCGGGCGCGAGGAATTAAATTATGCGGCAAATTAGTGGCTCGATGTGTAGTTAGGAGGCAGGGAACAGGGCCTCGTTCGGGCGAGCTCGTGTGATAGGAGTGTGTTAGGAGTGTGCTGCGAGTGAGTTAGGAGTGTGCTGTGAATGTGTTAGGAGTATGTTAGGAGTGTGTTAGGAGTGTGTTAGGAGTGTGTTAGGCGTGTTCTGTGAGTGTGCTGTGAGTGTGTTAGGAGTGTAATGTGAGTGTGTTAGGAGTGTGCTGTGAGTGTTTTAGGAGTGTGTTAGGAGTGTGTTAGGAGTGTGTTGTGAGTGAGTTAGGAGTGTGCTGTGAGTGTGCTGTGAGTGTGTTAGGAGTGTGTTAGGAGTGTGTTAAGAGTGTGCTGCGAGTGAGTTAGGAGTGTGCTGTGAGTGTGTTAGGAGTGTGTTAGGAGTGTGTTAGGAGTGTGTTAGGAGTGTGTTAGGCGTGTTCTGTGAGTGTGCTGTGAGTGTGTTAGGAGTGTAATGTGAGTGTGTTAGGAGTGTGCTGTGAGTGTGTTAGGAGTGTGTTAGGAGTGTGTTGTGAGTGTGTTAGGAGTGTGCTGTGAGTGTGCTGTGAGTGTGTTAGGAGTGTGTTAGGAGTATGTTAGGCGTGTCCTGTGAGTGTGTTGTGAGTGTGTTAGGAGTGTTAGGAGTGTGTTAGGAGTGTGTTGTGATTGAGTTAGGAGTGTGCTGTGAGTGTGTTAGGAGTGTGCTGTGAGTGTGCTGTGAGTGTGCTGTGAGTGTGTTAGGAGTGTGTTAGGAGTGTGTTAAGAGTGTGCTGCGAGTGAATTAGGAGTGTGCTGTGAGTGTGTTAGGAGTGTGTTAGGAGTGTGCTGTGATTGTGTTAGGAGTGTGTTAAGAGTGTGTTAGGAGTGTGTTAGGCGTGTTCTGTGAGTGTGCTGTGAGTGTGTTAGGAGTGTAATGTGAGTGTGTTAGGAGTGTGCTGTGAGTGTGTTAGGTGTGTGTTAGGAGTGTGTTAGGAGTGTGTTGTGAGTGAGTTAGGAGTGTGCTGTGAGTGTGCTGTGAGTGTGTTAGGAGTGTGTTAGGAGTGTTTTAAGAGTGTGCTGCGAGTGAGTTAGGAGTGTGCTGTGAGTGTGTTAGGAGTGTGTTAGGAGTGTGTTAGGAGTGTGTTAGGAGTGTGTTAGGCGTGTTCTGTGAGTGTGCTGTGAGTGTGTTAGGAGTGTAATGTGAGTGTGTTAGGAGTGTGCTGTGAGTGTGTTAGGAGTTTGTTAGGAGTGTGTTGTGAGTGTGTTAGGAGTGTGTTGTGAGTGTGCTGTGAGTGTGTTAGGAGTGTGTTAGGAGTGTGTTGTGAGTGAGTTAGGAGTGTGCTGTGAGTGTGCTGTGAGTGTGTTAGGAGTGTGCTGTGAGTGTGCTGTGAGTGTGTTAGGAGTGTGTTAGGAGTGTGTTAGGCGTGTTCTGTGAGTGTGCTGTGAGTGTGTTAGGAGTGTAATGTGAGTGTGTTAGGAGTGTGCTGTGAGTGTGTTAGGAGTTTGTTAGGAGTGTGTTGTGAGTGTGTTAGGAGTGTGTTGTGAGTGTGCTGTGAGTGTGTTAGGAGTGTGTTAGGAGTGTGTTGTGAGTGAGTTAGGAGTGTGCTGTGAGTGTGCTGTGAGTGTGTTAGGAGTGTGCTGTGAGTGTGCTGTGAGTGTGTTAGGAGTGTGTTAGGAGTGTGTTAAGAGTGTGCTGCGAGTGAGTTAGGAGTGTGCTGTGAGTGTGTTAGGAGTGTGTTAGGAGTGTGCTGTGATTGTGTTAGGAGTGTGTTAGGAGTGTGTTGTGAGTGTGTTAGGAGTGTGTTGTGAGTGTGTTAGGAGTGTGTTAGGATTGTGTTAGGTGTGTGCTATGAGTGTGTTAGGAGTGTGTTGTGAGTGTGTTAGGAGTGTGTTGTGAGTAATTTAGGAGTGTGCTGTGAGTGTGCTGTGAGTGTGTTAGGAGTGTGTTAGGTGTGTGTTAGGAGTGTGCTGTGAATGTGTTAGGAGTGTGTTGTGAGTGTGCTGTGAGTGTGTTAGGAGTGTGTTAGGATTGTGTTAGGAGTGTGATAGGAGTGTGTTGTGAGTGTGCTGTGAGTGTGATAAGAATGTGTTAAGAGTGTACTGTGAGTGTGTTAGGAGTGTGCTGTGAGTGTGTTAGGAGTGTGTTAGGAGTGTGTTGTGAGTGTGTTAGGAGTGTGTTAGGAGTGTACTGTGAGTGTTAGGAGTGTGTTGTGAGTGTGTTAGGAGTGGGTTAGGAGTGTGCTGTGAGTGTGATAGAAGTGTGTTAAGAGTATGCTGTCAGTGTGTTGTGAGTGTGTTAGGAGTGTGTTAAGAGTGTGCAGTGAGTGTGTTAAGAGTGTGCTGTGAGTGTGCTGTGAGTGTATTAGGAGTGTGTTAGGAGTCTGTTGTGAGTGTTTTAGTAGTGTGTTAGGAGTGTGTTAGGAGTGTGTTGTGAGTGTTAGGAGTGTGTTAGGAGTGTGTTGTGAGTGAGTTAGGAGTGTGCTGTGAGTGTGTTAGGAGTGTGTTAGGAGTGTGTTGTGAGTGTGATAGGAGTGTGTTAGAAGTGTGCTGTGAGTGTGATAGGAGTGTGTTAAGAGTGTACTGTGAGTGTGTTGTGAGTGTGTTAAGAGTGTGTTGTGAGTGTGTTAGGAGTGTGTTGTGAGTGTGCTGTGAGTGTGTTAGGAGTGTGTTATGAGTGTGCTGTGAATGTGTTAGGAGTGTGTTGTAAGTGTGTTAGGAGTGTGTTAGGAGTGTGTTGTGAGTGTGTTAGGAGTGTGTTAGGAGTGTGTTAGGAGTGTGTTGTGAGTGTTTTAGGACTGTATTAGGAGTGTGTTTTGAGTGAGCTGTGAGTGTGTTAGGAGTGTGTTAGGAGTGTGTTAGGAGTGTTTTAGGAGTGTGTTAGGATTGTGTTAGGAGTGTGTCGTAAGTGTGTTAGGAGTGTGTTAGGAGTATGTTGTGAGTGAGATAGGAGTGTGCTGTGAGTGTGTTAGGAGTTTGTTAGGGGTGTGTTAGGAGTGTGCTGTGAGTGTGTTAGGAGTGTGCCGTGAGTGTGTTAGGGGTGTGCTGTGAGTGTGTTAGGAGTGTGTTAGGAGAGTGCTGTGAGTGTGTTAGGAGTTTGATAGGAGTGTGTTGTGAGTGTGTTAGCATTGTGTTGTGAGTGTGTTAGGAGTGTGTTAGGAGTGTGCTGTGAGTGAGTTAGGAGTGTGCTGTGAGTGTGCTGTGAGTGTGTTAGGAGTGTGTTAGGAGTGTGTTAAGAGTGTGCTGCGAGTGAGTTAGGAGTGTGCTGTGAGTGTGTTAGGAGTGTGTTAGGAGTGTGTTAGGAGTGTGTTAGGAGTGTGTTAGGAGTGTTCTGTGAGTGTGCTGTGAGTGTGTTAGGAGTGTAATGTGAGTGTGTTAGGAGTGTGCTGTGAGTGTGTTAGGAGTTTGTTAGGAGTGTGTTGTGAGTGTGTTAGGAGTGTGTTGTGAGTGTGCTGTGAGTGTGTTAGGAGTGTGTTAGGAGTGTGTTGTGAGTGAGTTAGGAGTGTGCTGTGAGTGTGCTGTGAGTGTGTTAGGAGTGTGCTGTGAGTGTGCTGTGAGTGTGTTAGGAGTGTGTTAGGAGTGTGTTAAAAGTGTGCTGCGAGTGAGTTAGGAGTGTGTTAGGAGTGTGTTGTGAGTGTGTTAGGATTGTGTTGTGAGTGTGTTAGGAGTGTGTTAGGATTGTGTTAGGTGTGTGCTATGAGTGTGTTAGGAGTGTGTTGTGAGTGTGTTAGGAGTGTGTTGTGAGTAATTTTTGGAGTGTGCTGTGAGTGTGCTGTGAGTGTGTTAGGAGTGTGTTAGGTGTGTGTTAGGAGTGTGCTGTGAATGTGTTAGGAGTGTGTTGTGAGTGTGCTGTGAGTGTGTTAGGAGTGTGTTAGGATTGTGTTAGGAGTGTGATAGGAGTGTGTTGTGAGTGTGCTGTGAGTGTGATAAGAATGTGTTAAGAGTGTACTGTGAGTGTGTTAGGAGTGTGCTGTGAGTGTGTTAGGAGTGTGTTAGAAGTGTGTTGTGAGTGTGTTAGGAGTGTGTTAGGAGTGTACTGTGAGTGTTAGGAGTGTGTTGTGAGTGTGTTAGGAGTGGGTTAGGAGTGTGCTGTGAGTGTGATAGAAGTGTGTTAAGAGTGTGCTGTCAGTGTGTTGTGAGTGTGTTAGGAGTGTGTTAAGAGTGTGCTGTGAGTGTGTTAAGAGTGTGCTGTGAGTGTGCTGTGAGTGTATTAGGAGTGTGTTAGGAGTCTGTTGTGAGTGTTTTAGTAGTGTGTTAGGAGTGTGTTAGGAGTGTGTTGTGAGTGTTAGGAGTGTGTTAGGAGTGTGTTGTGAGTGAGTTAGGAGTGTGCTGTGCGTGTGTTACGAGTGTGTTAGGAGTGTGTTGTGAGTGTGATAGGAGTGTGTTAGGAGTGTGCTGTGAGTGTGATAGGAGTGTGTTAAGAGTGTGCTGTGAGTGTGTTGTGAGTGTGTTAAGAGTGTGTTGTGAGTGTGTTAGGAGTGTGTTGTGAGTGTGCTGTGAGTGTGTTAGGAGTGTGTTATGAGTGTGCTGTGAATGTGTTAGGAGTGTGTTGTAAGTGTGTTAGGAGTGTGTTAGGAGTGTGTTGTGAGTGTGTTAGGAGTGTGTTAGGAGTGTGTTAGGAGTGTGTTGTGAGTGTTTTAGGACTGTATTAGGAGTGTGTTTTGAGTGAGCTGTGAGTGTGTTAGGAGTGTGTTAGGAGTGTGTTAGGAGTGTTTTAGGAGTGTGTTAGGATTGTGTTAGGAGTGTGTCGTAAGTGTGTTAGGAGTGTGTTAGGAGTGTGTTGTGAGTGAGATAGGAGTGTGCTGTGAGTGTGTTAGGAGTTTGTTAGGGGTGTGTTAGGAGTGTGCTGTGAGTGTGTTAGGAGTGTGCCGTGAGTGTGTTAGGGGTGTGCTGTGAGTGTGTTAGGAGTGTGTTAGGAGTGTGCTGTGAGTGAGTTAGGAGTGTGCTGTGAGTGTGTTAAGAGTGTGTTAGGAGAGGGCTGGGAGTGTGTTAGGAGTTTGATAGGAGTGTGTTGTGAGTGTGTTAGGAGTGTGTTAGGAGTGTGCTTTGAGTGAGTTAGGAGTGTGCTGTGAGTGTGTTAGGACTGTGTTAGGAGAGTGCTGTGAGTGTGTTAAGAGTTTGATAGGAGTGTGCGGTGAGTGTGTTAGGAGTGTGTTGTGAGTCTGTTAGGAGTATATTAGGAGTGTGCTGTGAGTGTGTTGTGAGTGAGTTAGCAGTGTGCTGTGAGTGTGTTAGGGGGGTGTTAGGAGTTTGATAGGAGTGTGTTGTGAGTGTGTTAGGGGTGTGTTGTAAGTGTGTTAGGAGTTTGTTAGGAGTGTGTTGTGAGTGAGTTAAGAGTGTGTTAGGAGTGAGTTAGCAGTGTGTTGTGAGTGTGTTGTGAGTGTGTTAGGAGTGTGTTATGAGTGTGCTGTGATTGTGTTAGGAGTGTGTTAGGAGTGTGTTGTGAGTGTGTTAGGAGTGTGTTGTGAGTGTGTTAGGAGTGTGTTAGGATTGTGTTAGGTGTGTGCTATGAGTGTGTTAGGAGTGTGTTGTGAGTGTGTTAGGAGTGTGTTGTGAGTAATTTAGGAGTGTGCTGTGAGTGTGCTGTGAGTGTGTTAGGAGTGTGTTAAGATTGTGTTAAGAGTGTGATAGGAGTGTGTTGTGAGTGTGCTGTGAGTGTGATAAGAATGTGTTAAGAGTGTACTGTGAGTGTGTTAGGAGTGTGCTGTGAGTGTGTTAGGAGTGTGTTAGGAGTGTACTGTGAGTGTTAGGAGTGTGTTGTGAGTGTGTTAGGAGTGGGTTAGGAGTGTGCTGTGAGTGTGATAGAAGTGTGTTAAGAGTGTGCTGTCAGTGTGTTGTGAGTGTGTTAGGAGTGTGTTAAGAGTGTGCTGTGAGTGTGTTAAGAGTGTGCTGTGAGTGTGCTGTGAGTGTATTAGGAGTGTGTTAGGAGTCTGTTGTGAGTGTTTTAGTAGTGTGTTAGGAGTGTGTTAGGAGTGTGTTGTGAGTGTTAGGAGTGTGTTAGGAGTGTGTTGTGAGTGAGTTAGGAGTGTGCTGTGAGTGTGTTAGGAGTGTGTTAGGAGTGTGTTGTGAGTGTGATTGGAGTGTGTTAGGAGTGTGCTGTGAGTGTGATAGGAGTGTGTTAAGAGTGTGCTGTGAGTGTGTTGTGAGTGTGTTAAGAGTGTGTTGTGAGTGTGTTAGGAGTGTGTTGTGAGTAATTTAGGAGTGTGCTGTGAGTGTGCTGTGAGTGTGTTAGGAGTGTGTTAAGATTGTGTTAAGAGTGTGATAGGAGTGTGTTGTGAGTGTGCTGTGAGTGTGATAAGAATGTGTTAAGAGTGTACTGTGAGTGTGTTAGGAGTGTGCTGTGAGTGTGTTAGGAGTGTGTTAGGAGTGTACTGTGAGTGTTAGGAGTGTGTTGTGAGTGTGTTAGGAGTGGGTTAGGAGTGTGCTGTGAGTGTGATAGAAGTGTGTTAAGAGTGTGCTGTCAGTGTGTTGTGAGTGTGTTAGGAGTGTGTTAAGAGTGTGCTGTGAGTGTGTTAAGAGTGTGCTGTGAGTGTGCTGTGAGTGTATTAGGAGTGTGTTAGGAGTCTGTTGTGAGTGTTTTAGTAGTGTGTTAGGAGTGTGTTAGGAGTGTGTTGTGAGTGTTAGGAGTGTGTTAGGAGTGTGTTGTGAGTGAGTTAGGAGTGTGCTGTGAGTGTGTTAGGAGTGTGTTAGGAGTGTGTTGTGAGTGTGATAGGAGTGTGTTAGGAGTGTGCTGTGAGTGTGATAGGAGTGTGTTAAGAGTGTGCTGTGAGTGTGTTGTGAGTGTGTTAAGAGTGTGTTGTGAGTGTGTTAGGAGTGTGTTGTGAGTGTGCTGTGAATGTGTTAGGAGTGTGCTGTGAGTGTGTTAGGAGTGTGCCGTGAGTGTGTTAGGGGTGTGCTGTGAGTGTGTTAGGAGTGTGTTAGGAGAGTGCTGTGAGTGTGTTAGGAGTTTGATAGGAGTGTGTTGTGAGTGTGTTAGCATTGTGTTGTGAGTGTGTTAGGAGTGTGTTAGGAGTGTGCTGTGAGTGAGTTAGGAGTGTGCTGTGAGTGTGCTGTGAGTGTGTTAGGAGTGTGTTAGGAGTGTGTTAAGAGTGTGCTGCGAGTGAGTTAGGAGTGTGCTGTGAGTGTGTTAGGAGTGTGTTAGGAGTGTGTTAGGAGTGTGTTAGGAGTGTGTTAGGAGTGTTCTGTGAGTGTGCTGTGAGTGTGTTAGGAGTGTAATGTGAGTGTGTTAGGAGTGTGCTGTGAGTGTGTTAGGAGTTTGTTAGGAGTGTGTTGTGAGTGTGTTAGGAGTGTGTTGTGAGTGTGCTGTGAGTGTGTTAGGAGTGTGTTAGGAGTGTGTTGTGAGTGAGTTAGGAGTGTGCTGTGAGTGTGCTGTGAGTGTGTTAGGAGTGTGCTGTGAGTGTGCTGTGAGTGTGTTAGGAGTGTGTTAGGAGTGTGTTAAAAGTGTGCTGCGAGTGAGTTAGGAGTGTGTTAGGAGTGTGTTGTGAGTGTGTTAGGATTGTGTTGTGAGTGTGTTAGGAGTGTGTTAGGATTGTGTTAGGTGTGTGCTATGAGTGTGTTAGGAGTGTGTTGTGAGTGTGTTAGGAGTGTGTTGTGAGTAATTTTTGGAGTGTGCTGTGAGTGTGCTGTGAGTGTGTTAGGAGTGTGTTAGGTGTGTGTTAGGAGTGTGCTGTGAATGTGTTAGGAGTGTGTTGTGAGTGTGCTGTGAGTGTGTTAGGAGTGTGTTAGGATTGTGTTAGGAGTGTGATAGGAGTGTGTTGTGAGTGTGCTGTGAGTGTGATAAGAATGTGTTAAGAGTGTACTGTGAGTGTGTTAGGAGTGTGCTGTGAGTGTGTTAGGAGTGTGTTAGAAGTGTGTTGTGAGTGTGTTAGGAGTGTGTTAGGAGTGTACTGTGAGTGTTAGGAGTGTGTTGTGAGTGTGTTAGGAGTGGGTTAGGAGTGTGCTGTGAGTGTGATAGAAGTGTGTTAAGAGTGTGCTGTCAGTGTGTTGTGAGTGTTTTAGGAGTGTGTTAAGAGTGTGCTGTGAGTGTGTTAAGAGTGTGCTGTGAGTGTGCTGTGAGTGTATTAGGAGTGTGTTAGGAGTCTGTTGTGAGTGTTTTAGTAGTGTGTTAGGAGTGTGTTAGGAGTGTGTTGTGAGTGTTAGGAGTGTGTTAGGAGTGTGTTGTGAGTGAGTTAGGAGTGTGCTGTGCATGTGTTACACGTGTGTTAGGAGTGTGTTGTGAGTGTGATAGGAGTGTGTTAGGAGTGTGCTGTGAGTGTGATAGGAGTGTGTTAAGAGTGTGCTGTGAGTGTGTTGTGAGTGTGTTAAGAGTGTGTTGTGAGTGTGTTAGGAGTGTGTTGTGAGTGTGCTGTGAGTGTGTTAGGAGTGTGTTATGAGTGTGCTGTGAATGTGTTAGGAGTGTGTTGTAAGTGTGTTAGGAGTGTGTTAGGAGTGTGTTGTGAGTGTGTTAGGAGTGTGTTAGGAGTGTGTTAGGAGTGTGTTGTGAGTGTTTTAGGACTGTATTAGGAGTGTGTTTTGAGTGAGCTGTGAGTGTGTTAGGAGTGTGTTAGGAGTGTGTTAGGAGTGTTTTAGGAGTGTGTTAGGATTGTGTTAGGAGTGTGTCGTAAGTGTGTTAGGAGTGTGTTAGGAGTGTGTTGTGAGTGAGATAGGAGTGTGCTGTGAGTGTGTTAGGAGTTTGTTAGGGGTGTGTTAGGAGTGTGCTGTGAGTGTGTTAGGAGTGTGCCGTGAGTGTGTTAGGGGTGTGCTGTGAGTGTGTTAGGAGTGTGTTAGGAGTGTGCTGTGAGTGAGTTAGGAGTGTGCTGTGAGTGTGTTAAGAGTGTGTTAGGAGAGGGCTGGGAGTGTGTTAGGAGTTTGATAGGAGTGTGTTGTGAGTGTGTTAGGAGTGTGTTAGGAGTGTGCTTTGAGTGAGTTAGGAGTGTGCTGTGAGTGTGTTAGGACTGTGTTAGGAGAGTGCTGTGAGTGTGTTAAGAGTTTGATAGGAGTGTGCGGTGAGTGTGTTAGGAGTGTGTTGTGAGTCTGTTAGGAGTATATTAGGAGTGTGCTGTGAGTGTGTTGTGAGTGAGTTAGCAGTGTGCTGTGAGTGTGTTAGGGGGGTGTTAGGAGTTTGATAGGAGTGTGTTGTGAGTGTGTTAGGGGTGTGTTGTAAGTGTGTTAGGAGTTTGTTAGGAGTGTGTTGTGAGTGAGTTAAGAGTGTGTTAGGAGTGAGTTAGCAGTGTGTTGTGAGTGTGTTGTGAGTGTGTTAGGAGTGTGTTATGAGTGTGCTGTGATTGTGTTAGGAGTGTGTTAGGAGTGTGTTGTGAGTGTGTTAGGAGTGTGTTGTGAGTGTGTTAGGAGTGTGTTAGGATTGTGTTAGGTGTGTGCTATGAGTGTGTTAGGAGTGTGTTGTGAGTGTGTTAGGAGTGTGTTGTGAGTAATTTAGGAGTGTGCTGTGAGTGTGCTGTGAGTGTGTTAGGAGTGTGTTAAGATTGTGTTAAGAGTGTGATAGGAGTGTGTTGTGAGTGTGCTGTGAGTGTGATAAGAATGTGTTAAGAGTGTACTGTGAGTGTGTTAGGAGTGTGCTGTGAGTGTGTTAGGAGTGTGTTAGGAGTGTACTGTGAGTGTTAGGAGTGTGTTGTGAGTGTGTTAGGAGTGGGTTAGGAGTGTGCTGTGAGTGTGATAGAAGTGTGTTAAGAGTGTGCTGTCAGTGTGTTGTGAGTGTGTTAGGAGTGTGTTAAGAGTGTGCTGTGAGTGTGTTAAGAGTGTGCTGTGAGTGTGCTGTGAGTGTATTAGGAGTGTGTTAGGAGTCTGTTGTGAGTGTTTTAGTAGTGTGTTAGGAGTGTGTTAGGAGTGTGTTGTGAGTGTTAGGAGTGTGTTAGGAGTGTGTTGTGAGTGAGTTAGGAGTGTGCTGTGAGTGTGTTAGGAGTGTGTTAGGAGTGTGTTGTGAGTGTGATTGGAGTGTGTTAGGAGTGTGCTGTGAGTGTGATAGGAGTGTGTTAAGAGTGTGCTGTGAGTGTGTTGTGAGTGTGTTAAGAGTGTGTTGTGAGTGTGTTAGGAGTGTGTTGTGAGTAATTTAGGAGTGTGCTGTGAGTGTGCTGTGAGTGTGTTAGGAGTGTGTTAAGATTGTGTTAAGAGTGTGATAGGAGTGTGTTGTGAGTGTGCTGTGAGTGTGATAAGAATGTGTTAAGAGTGTACTGTGAGTGTGTTAGGAGTGTGCTGTGAGTGTGTTAGGAGTGTGTTAGGAGTGTACTGTGAGTGTTAGGAGTGTGTTGTGAGTGTGTTAGGAGTGGGTTAGGAGTGTGCTGTGAGTGTGATAGAAGTGTGTTAAGAGTGTGCTGTCAGTGTGTTGTGAGTGTGTTAGGAGTGTGTTAAGAGTGTGCTGTGAGTGTGTTAAGAGTGTGCTGTGAGTGTGCTGTGAGTGTATTAGGAGTGTGTTAGGAGTCTGTTGTGAGTGTTTTAGTAGTGTGTTAGGAGTGTGTTAGGAGTGTGTTGTGAGTGTTAGGAGTGTGTTAGGAGTGTGTTGTGAGTGAGTTAGGAGTGTGCTGTGAGTGTGTTAGGAGTGTGTTAGGAGTGTGTTGTGAGTGTGATAGGAGTGTGTTAGGAGTGTGCTGTGAGTGTGATAGGAGTGTGTTAAGAGTGTGCTGTGAGTGTGTTGTGAGTGTGTTAAGAGTGTGTTGTGAGTGTGTTAGGAGTGTGTTGTGAGTGTGCTGTGAATGTGTTAGGAGTGTGTTGTAAGTGTGTTAGGAGTGTGTTAGGAGTGTGTTGTGAGTGTGTTAGGAGTGTGTTAGGAGTGTGTTAGGAGTGTGTTGTGAGTGTTTTAGGACTGTATTAGGAGTGTGTTTTGAGTGAGCTGTGAGTGTGTTAGGAGTGTGTTAGGAGTGTGTTAGGAGTGTTTTAGGAGTGTGTTAGGATTGTGTTAGGAGTGTGTCGTAAGTGTGTTAGGAGTGTGTTAGGAGTGTGTTGTGAGTGAGATAGGAGTGTGCTGTGAGTGTGTTAGGAGTTTGTTAGGGGTGTGTTAGGAGTGTGCTGTGAGTGTGTTAGGAGTGTGCCGTGAGTGTGTTAGGGGTGTGCTGTGAGTGTGTTAGGAGTGTGTTAGGAGAGTGCTGTGAGTGTGTTAGGAGTTTGATAGGAGTGTGTTGTGAGTGTGTTAGCATTGTGTTGTGAGTGTGTTAGGAGAGGGCTTGGAGTGTGTTAGGAGTTTGATAGGAGTGTGTTGTGAGTGTGTTAGGAGTGTGTTAGGAGTGTGCTGTGAGTGAGTTAGGAGTGTGCTGTGAGTGTGTTAGGACTGTGTTAGGAGAGTGCTGTGAGTGTGTTAGGAGTTTGATAGGAGTGTGCGGTGAGTGTGTTAGGAGTGTGTTGTGAGTCTGTTAGGAGTGTATTAGGAGTGTGCTGTGAGTGTGTTGTGAGTGAGTTAGGAGTGTGCTGTGAGTGTGTTAGGGGTGTGTTAGGAGTTTGATAGGAGTGTGTTGTGAGTGTGTTAGGGGTGTGTTGTAAGTGTGTTAGGAGTTTGTTAGGAGTGTGTTGTGAGTGAGTTAAGCGTGTGTTAGGAGTGAGTTAGCAGTGTGTTGTGAGTGTGTTGTGAGTGTGTTAGGAGTGTGTTATGAGTGTGCTGTGAGTGTGTTAGGAGTTTGATAGGAGTGTGTTGTGAGTGTGTTGTGAGTGTGTTAGGAGTGTGTTGTGTGTGTGTTAGGAGTGTGCTGTGGGTGTGTTAGGAGTGTGTTAGGAGTGTGATAGGAGTGTGTTGTGAGTGTGCTGTGAGTGTGTTAGGAGTGTGTTAGGAGTGTGTTGTGAAGATGGTTTCAAATTAAGCAACCATTGGAAAGATGTTCTAAATCGAACCAAACATTAAACTAATTTTCATTGCAACAGTATACTTTTTTCAAGTAGTGGTACCCCAAACTTTCGCAGCACAGGCGGGTACACTGCCGGTGCCAATCACTGTGCTACACCTTTCATCATGCTAAGTCCGCCAATCAAATGCTAATTTTGTATGCTAATTCCTTTGTCAAGGCACCTTAATCCCTCTCACACAGCTTAAAGGTCGCAGTCTGAGCTTGGCTCTGTTTCACTCCAGCGCAGTCTTCAAGACAGACTGGTCCCTTCACCTGATGAAGGTCGCTTGTGTTGTGGCCGAAACGTCGTGATTTTTATATTCTTAGTTTTTTCGGTAAAGTCACGTTGAAGAGAAACAACAAAATAATAAAATATATATAAAACAATAAAAAATTCTCACGACGTTTCGACCATAACTCAAACGGTCGTCTTCAGGTGTGTTGGTTCTCCAATGTAACTACTACCATTGGAGAAACCAAACGCCATGTCTCGGACCGCATTCGTGAACACAAAGCAGACCTTAAACACGGTAGGACCAACACCTCGGCCGTGGCAGATCATTGTTCTAATTCAGTAGGCTCACATGCCATTGACTTTTCCAAGACAGAGGTTCTTTGTAAGCCATCTGGCTTCCATGAGAGATTCGTTCATGAGGCTATCCACATATACAAGCACAGAGACAATTTCAACCGAGAAGATGGATTCTATCTTAGCAATCATTGGAAAGATTTGATAAACCATTTCAGGTCTTAATTGATTGTTCACGCTTACAGTGGTTTTCAGACAGCATACATTATAAAAAATTTCGTCTCCCCCCTCCTCTTTTCAGAATATAGATGGACTAGTCCTGGGTAAACTGCCAAATCGTTGCGCGTGGCGCTAACGTTTTTTATAAATAAATAAATGCGCCGTTTAAAAATAAATTTATGCGAACCAACACACCTGAAGACGACCGTTTGAGTTATGGTCGAAACGTCGTGAGAATTTTTTTTATTGTTTTATATATATTTTATTATTTTGTTGTTTCTCTTCAACGTGACTTTACCGAAAAAACTAACAATATGAATTACTGCAGTCACGAAAGCTTTAAATCAAAATTTAGTCGTGATTTTTGTTGTTTTATTTTTTTACCCCTACGTGACTTTACCGAATAGAACCAAAGAGTATAGTGTGTTAGGGGTCTGTTAGGAGTGTGCTGTGAGTGTGATAGGAGTGTGTTGTGAGTGTGTTGTGAGTGTGTTGTGAGTGTGTTGTGAGTGTGTTAGGAGTGTGTTGTGAGTGTGTTAGGAGTGTGTTAGCAGTGTGTTAGGGGTGTGTTAGGAGTGCGCTGTGTGTTAGGAGTGTGCTGCGTGTTAGGAGTGTGCTGTGAGTGTGTTAGGAGTGTGTTAGGGGTGTGTTAGGAGTGTGTTAGGAGTGTGCTGTGAGTGTGTTGTGAGTGTGTTAGGAGTGTGTTAGGAGTGTGTTAGGAGTGTGCTGTGAGAGTGTTGTGAGTGTGTTAGGAGTGTGTTAGGAGTGTGTTAGGAGAGTGACACACGGTAATGTTTGTATGTTGAACCTCTTCCGCACCGCACGTAGCCAACCGTGCGGACGCGTTCACACCGAGCGTGCCTTGGGTTTGCGTTCACGGGGGAGCGGTGGCGCAGCGATTAGCGCGCTGCGCTGTGATCCCGGCGACCCGAGTTTGATTTCTGCTCGCGGCATTCCGCACCGGTGACGATTTTCTGAACCGGTCCTGCGATCATTCTGCATGCGAATCGCGTGCAGAGAGTCGCGGGCCGCCTTGAGTACACTTTGTCCACTTCAAGACTGTCCCGCTGGCAAAGGGAAGAGGTTTATCTCCCCAATAGACCCACACCTGCTTAAACAAAGACGCGGTCCCTTCTCTATTAATGCATCCATCCATCTAGGTATCAATTAGGGGTTCACACAGGTCGACGTGATTATGTCTGTGCGTGGGAAGGAGGCCTGGTCGGGTGGGAGGGGGTGGAGACGGGGGGGGGTGGGGGGGGTCTGGGTGGGGGGTGGCTGGAGGGTAGCAGGGAGGGTGCCAGGTTGGGCGCAGGCAGGAAGAAGAGGGTGAGCAAGGGTGACGGTGGGGGGAAAACGTGGTGGTGGTGGTGGTGCCGGTGGTGGTGCCGGTGGTGGTGGTGCCGGTGGTGGTGGTGGTGGTGCTGGTGGTGGTGGTGGTGCCGGTGGTGGTGGTGCCGGTGGTGGTGGTGCCGGTGGTGGTGGTGCCGGTGGTGGTGGTGGTGGTGGTGCCGGTGGTGGTGGTGGTCGTGGTGGTGGTGGTGGTGGTTGTGGTGGTGGTGCCGGTGGTGGTGGTGCCGGTGGTGGTGGTGCCGGTGGTGGTGGTGGTGGTGCCGGTGGTGGTGGTGGTCGTGGTGGTGGTGGTGGTTGTGGTGGTGGTGCCGGTGGTGGTGGTGGTGCCGGTGGTGATGGTGGTGGTGGTGCCGGTGGTGGTGGTGGTGCCGGTGGTGGTGGTGGAAGGGGATCTTTGTCTTTGAGAGCGCAATGTTGCTGGCGATTGTGTTGGTTTGTAGACCGTTTAATATGTTCATTCGTTCATTGTAGGGGCAGTGTTGCTTGACAAGTGTTGTTGGGTCGGTTGATTTCTGAACGGGGCCGTGGGAGGTTGGGACGTCGACGTGGCGATGAGTGAGTGTGTGTGCGTGTGTGTGCGTCTCGTAGTGGTTTAGCGCGCTGCGCTACGAACCCCATAGACCCCAGTTCAATTCCAACACACGGCCACCAACACCTGCGGCGATTATTATCGCAAAGCGGACCTGGGCCTCCCCCTAGGTCGACTCAGCCTCAATTGGGTAACCTGGTTGCGGTGTGCGCATGAAGCAATCGCCAGCGGGGGGAGACAGCCAAAGAAAGGTGTCGGTCGGGGCGAGGTGCCCGCTGGCCACCCACCTCCTCGTGCGCCAGTGCCCTCATTCGGAGGTGCCACTCGCGAACGGCACATGGCCCCAATCTGTCTGTTCGAGGCGACGCAGGGGGATCTTTGTCTGCGTGTCCCCCGTCTCGGTGAGGGCGGTACGCGGGGGCCACCGCCGCCACTTTCCCCGAGTGTCACGCGCGGATTACGCAAACGAGACTCGACGCTACTCCGCGCGTTATTGCATTAAGTCAAGTGGCCCGTGATTGATAACCCGATATTGTGATAATGTAAAAACATCAATCACGGCAAGTATATTCATTATTTAATATCGCCGCCTAATTCAGAAATCGATTCTGCACGGGGGGGGGGGCGGGTAGTGGGTGGGGTGGGGGCGAGGTGGTGGGGGGGGGGCGGAGTTTGTGGTGGGGGGTGGCAGGGGACGGCGCTGGAACGAACGCACGCGACACGCGCCTCTTACTTTCGCCCGCGTGAGTTCGACACCGGGTGCAAGAGGATCACGCCTCGAGGTGACGGTCCCTCGACTGGTGACGACGACGACGGCGGCGCTTGTGGTTGTCGTCCATACTGCTGGCAGTGCCACGTATTCTTCTTGTACAGGGACAATTGAGTTCTCAGGGCCATTGACGGCGTGCGGTCGTTTCAATACGGGGACAACAAATGTGGGGGGGTTTTTTTGGTCTATTTGTTTGTGTTTCTCTGCTTGTGATGGGACTCTGTAGGATGAACGTTGAGATTTAAAAGGGCACCGGGTGACCAATAATACGATCTGAATTGATCTTTAATATGGTAGGCACTGATCAGGGGTTGACAGGTACAGTATGTAGTGCTGATGTTGGTGGTGGTGGTAGTGCTGATGTTGGTGGTGTTAGTGCTGATGTTGGTGGTGGTGGTGGTGGTAGTGCTGATGTTGGTGGTGGTGGTATTAGTGCTGATGTTGGTGGTGGTGGTGGTGTTAGTGCTGATGGTGGTGGCGATGTGTTTGTTGGTGGTGGTGTTAGTGCTGATGTTGTGGTGGTGGTGGTGGTGTTAGTGCTGATGTTGGTGGTGGTGTTAGTGCTGATGTTGGTGGTGGCGTTAGTGCTGATGTTGGTGGTGGTGGTGGTGGTGGCGATGTGTGTGTTTTTTTGGCGGTGGTGGTGCTGTTTATTTTGTCGTTAGTGGTGCTGTTGTTGCTGGTGTCTTTGGTGTGGTGGTGTCTTTGGTGGTTAACACACTGTCCTACAAACCCCGGTGACCCGAGTACGAATGCCACTCACGGCCAACACCACTGACGAAGCTCCGAACCAGTCCCGCACTGAGCACGTGGCGCGCTGTCTAAACATCGCCACCAGGGAGACACAAGCCGCAGCCGGGAGTGCTGATGGCCGTTGCCATCTTCAAAGGCGGTACTCGAGACCATCACTTGCCCCAAAAGTTTACAAAGCCTATACGGGGCATCTTTGTCTTCGCCTCCTCTGTCGAGTCTTCTTCTAATGAACGAGAAGGCACCGAGTGAGTTGGCGCGTGCGATGCTCTCCAGCGAACGAGCGCGGCTTTGCTTTGGCTCCGTGGTCGATGGCGAGGATTGAACGCTGCAGTCAAATGATCTCACTCGCAAAAATTACGCTCCTCAGGGCCACTCTCCTCCATCCTCATACTCTCGGCACAACCTTCCCACCCCCCGCCTTACCCCAACCCCCCGCGCCGGTCAGATCGTAAGCGATATGGGTCTCGTCGCTAATTGAATTAGCAGTGCCTCTGTCACGTTGACCCTCTCCCATCCTCCCCCACCCACCCCCGCCTTGTGCCGACGAACGCAGCTGGAGTTGGCTGTTCGTTCCTTTTTTTTCGAGGTTTCGTTTTTTTTTACTTTACACAAAAGGAGACGGTCAAAAAAAGGAGTGTGTTAGGAGTGTGTTAGGAGTGTGTTGTGAGTGTGTTAGGAGTGTGTTAGGAGTGTGTTGTGAGTGTGTTGTGAGTGTGTTAGGAGTGTGTTAGGAGTGTGCTGTGAGTGAGTTAGGAGTGTGTTAGGAGTGTGCTGTGAGTGTGCTGTGAGTGTGTTAGGAGTATGTTAGGAGTGTGTTAGTAGTGTGTTAGGAGTGTCCTGTGAGTGTGTTAGGAGTGTGTTAGGAGTGTCCTGTGGGTGTGTTAGGAGTGTGTTAGGAGTATGTTAGGAGTGTGTTAGGAGTGTGTTTGGAGTGTCCTGTGAGTGTGTTAGGAGTGTGTTAGGAGTGTGTTAGGAGTGTGCTGTGAGTTATTCAAATGTTTTTTTTTCCCCGGTGAAAGGGGGCCCCGGTTCCAAAGTTGGAGCTGTGTGCCTCGTGGCACCTTGGCACGTGCTCGGATACAGCACGCTGTCGGGCTGCTGTTAGTCGACCGTGAAGTGCCCACGTGGGTAATGTTGCGCATATAACCTCTTACATAAATAAAAAATAATAATAATATCAGGAGTGATATCGCCTATTTGTCAGCAATATTGAGCGTCACGAAGCAGCAGCAGCGGCGACAACGGCAGAGGCGCGACAAGCCGGTCCCACGAGCCCAGGCTCAGAAACGCGCGTTTGGATTATTTGGAATAATTTCGCTGCTATAAACGTCCACACGTCAAGCCGCCTCCTTGACCTATCACTCGTGGCCAGGTCGCTTCTGAAAAAAAAAAGGAAGCTAATAGCTCAGTGGGTTTTAGCTGGTTAAATAAAAAAAGGAGTTTAGTTTTGTTTGCATATACCTTGTTGTGAGCCGCTTGCCTTGCCCCTGCTTTGCACTCCGATCGTGTGTTTTGGTATTGTTTTGTTGTTGTTGTTGTTGTTATAACATTCTAACCGCGTGCCCCTGCTGGACATCTGTGTGTGTGGGGGGGGGGGGGGGGGTGGGGGGGGAACGTACAGCTCAATCTTCATTCCTCCTTCAGAAGGAATACAGATTCCGATTCCGGAGCCTCGCGCGTGTACGGGGGGGGTGATGCCACTTTGCGAGCCGAGCCCCCAGGCGCGGCTGAATGTGTCAGCCGGCGCTGTCACAGGGCCGGACGGGGCTGAGCTCCGAAAAATTACCACCACCTCCCCCCCCCCCGTCTGACATCTGGGGGGGGAGGCGAAGGGATGGGGGGCGGGGTGTACGTTTGGGGCGTGGCCGGGTCCAGCAAATATTCCGTGAGAGATGAAGCCCGAGGCGTATTATAACACGACCGTGTTCATTAAACTTCGATGTTGACGCGTGGTTAATTGAAGCGAGGTTTTAGCCGGAGCCTTTGCCGAACAAACAGCAACAGCAGCAGTGCTGACGGAGCCTCTCTCTCTCTCTCTCTCCCTCTGGAGGCCGACCTCGGCCTTTCAACGAGTCCAAGGATTCGTCTCGTTGGACCGGGGAGACAACGCGGCAAGACACGAGGCGGGTGCCGTTTGCAAAAGAGTCAGGAATCGTCGGCAAAAGCACGAGATGACTCAAAATCAAAACGAAGTCAACTGTGCATCGGCACTTGGGAGACAAAGGCGGCCGGGCGTTGTTCTTGCCACACGCGCCGTGTCGGCCCTAATCAGAATATTTATTTGTATTGGAGGAATCCGATGAGCTATAAAGCTCTTTTTTCTCTCGCAGATAATGCTCGCTAATGACAGTCACGCCGACACCCTGCGAAACTACATGGGAAGATAACCATGTTCAATGTTTGTGAGTGTGTCGTCGTTATTGTTGGCCTTCATAGGTGCTGGCTAACAGCACGTGTCCCAAGTTTTGTTCGGGACAAAGATTCCCCGCATAACCTCTGGCGGCCGGAACGGCACGCGAGGGGCTGGGTAGCCAGCACCACGCCCGGCCGCCTTTGTCAAGTGCCTTAGTACTGACGTTTAACACATCCCCCCCCCCCCCACCACACACGCACGCAGACGGCGCTCGCCACTGAGATGGCGTGATCATGGCGCTTGTGCCAGACTAAGTGCAGTTCGAGGCCTTCATGTGAAGTGTGGGAGGCTCGCTGCGGGAAGGAGGTCACGGGGCAGTCCCAGGTGGAATGGGTTCATTGACTGAGGGTGACCGGCAGAGGCGCCCCCACCGTGCCCCCCCCCTCCCACTGTGCCCCCCCCCCCTCCCACTGTGCCTCCCGCGAATACCAAAGTGACTCACTTTGGTATTCGCGGTATTTGTACAGAGGGAGGCTCTCTCATGACGTGGGGGCGATGTTTCACATACACCAGTCTCGAGTAGTTTCAAAGTAGGTGAAGGGGGAGGGCGATGTTGCTGCTGCTGATGTTGTTGCTGCTGCCGCTGCTGTTGTTGTTACAGTTGGGGCCTTCGCTCCCAGGCGGAGTAGGACCCACCGACACCACCAACCACCGTCGCCACCACCACTACCGACACCACCACTACCGCCACCACCACTACCGCCACCACCACTACCGCCACCACCACCACCACCGTCGCCACTACCCGGCTCCTCTCTCCGCTCTCAGGGCGGTCCCAGCCTCTTCAAGGGCGCGCGCCATCAATAAATCAGAGCCATGGATCCGGGCTCGCTCCATTATTCATGAGCCCCCCCAACTCTCCCACCCCCTCCGCCCCCCCCCCCCCCCCCCCCCCACACGCAGCGATCTCCACTCTCCTTGGCCCCCAAATCAATTCCGCGCTGGACGTTACGCGCGCCTCGGCCCGGCCACGGATGGGACCGATCGCAGGGCTGAACAGAGCCCGGATTGGCTTGATCAGAGATCTATTCACCCGATCACGGATGAATGATAATTATTATTATCCCATCACAGCTGTGATCTCATCACTGAATTGGTCCGACCAGAGACTGTTCCGATCGTTGACTGGGCACGTCTGTGAATTGTCCCGATCGTGGGCCCGGCCCGACCAGAGAGTCCAGAACTAACTGTGATGGAGAGTTCCCGAGTCGGCGAATAGTCTGTGCATTGTGAGCGTGCGACAGAGTGTTTTTTTTTGCGTGTCAATGTGTATTGGTGTGTGTGTGTGTGTGACGCGGTGGTTAGTGCGCTGTGCTACGAGACCGGCTAAGTGAGTTTGATTCCCTCTCACGGCCAGCGTCAGTGACGATTATCTGAACCGGTCCCGGGCCTACCCTAGGTTGACTCAGCCTCCAAGGAGTACCTGGTGCGGTGTGTAAACATCGCCACTGGGGAGACAAAGGCGGTCGGGCGTGGTGGTGACCACCCACCCCCTCGTGTACCGTTCCGGCCTTCATAGGTGCTCGCTAACTCGCACTTGCCCCTACAGTCTGTTAAGGCTACACGGGGGATCTTTGCTTTGGTGTTGTTGTGACCTGCAGTGTTTCGGTTGAGCACAGTTTGGATTAGACGAATCAACAAGGTAGCCCCCACGGGAACAGTCTCACTATGGTAGTAGCGATTGAAGAGTGACAGGGAAACGGCTGAGCGAGCGAGCGATCTGAGTGAATCGGCGGGTTCCGGATCATGTTTTGAACAACAACAACAACAACAAAATCCCTTGGAATGAAATCCAACACTCACAGACATGCAAGGAATGGCTATATAGCTAATCTAAAAAACAACCTGATTCGTTTTATATGGCGTCATTCATGCAAATTGCATCTCACAATGGCTGAAGTAGGAACCACAGACCAATCTGGAAGACCGCCAGGCGGTGAGCAGGTGCCAACCACTGTTCTGCAGTTCTCCACGTATCAAGATGCTCTGCAGCCAACTGGTCGAGCGTTCATAACGCGCTCGGAGAAAATCCATGACGCATGCGAGGAAGCAACACTCGATCCCCGTGCAGAAGGGGACAAGTGACGGGCAGTCGGCACGTTGACTGTACTGCCTTCTCGTAACGTTTAGTAACAAGTGCGGTGATCGGCCAAACCCTCGCTGAAGACCTTCACGGCCGTGCCGGATTGCGGGCAAGCCGCGTGAAACGTTTGCCGTAGCGACACCCCTGTGACATTCCGCTCCGTCTCTCGCCCAGGCGGGGGTGGGGGTGGGGGGAGGGGGGGGCCCTTTCTGCTGCTGAACAAAGCGTCCACGATTCATTGATTGACGCGAGGCCCTCGCCGCTGTAAGCAGGCGGGCACACGACTGGTGGCAGTGGACACGCGGAGAGAGACCGCGAGGGAGAGTGGGGAGGAGAGAGAGAGAGAGATGGGGGAGAGGGGGGGGGGGGCGCTTTCACTCTCCCGTTTAGGGGTCGTCCATAAATGACGTCACGCACCTAGGGGTGGGGGGGGGGGGCAGAGATTTGTGACGATGTGTGACGAGGGGGGGGGGGAGTGGTTGAGAAATGTGACGTCACATCAAAATGCGCAACTTTAAATAAATATAGAATTGTTGTAACAACACTCCTACGACATCAGAGTGCAGCGCCACGTTAAATACGCACTAGAATGACAATAGTTTAAAGCGATTTGAAACATGTTTTATTTTCAAAATGGAAATATGGTTTTTCGGGGGGGGGGGGTGGGGCAGAGCTTTGTGACGTCATATTTGAGGGGGCGGTCTGACTCTTTGTGACGCCGTGTGACGAGGGGGGGGTGGGTCAAAACTCGTCAAAAATCGCGTGACGTCATTTATGGACGGCCCCTTAAACCACCTGTCCTGCCCGGCGCGCAAGGGCACGAAGAGAGCTGAGAGGGTCTGTGACGTCGGTGATGATGACGCATGACCGGCAGGGCGGGGGCGGGGCAGCTGTAATCCATGAATTCGGCGTGAGGCTTCCACAGAGAAGAGAGAGGGGGGGGGGTGTCGGGTTACCGGGGGATTCTCTGGATACACGGAAACACCAAATGTGCCATCGTCGTCGTCCGTTGCTTCGTGCTCGTGGACTCATACGGAGGCCCAGAGACTCACACAGAGACTCACACAGAGACTCACACAGAGACTCACCCAGAGACTCACACAGAGACTCACACAGAGACTCACACAGAGACTCACACAGAGACTCACACAGAGAGAACGCTTCCTGTAATACAGAGAGACCCGTAGACTCACCCAGAGACTCACCCAGAGACTCACACAGAGACTCACACAGAGACTCACACAGAGACTCACACAGAGACTCACACAGAGAGATCGCTTCGTGTCCTACAGAGAGACCCGTAGACTCACACAGAGATTCACCCAGAGACTCACCCAGAGACTCACCCAGAGACTCACCCAGATACTCACGCAGAGACTCACACAGAGAGAACGCTTCGTGTGATACAGAGAGACCCGTAGACTCACACAGAGACTCACCCAGAGACTCACACAGAGACTCACACAGAGACTCACACAGAGACTCACACAGAGACTCACACAGAGACTCACACAGAGACTCACACAGAGACTCACACAGAGACTCACACAAAGACTCACACAGAGAGAACGCTTCGTGTCACACAGAGAGACCCGTAGACTCACACAGAGACTCACCCAGAGACTCACACAGAGACTCACACAGAGACTCACACAGAGACTCACACAGAGACTCACCCAGAGACTCACACAGAGACTCACCCAGAGACTCACACAGAGACTCACACAGAGACTCACACAGAGACTCGCCCAGAGACTCACACAGAGACTCACACAGAGACTCACACAGAGACTCACACAGAGAGAACGCTTCCTGTCATACAGAGAAACCCAGAGACTCACGCAGAGACTCACACAGAGACTCACACAGAGATTCACCCAGAGACTCACACAGAGACTCACACATAGACTCACCCAGAGACTCACCCAGAGACTCACACAGAGACTCACCCAGAGACTCACACAGAGACTCACACAGAGACTCACACAGAGACTCGCACAGAGACTCACACAGAGACTCACACAGAGAGATGCTTCCTGTCATACAGAGAGGCCCGTAGACTCACACAGAGACTCACACTGAGACTCACCTAGAGACTCACACAGAGACAACGCTTCCTGTCATACAGAGAGGCCCGTAGACTCACCCAGAGACTCACACAGAGACTCACACAGAGACTCATCCAGAGAGAACGCTTCCTGTCATACAGAGACTCACACAGAGACTCACACAGAGACTCACACAGCGACTCACCCAGAGAGAACGCTTCCTGTCATACAGAGAGGCCCGTAGACTCACACAGAGACTCACCCAGAGACTCACACAGAGACTCACACAGAAAGAACGCTTCCTATCATACAGAGAGACCCGTAGACTCACCCAGAGACTCACACAGAGACTCATACAGAGCCTCACACAGAGACACACACAGAGACTCACACAGAGACTCACACAGAGACTCATACAGAGACTCACACAGAGACTCACACAGAGAGGACGCTTCTTGTCATACAGAGAGGCCCGTAGACTCACACAGGGACTCACCCAGAGACTCACACAGAGACTCACACAGAGAGAACGCTTAGTGTTATACAGAGAGACCCATAGACTCACACGAGGACCTAGAGACTCACATCGAGACCCATATGCGCACAAAAAGACCCATAGACTCACACAGAGGTCCAGAGCCTCACACGGATGATTCCGTTTATCCAGTTGCCTGGATATTCTCCACAAGAAGTACCCAGGGATGGCAACAACAACAACAAAATCAAGACGACTCTCAATACTCCTTCAGCAGGGTCCTGAAGGAGTATTGCACATCGCACAAACACGGTCGTTTACGAAACACACGGGAATCATAACAGACTGTGCAACATGAGAGCAACAGGCTCAAGAAAAAGTGAGGCACAGGGCCCAAGGAATTTGCTCGTGTGTGCTTGGTGTATGATGTAAATAAGTAATATTTAAAAAAAAAAACTTTTTTTTTAAACATGCTTTAATGAAATGTACCGTACTAGTAATGGAAGAACTCCACGACTCGAGGAAGCGGCCCCGAAGCTCGCCATAACGTAAGGGGTGCCGTGGCCAATTACAGCCAACGTCAGTTGAGCGTGGGCAATTAGACCCAAGCCGAAACATAACGTATACAAACTGATGTTTAAAAATTTATTTTTTTATGATAGAATATAGTATTGTCATCAGTATGACATAAGTATACCAAGTTTGCAGTCGATACCACATTGGGAAGTGGGTGAACATTGAGTTACAAGATTTGAGGATACAACAGACAAAGCGTGTAAAAGGCAAAGTTGTGATTATGTGTGTCTGTTCAAAATGTTTAGCGTACTTCCCGACATGCAACAAACTTGAAATTTGCCATGTGGGTACTTTCCAGACTGTACACCATGCAACAATTATAAAAATAAACTTTAGGTTTTTTTTTGGGGGGGGGGGGAGCTCAATAATGCATTTGTTTTAGCACTGCAGTGAGCTGTGACGTCAAATCTGTCACGTGACCCGCGCATGTGGAAGCGTAACGCATTGTAGTGTAGTGGTTAGCGCGCCGCGCTACGAACCCGGCGACCCGAGTTCGATTCCCGCTCACGGCCACCACCGGTGACGATCATTTGAACCGGCCCTGGGCCTCCCCTAGATCGACTCAGTCTCAAACGAGTAACTGCTTCTGGTGTGTGTGAACATCGCCACTGGGGAGACAAAGGCGGCCGGGCGTGGTGGATCCAAGTCCCGGCCGAAGCCGGGTAGTTACAGCTAGTATTAATAATAATAATAAAAGAGGGGGCGTGAAGCGAGGGGAATCAAGCTGTAGATGAGCGCCAAGGGGATTCCGGAAAAGTGGAGCAGCAACGCGTAATGGCTGGTTTTTTGTTTGTTACCAAAGTTTTAGCAAATGGAATTTTCGGAATAGGGAAGCGCTTCTGAGGCTACGCGAGGGACTTCGAGGGACCGAGGATGTTAACTACCTCGCCTCGTATACATGAGGTCGTGGGTTCGATCACAAACCCCGACGCCTGTATATTCGAATTTTGCTTGTTCTCCCCATGGTCGAGTGAATTCCACCCCACCCCCCCCCCCCCCGGGTTCTCCGGTTTTCCCCTCCACATTTAGAATCAACATCGCGAATTTAGAGCATTCAGCTGCAAAACATTTCCCACGCGACGATCAGCCACTTTCGTTGAGCTATCATGTGTGATGGCCAGGTCGCTTCTGTAAAAAGAGCTAACGCAGTCTCAGTGAGCCTCACCTGGTAAAGTAAAAATAAAAGAGAATACTTTCGTAGTTTACTTTCCAAGGAGCAATTCTCGCTCACGCGTCTCACAAACGAGCAACAGACGCTCGTGTCTATCCATTGCCGGATGAAGGTGTCGCTCTTGGAACTTGTTTAACCACACTTGTCCCCGCTCCTAAATAAATAGACGTGCGCATGCGGGGGAGGGAGGGAGGGGGTGTATAGACGGACACTACAATAAATTATGCGTTTAATTGGTGAACCCAGGGACAAGTGGTGACATAGCCTGCGCGGGACAGCAGGTGATGGCGGTGGTGGCGATGGTTGCGGTGGTGGCGATGGTGGCGGTGGTGGCGATGGTGGCGGTGTCGTTCTTGTTCAATGAAAAGTCGAGGCGATGCTGTCCCGGGTGAAGGGAGCCTCGAACAGTGGACGAGGCTCACCGCACTCTGTGCCCTGTCTCTCAAGAGGCTCTACGACAGCGTTCACATTGCGGGGCGGACGGAGGCAGCGTAGGTGACGGAGGAGTGGGTGAAGGAGGCGTGGGTGAAGGAGTGGGTGAATGAGGCGTGGGTGAATGAGGCGTGGGTGGAGGAGTGGGTGAAGAAGAAGTGGGTGGAGGAGTGGCTGAAGGACGAGTAGGTGAAGGAGGCGTGGGTGGAGGAGTGGGTGAAGGAGGCGTGGGTGAAGGAGGCGTGGGTGAAGGAGGCGTGGGTGAGGGAGGAGTGGGTGAAGGAGGAGTGGGTGAAGGAGGCGTGGGTGAAGGAGGAGTGGGTGAATGAGGAGTGGGTGGAGGAGTGGGTGAAGGAGGCGTGGGTGAAGGAGGCGTGGGTGAAGGAGGCATGGGTGAGGGAGGAGTGGGTGAAGGAGGAGTGGGTGGAGTGGGTGGAGGAGGAGTGGGTGAAGGAGGAATGGGTGAAGGAGGCGTGGGTGAAGGAGGAGTGGGTGAAGAAGAAGTGGGTGGAGGAGTGGGTGAAAGAGGCGTGGGTGAAGGAGGCGTGGGTGAAGGACGAGTAGGTGAAGGAGGCGTGGGTGAAGGAGGCGTGGGTGAAGGAGGAGTGGGTGAAGGAGGAGTGGGTGAAGGAGGAGTGGGTGAAGGAGGCGTGGGTGGAGGAGTGGGTGAAGGAGGCGTGGGTGAAGGAGGCGTGGGTGAAGGAGGCGTGGGTGAGGGAGGAGTGGGTGAAGGAGGAGTGGGTGAAGGAGGCATGGGTTAAGGAGGAGTGGGTGAATGAGGAGTGGGTGGAGGAGGAGTGGGTGAAGGAGGAGTGGGTGAAGGAGGAGTGGGTGAAGGAGTGGGTGGAGGAGGAGTGGGTGAAGGAGGAGTGGGTGAAGGAGGAGTGGGTGAAGGAGGAATGGGTGAAGGAGGCGTGGGTGAAGGAGGAGTGGGTGAAGAAGAAGTGGGTGGAGGAGTGGGTGAAGGAGGCGTGGGTGAAGGAGGCGTGGGTGAAGGACGAGTAGATGAAGGAGGCATGGGTGAAGGAGGCGTGGGTGAAGGAGGAGTGGGTGAAGGAGGAGTGGGTGAAGGAGGAGTGGGTGAAGGAGTGGGTGAAGGAGGAGTGGGTGAAGGAGGCGTGGGTGAAGGAGGAGTGGGTGAAGGAGGAGTGGGCGAAGGAGGAGGGAGTGAAGGAGGAGTGGGTGAAGGAGGAATGGGTGAAGGAGGAGTGGGTGAATGAGGCGTGGGTGAGGGAGGAGTGGGTGAAGGAGGAGGGAGTGAAGAAGTAGTGAGTGAAGGAGGCGTAGGTGAAGGAGGCGTGGGTGGAGGTGGCGTGGGTGGAGAAGGAGTGGGTGGAGGACGAGGTAGGACACTATTACACCACAGGATATAGCTGCTGTCTCGTTTATCTGTCTTTGTGTGGTGTTTTTGGGGAGCGGTGGTGCAGTGGTTAGCGCACTACGAAACCCATGACCCGAGTTCTATTCCTGCCCACGGACAACATCAATGAAGATGATCTAAACGATTACGTCTCAAATGAGTTACCTGGTGCCACGTTGTAATCATCGCAGCTCTGGATAAAAAGGTTGCCGATCCTTTTTACCTGGCTACACCCCACTGACGTGCTTAACAGGTGCTCGCTAACAGCACTTGCCCCAGCAGTCTTTTGAAGGTTATACAGGAGATCTGTTGTCATTGTTCATCGTGCCTATGCGGTGTACATATGTGTATGTAGTATACATATGTGTACGTAGTATACATACAATGAGGGAAAAAAAAGTATTTGATCCCCTGCTGATTTTGTACGTTTGCCCACTGACAAAGAAATGATCAGTCTATAGTTTTAATGGTAGGTTTATTTGAACAGTGAGAGACAGAATAACAACAACAAAATCCAGAAAAACGCATGTCAAAAATGTTATAAATTGATTTGCATTTTAATGAGGGAAATAAGTATTTGACCCCTCTGCAAAACATGACTTAGAACTTGGTGGCAAAACCCTTGTTGGCAATCACAGAGGTCAGACGTTTCTTGTAGTTGGGCACCAGGTTTGCACACATCTCAGGAGGGATTTTGTCCCACTCCTCTTTGCAGATCTTCTCCAAGTCATTAAGGTTTCGAGGCTGACGTTTGGCAACTCGAACCTTCAGCTCCCTCCACAGATTTTCTATGGGATTAAGGTCTGGAGACTGGCTCGGCCACTCCAGGACCTTAATGTGCTTCTTCTTGAGCCACTCCTTTATTGCCTTGGCCGTGTGTTTTGGGTCATTGTCATGCTGGAATACCCATCCACGACCCATTTTCAATGCCCTGGCTGAGGGAAGGAGGTTCTCACCCAAGATTTGACGGTACATGACCCCGTCCATCGTGCCTTTGATGCGGTGAAGTTGTCCTGTCCCCTTAGCAGAAAAACACCCCCAAAGCATAATGTTTCCACCTCCATGTTTGACGGTGGGGATGGTGTTCTTGGGGTCATAGGCAGCATTCCTCCTCCTCCAAACACGGCGAGTTGAGTTGATGCCAAAGAGCTCCATTTTGGTCTTATCTGACCACAACACTTTCACCCAGTTGTCCTCTGATTCATTCAGATGTTCATTGACAAACTTCATACGGGCATGTATATGTGCTTTCTTGAGCAGGGGGACCTTGCGGGCGCTGCAGGATTTCAGTCCTTCACGGCGTAGTGTGTTACCAATTGTTTTCTTGGTGACTATGGTCCCAGCTGCCTTGAGATCATTGACAAGATCCTCCCGTGTAGTTCTGGGCTGATTCCTCACCGTTCTCATGGTCATTGCAACTCCACGAGGTGAGATCTTTTATGGAGTCCCAGGCCGAGGGAGATTGACAGTTCTTTTGTGTTTCTTCCATTTGCGAATAATCGCACCAACTGTTGTCACCTTCTCACCAAGCTGCTTGGCAATGGTCTTGTAGCCTATTCCAGCCTTATGAAGGTCTACAATCTTGTCCCTGGCATCCTTGGAGAGCTCTTTGGTCTTGGCCATGGTGGAGAGTTTGGAATCTGATTGATTGATTGCTTCTGTGGACAGGTACCTTTTATACAGGTAACAAGCTGAGATTAGGAGCACTCCCTTTAAGAGTGTCCTCCTAATCTCAGCTCGTTACCTGTATACAAGACACCTGGGAGCCAGACATCTTTCTAATTGAGAGGGGGTCAAATACTTATTTCCCTCGTTGAAATGTAAATCAATTCATAACATTTTTGACATGCGTTTTTCTGGATTTTGTTGTTGTTATTCTGTCTCTCACTGTTCAAATAAACCTACCATTAAGATTATAGACTGATCATTTATTTGTCAGTGGGCAAACGCACAAAATCAGCAGGGGGTCAAATACTGTTTTCCCTCACTGTATGTGTATGGAGTATACATATGTGTATGGAGTATATATAAATACAAATATTTGAGTTGGTAGTTGAGTGGCGTAGGGAGCAGGCGGGGGGGGGGGGGGCACGTGGTGGAGGTGGAGGAGGAGAGAGGGGGGGTAAGATATCTCAGATTTCTGTAGAAATAATCAGGTAAGCGAATAATCTCCCGACTTACGGAGGGAGATATTGCTCTCATCCATCAACTTCTGCGCGTTCGGATTTTCCAATTCCACATTTCACTTCTCATTTGGCGGCTCGAACGCAAGAGGCGAAAACTTCCCGGCACGACACACATCCTCTATGACCTTGGGCGAGAGGGGGGGGGGGCAAGGTGGTGGTGGTGGTGGTGGTGGTAAATAAATAAATAAATTTGATTCCGTAGGGAAGGAGAGGAGCAGTGGCAACACGCGTGAGGCTCCAGGATTCTAATCAGCGGCGAGCTCGGCGTGGCCGCGACTCAGAGACTCCCCCGACTCATGCGAGATGCGAGAGGCAAGGGGATGAGAGGGCAGGGCATGGAGGATGGGGTGAATGGGTGGAGCGGGGAGGAGTTCCGATGGATGAGGGAGCGAGTGGGTTCAGGGGGTGAGTGAATGGGTGTTGCAGGTATAGCGAGGGAAGGGCATGGGTGGGTTGAGTGAATGGGAGGCAGGGAGGGAGGGAGGGGTGGCGGAGTGGGTTGGGTGGGTGAGGAAATGTATTGGATAGTCTGTGGATAAGTGATGGAAGGAATGGGCGAGTTTGTGGGTGTGTGCGGAAATGTGTAGTTGAGTGGGTGAGTGAGTGAAGGAATGTGTCATTTAGTGAGTGAGTGAATGGGTGGTTGAGTGAGTAGTGAACAGGTGAGGCGATGGGTGAGTGAGTGACTGACTGACTGAATAGGTGGGCGACTGACGGAGTGAGAAATGGATTTGCGCGCATGCCTTTAGTGTTCTAATCATTGTCACCCTACACCCTGTGGGCAGAAATCAACAACGATTGTCCTAGACTCGACCCCCGCTATAGGAATGTGGAATTTCCCCACACTGGCTCAGGGCTTTAAACAGGAGAGGGGGGCAACACCGGATGAAACCGGAGCACAATCCACGCGGCCACCGTGGGCAGAGAGAGAGAGAGAACACGCCGACTCCAAATATACAACAGGCATCGCCTGGATCCGGGATCGAACCCACGTGCTCCTGCATACCAGGCGAGGGAGATAACATCTTGCCACTGCGGTGCCTAAATACACCTCGTCATCCTCGTCTGCTCCTATCTCCAACTGCCTCCTCTGCTCCTCCATCCCATCATCCTCCTCCTCTCCCCTCCACTCATCGCGTTCTCCCGATCCCGCGTCTCCCTCTACTGGCGATATGTGGCCGCGAGGTCCTTCTGAGCGAGGGAGAGAGAGCGGAGGGCAACTTCGGCCTGGCGACTTTCGAGCGTGAGAACTGATTTCGACGGACATTCGAAACGTCTGTTGTCCTTTTGTTTAAATTGTGCATAATATCCATTCCTACCAGAGCATCGTCACCATCAGCAGCTGCAGAATCATCGTGCTTCTTGATTGACATGTGCCTGTCAATCGGCGCAATTATTAGAATCAGTAAAACTAATGTAAGAAACCTATTCGGTGTTCGAACATCTAAACACCTGCGTTAGTGCTTCATCATTTTGATAACTGGCAATAAACAATCCCATAGATACAAGAATCATTGCTGTGTGTTACCCTACAGCGTGACCTGATCGGGAGACAGGTCAGAAGGTTTCCTGGGGAGAAGTCAAAGGTTGTCAGAAGTTGTCAGAGGTGATATGGAGGAGTCAGAGGATCATCTTCCGGACCGGACCCTGTTCATCTCGAGGCCTCTCGTTCCAGTGAGGGCGACTCGGCCAGCAGGCAACAGAACTTAACGAGACCAGCGGCCTGCACCGCCTCACTGCCGTCTGCGAGGCGAAAACCAATAGGGGATTTTGATTCATATCGAAGGTGTTTTGGGGCTTAGATCGCGTAAATATAAATGTGTCGTTAACCCACTAAACCCGACACGGCCTTTTAGTAAGGTTTGTCACGTAAACACAACGTGCCAATGCGTGACGACATCAGCACGCCGGCGTGTTGCAGAGTGAACCGACAACGCTGACAATTCGAGTTGATGTTTCGCTGGCGATTGGTATAACATCAACCAGCTCTTCTAGATTTAAAGCTTTCGTGACTCCTAGGATCCATACAGCGCTGTCCTACCAGACAAGTCTCGTCCCTTCACCTGATGAAGGCCGCTTGTGTTGTGGCCGAAACGTCGTGATTTTTTTGTGTTATTTTATTTTCACCTACGTGACTTTACCCAATAGAACCAAAGAGCATCAACCAGCTCTGTCAGGCGATTCGCCAGGATCGCGTCACAGACAGAGAGTGGCAGCGACTTTGGGCGTCTGTACCCCCCCCCCCCCCCCGACAGACACCGGAGCGCGTCGGTTTCGCAGACCCTGCCGCGTCTCTATCGTCGCAGCTGTCTGTCGGCACGAACACACGCAGAGCGGTCTCGACACAAGTCCTACGGCGGAATTTGAGCAGCATTGGTTCAATACAAGCAACCCCTGGGCCGGCGTCGGTGCGCGCCGTGTCGTCATCATCATCATAATCATCCAGCGGTCAGGCTCGCTTGAAATCAACGCTGGAGAATTGCCAGATGTTCGAGGCAACCAACCCTCTCTTTCAGATTGTGGGTCCTGATAAAACGTGTAGCGCGCGAGTTCAAACGCGTGTGTGTACCTATAGGTCGACTCAATCCTCAAAATGGGTATACCTGGTGTGGCCGCGCGTGGTGCTGGCCACCCGCTCCCTCGTGTACCGTCCCGGCCTTCGTAGCTGCTACCCGCTAACAGCATTTGCCCCAACAGCCCGTTTAGGTTATACAGGGGATCTTGATTTGAAGCTTTCGTGACTGCAGGAATCCATACTCTTTGCTTCTTTCGGTAAAGTCAAAGAGTATACGGGGGGGGGGGGGGCGTTTGTGTCCTCTGCGTGGTGGTCAAGAGGACTCGTAGTGTGGGTGGCATCACCCAGCGGCAGCGCGTTCGCCGCTTGTTGTGGAGGTCTGTGGTTCGATTCCGGAAGGCGGCCTTGGTTAATATGGCGTCTTGAATTGACCGTCAAATACCATGCACCGCTTGCTCGACAGTAGGACGTGAAAGATCTGGTGACGTATGTATGTTGAATTTCTTTCGCGCCGTATGTAGCCAACTGCGATATTCAGAGGTGCGGGTGGTAAAGGGATAACAAGAAAAACTAAACACAAAAATACTTTTTTTCTATAGAAATCAGTTTTAAATCTCACGAAGAAAATTCGAACTTTTGCCCAATTAACATTGCAACACAGCAGCACCGATCATAGCCCCGGTACCGGCAGCCGAATGCCTCCGTGCAGGGCTGTGCCGAGTCGCCTTGTGCCGCAGATGGACAGCTGCCACTGGGGGTTCCCCCCCTCCCTCCCCCCCCCCCCCTCGTCTGGTTGAATGGTTGAGATGAGGCGTGATGGATGTAAGGCGCTTCGGGGGGTATTTTTTTTTGCCGAGGAATGTAAGGACCGTATACCGATCCAAAAATGTGACATATCTGCAGAAAGATTGCGTGCAACGATTTCACGGAGGCAACATCGGACTTTGGTAATTACGGAGCGACGTTGTCGGAGCTGTTCGCCTGGAGCGCATCTGCTCCCCGACGATTGGCCGTAGTTGTTGAGAGCGAATCCCTTGGACGTTGTAGAAGCGGCTTGCGACCCCGAAAGTTGGTGGGGAGATTTCGCGACTGCGCAAAGCCGGGGAGCGGTTGGCGCAGTGGTTAGCGACGCGACACGGATTCCCCTCGCTCAACGGCCACCCACACCGGTGGCGGTTGTCTGAAGCGGTCCTGGGCCTCGCCTAGGTCGACTCAGCCTTAAATTAGTACCCCGGAGCAAGGTGTAAACGTCGTCACGAGGAGAAACAAAGGCGGCCGGGCGTCGTTGCTGGCCAACCAACCCCACCCCCCCCCCCCGACTCGTGTGCGACCTCTCCGGCTTTTCGTGGGTGCTCCTCTTGTCCCGACAGCCTGTTAAGGCTACACGGGTGACCTTTGTCTTTGTCTCGTGGTACTGTAGCTGCGCTACGAACCCGGCGACCCGAACCCGGCGTCCCGAGTTCGATTCGCTAGCACGGCGGCTAGAGAGAGCATCGTGCGCCAAAGTGTGAACCGGTGCCGGGACATCTCCTGTGTCGACTCCGCCTTCAAAGCGAGTAAACTGCTGCGTGATGGACAGCGGCGAGGTTCGTTGTACGCAGCCCATTTGACTTTAAACGGGTGCTCGCTAACAAGCACGTCGTGTCCCCGACAGCAGCCTGTGTGGGGTACACCGCGTGGGAGAGAGAGCGGGAGTGGTGGTGGTGGTGGTGGGGGGGGTATTTGTCTTTGTTTACCATTGGCGGAGCCTCGAGGCATTTCGTGCGCGAGTTCATTACAGCAACGGACAGAGATCGGCTTAAATTTACTCCATTGATCCGTCTTGATTCTACTCCCGTTGCCCCCCCCCACCCATCCCACCGCAACCCCCACCCCCTCACCCCTCTCGTAATGGCTTAATCAATTAGATTCGACTCAACAGAAAAAAAAGCCAGCGCGGTCTCGTCTTTCAACATCGACCTGGCGATTAATTTGATATCACTCCCGCGATTACGGTGGAGGAGCGCGTCAGTGGAGCTGACAGCGAATCCGGCCATGCTAACGTGGACAAGGGCACGGCATTTCTGGCGTTGCCCGCCCTCAATGCGGCCGATCTCGTGGGAAGCTCATCAGGGGTCGAGTCCTGGTCAGAGCGTCCGCAGGAGACCTGGCGGGGCTTGGGATGTGGCATATCCCAGCCGACAGTGGTGCGGCAATGATGTTCAGTAGAAGCCCTCTCCTCCTCCTCTTCCTCCTCCTCCTCCTCTTAACGACGGTCGTTGGTTCCAGGAAACCGGTCGTTTAGTGATTTGGTGGTTAAGCGAGTAAAAAGGAAAATACACGGTTAAAGGTTTAATTCGTTTCGATAGCCATCGAAAGTTACCCATTTGTCACTCAAAAAAAACGTACGTTTATCATGTTTAAACAATGGATATTAATACGTAAAGATACTAACAAGATTATAAACACATACTGTTTAAAGAAACATGGTTAATCAATGCATTATTTAATATTTACTGTAGCGACAATAGCCCGTCATTAACAGGGGAATGGTCGGTGAGCGACCACATTGGGCTCTATGGAGACACTAAACGACTATACACTACACTATACACTACTATACACTACACTATACACTAATATACACTACACTACTAGACACTACACTATGCAACTACGATACACACTACTATAAACTGCACTATATACTACACTAATATACACTACCCTATACACTACTATACACTACACTATAGACTACACTACTATACACTACACTTTACACTACTATACACTACACTATACACAACACTACTAGACACTACTATACACTCAACTATTATACACTACACTGTACAACTACTATACACTACACTAATATACACTACACTACTATACACTATACACTACACTATACACTACTATACACTACACTACTAGACACTACTATACACTACACTACTATACACTACACTATGCAACTACGATACACACTACTATAAATTACACTATACACTACACTACTATACACTACACTTTACACTAATATACACTACACTATACACAACACTACTAGAACACTACTATAAACTACACTATAATACACTACACTGTACAACTACTATGCACTACACTACTATACACTGCACTATACACTACACTACTATACACTATATACTACTATACACTACACTAATATACACTACACTACCATACACTACACTATACACTACACATTGGGCTCTATGGAGGCCTGCCGTTAAGCGATTAGTCGTTAACAGGGGTGGTCGGTAAGAAGGGTTCTGCGGCTCTCACAGCCGTCTGTGCGGAGTTCAGAGTGTGTGTGTTGCCCTCACAAAACCCAGTTTCCTCCACACGAACCCTCACTAGGGTTGGCGGCCATGGTGGCGCTGTGGTAATCACGAGCACGCGGACCTCACAGCCGGAAGAGCCTGGGTTCGATCCCCAACAGAGGGCGCCTTTCCACGTGGAGTGTGTACGTTCTCCACCGCCGTTCTCTATGGGGTTCCTCTGGCTTCTCTGGTTTCCTCTCTAAATCTCCATATATATAGAAAATAAAAACAATGTCACTAGTACTGGGCAAACAAAAAACAACAAGACACCCCCCCATGCTGAAAAATGACCCGCACAAGACTCTCTTCGGCAACATCGCCACCCCACGGTGCCATCACGAGTCTTGAGGCCCAGTGAGGATTTATCCATTAAACAAAGGGAATAATTAAATTTAGATTTAAAGCTTTCGTGACTGCAGGGATTCATATTCTTGGTTATTTCGGTAAAGTCACCACGTAGAAGGGAAAGAATAAAATAATAAAAATAATAATAAATATATAAAAATAATATGTTTTATATTCTTATTTTATTGTTTCCCTTCTACGTGACTTTACTGAAAGAACCGAGAATATAAAGGGAATAATTGTTGTTGTTGTTTTTGTCATTATTACTGAAGCAACCCGTCGTGTAATGGCTAGCAAACTGCTCTTGTAATCCCAGAGTTCGTCAGTCGGTTCGATCTCCTGGCGCGGCAGTTGAACACGGCGGTGCAAGTTTCATCGGAAGCCACCCCCTTCCATCGGCAGGTTGCGTGTGCTGGGGTGAAGTGTGGTTATTCCCACCTTCTTCCACACACGCATGATCAGCGTGGAAGAGAAGATCAAAAACCACTCTGGAGCTCCCGTTAGAGGCACTTCTGCAAGCGGTGGCGTGGGCAAGCAATCGCAGGCCTGCGCCTTTGCTACTTAATGTATCATTATTATTATTTAATTGAATCTCTCCTCCACCCCTGCACTCAGAACTTATCCTGCTCTTTGCCTAATGCTCTGTGAATTATGTCAATGGAGCATCGCCGGTCGTGTAAACAACAGCAAACAGCGTTTGTTTTGCCAGCACACATGATGAAAGGACTCGTTTCGCCCTCATTACAGCTCATCGGCAGATCACTGCCAAAGCTATAGATTGTGTGAAATCTTTACCAGCGGAGTCAAGATCGGCCTCTGCGGAGGAGGTTCGTGAAGGACGCTGCTTGGGAGTTGGAGGCAGTCGCCCTCCAGCAACAACGGAGGGCAGAGGAGCGACGCTCACAACAACGAGCGGTGCGCCGGGCAGATAAAACTCAGCGAGTTGGCACAGCGGGAGGCACAGTTGGTGCATCTGCCAGTCATCTCAGTCAGTCAAGCCATGGCACCTGGGTCTGTTCAATGACCTGCCGGCGGGTCTTCGACACTTCACGTGGACTCAAAGTGCACCGACCATGGCACAAGTGCCGTGGTGGCGTCACCGCTCCTTAGTGGTGAACGGCGACTGTTGTTGAGTGAATGAATGTGTGTGGTTGTGTGCGGGAGAGAATGGGAAGCGGTAGCGTAGCGGTTAGCGCACTGCGGTACGAACCCGGCGGACCGAGTTCGATTCCCGCTCATGGCCAACACAAGTGACGAATATCTTAACTGGTCCTGGGCCTCCCCTAGGTCAACTCAGCCTCAATTTAGTACCTGTTGTGGTGTGTAACCATCGCCACTGGGGAGACAAAGGCGGTCGGGCGTGGTGTTGACCCACCCCCTCGTGTTCCGTGCCGGCCTTCATAGGCGCGACTCGCTCACAGCACTTGGCCCAACAGTTTGTTTGTAAGTCTTTACGGGGGATCAGTTTAACACGTAGGCTTTCGCGACCAGTATTATTCATAATAAAGGTTTTTGGGTTAGATCGCGTAATTTATAAATGTGTCGCAACCCTCCACCACCCGACACGACTAATCAGTAAGAAATGTGCCACCTTGACAAAAGACAAATAGTTCACTACTTTAGCACACCGGTGTATTGAAGAGTGGATCCACAACATTTACAATTTGAGTACGACGTTTCGCTGGAAATTACATCCAGCATCTTCGGGCGATTTTCCAGAAGAGTGAAGCCATCCACCTGCTTCCGGTCTTAAGTAGTGCAGGATGACGTCATCATTATTGAACCCCATCAGGATTCGAGATCAGAGACAGAGGTGGAGGTGTATGCAATGATGTAACAGATCAGCAATCGGCCACTTAGCATGTGACTAACCTGTAAGGGATTGCAATATGTGTTGTGTATTAGTTAATAATACGCTTCTAGGCTGCGAGGTCGATTCATCCCCACTACCCAAAGGCTGGGTGTCTGATGTGGCCGACGTGCCCGGGCATACGGTCACAAAGGTTGCGCCTCAGTGAGACAGCACAAGAGACTCAGGAAGGACGAAACGACCACATCCCGGTTCCTCTTCTGTCCCTTCGTCTTCCTCCCGGGAGGGGCCGTACCCACTAGGCCACCTTCAAGCCGTCCCCGGGGTGCCCGGGGAACCCGCTCTTGTTCCGCCTTGGTGGCCCGGCGACGAGAACCCGTACAAAATCTGTGCGGTTTAAATGACCGCCCTGGTTGCGATAATTGTTCCACCACCGTCTGGCAAGTGGTCACAGACACGAGCTGGGCTGTGTTCGCTGCCTGAACTGGGTCCTTCCGAGGTTCGTGGGTTGTGGCATGCCAGCGGTCGTCGGGTGTTGTATATAGTCTGGGGGTTGGGTTATTGGGGGTGCGTTCACAAAAGTGTTTTTTGTTGGTATTGGGCTGTTGTTGTTGTTGGTTGTTGTATTATCCCGCTATGCAGGGTATGGAGGTCAGCCGGGACGGCTGTTTTCTTCTTCACAGGGGGGGGGTAATATAGTGATATGGAATGGGTCACTACGGCGTGTAACGCTGGCTGTCGGCAAAATGGGGCTCTGCTGGCACAGCAACCCTGTTGGCCAGCAGGTGAGGGGGTAGGCAGGAGGAAGGGATGTGGGGAGAACGTGACGGAGGGGGTACGGGAGAAGCCCGGGAACCTTCTAGGAGGTTCTAGAAGGGGGGGCGTAGCCAAGGGGGAGCGAGGTTGCGCTGGGGGATAAAAGTGGGACCCCGGAGAGGACTCAGGGCTGTTGTTGGAGGGAAACCCATGGAGCGACACAAGTCTTCGTCATCGTCTTCGTCATCGTCTACAGCGTTGTGGGTCAGGCAGCCTGTTTCTGTCATGGCCTAAGTATAGTGTTCCCTGTGCCTGTGTAAGCTTTAGTAAACAGAGTGCCTCTTATTTTAGTGTCTGCGAAGTGTGTCACTACAGTAGTATCAACCAACTCTATCGTAGAAATACTGACTCTACAGTAGTATCTAAGGACTATAGTAGTATCTACGGAATCTATAGTCTTATCTATTGACTCTATAGTAGTATCCACTGACTATAATAGTAACTACTAAATCTATAGTAGTATCTGCTGGCTCTATACTATTATCTACCGACTCTATAGTAGTAACTACTGACTTTATAGTAGTATAAACTGTCTATAGTAGTAACTACTAATGCTACGGTAGTATCTACTGACCCTATAGTAGTATCTACTAACTGTAGCAGTATTTACTGACTGTAGTGGTATCTACTGACTGCAGTAGTCGTATCTACTGACTCAATAGTAGTATCTGCCGACTTTATAGTAGTATCTACTGACCATAGTAGTATCTACTGACTGTATAATATTATCTACTGACTGTAGCAGTATTTACTGACTGTAGTGGTATCCACTGACTGCAGTCGTAGTAGTAGTATCTACTGACTCAATAGTAGTATCTGCCGACTCTATAGTAGTATCAACCAACTCTATATTAGTATATACTGACTCTACAGTAGTATCTAATGACTATAGTAGTATCTACTGAATCTATAGTCGTATTTATTTACTCTCAAGTAGTATCAACTGACTATAGTAGTAACTATTAACTTTATAGTAGTATCTGCTGACTATAGCAGTATCTGCTGACTCTATAGCAGTATCTGCTGACTATATAGCAGTATCTACTTACTCTATAGTCGTATCTACCGACTCTATAGCAGCTAACTACTAACAGTGCCGTGGTGAGGCCTAGTCCCGTGCAGAGCCCCCGGCCTCGCCGAGCTTGCCCAGCCAGCCGAGGTGGCGCCTTGGCCGGCTGGGGCTGGGCCCCTACCCCGCCCCCACCCCACCACCTCCCCGCCCGCCCTATAGTAGTAGTAGTATCTACGGACTATAGTAGTTTCTACCGACCCTATAGTAGTAAGTGCACACATTAGGGTGGGGGGAGGACATCACACTTTGAAGAATTTACCTCAGTATTGTGTGTATTTTTTTTGCATTTTTTACGCAAATGACAATTCCCCCCACCCATGGGTCAGCGTTTCGCGCATGCGCAGATGATTGCTTTGGCGCACGCTCAGCGTAGTAATATATTAATTAATAGCAATAAATTGTTAATTTAACTACTTTAAAGTTGACAGATGTGAAATACGAATAGCGCTGGCTCACCCCGGGGCTTACCGCGTGGTATCTGGGTACTTTTTTTTAAATAAGTAAACCCCACGGTTTGTGAATTAAAAGTGTCGCACGTTGCGTCCACACACAAACAGACATACAGACAAAAACTTACTTTAATAGGTAAAACTCCAGGTCAGGTGACTCGACGCTAGAACGGGTGGCTCGCGATCGGAAGGTTGCGAGTTCAAATCGTCGTTTGCGGGGGTTGACTCAGCCCATCATCTCTGCCTCCAGGGTCGATACAATGGGGAGCACGTTGTGGGGCATTCAGCATGGGTTGTCCTATGGAGAGTCTCACCCTCGTCGTGTGAACGTGGAATTTCCACCACTAGCTTAGGAGATGAGCACCAATGCATCAATGCTCATTTGAGCAGGACATCACTCCGGCATGTTACCTTGACAGGCGTTCGTGCAACTGCATGGCGCGAGTGAGCCGAAGCATGCGTAGCCCTCCACCACCCGACCGCTGTTTTAGTGCATCACATGTCTTGTGAGGCCGGCGCGTCACGGGTTCGCTTGCAAGGCAGAGCCCCGGCACAAAAAAAATTAACCAGTGGGAAAACCACCCGGGACTGTGATGGCCCCTGGCGCTTTGTGACAACTCGGCTCGAATGTGCCAGTGGAATAAAAATGCTTAATATGCGTCACCCCAATCCGCCACAAGCACACACACACTTCTTGCCCTTGGTGTTCCCCAGTAAATGCATCTCTGTGGAATGAGTTCCCAGCTAAGTTTGAAAAATGACGTTCGTTGGGGGCGAAGCTGTCTGGACAGGCGCCCTGGCCGCTAACAGAGCCCCGTGATCCACTTGGCATCGATCGCTCATCAGGGCCGCTCTGCGGGGCCATCTTTTACCGCGGCCGCTGCCGCGACCGCCGACACCGCTAGGGCAGCGTGGCAATCCCGGCTCTGTCGCCTCTGGCAAACGGTGGCTAGGAGATGTTAATTACCTCGCCCGGTATACAGGAGGTCGTGCGTTTCGATCCTGAAAATGATGCCTGCTGTGTACTTGGAGATTGCGTGTCTCTCTCTCTCCGTGATCGCGTGGATTTTTCTCCGGTCCCCCCACCCGCCCGACCCCCCCCCCCCCCCCCCCCCACATTTAGAATCAACATCAGGCGTTCAAAGTATTTGGCTCCTGCTATACATTTCCACGTGACAAGCCACTTTGTTGAGCTATCATCTTGTTGGCAGGTCTACCTCTGAAAAAAAAGCTATGTAACTCAGTGGGCCTTACCTAGTAAAATAAAAATGGTTTCGTTTAATAGTTTAGGTTGAAGTTCAACATACATACATATCACGCTCTCCGAACACACTGGCAACACCACACTCCAGCACACTCCGCGCCTCCCGTTAGCACGGTCGGCTACGTACGGTGCGAAAGAAGTTCAGCATACACACGTAACATCTTACACCTCCTCCACATCCAACATGTGCCGATTGAGCGACGTATTCTATCTAAACCAGGGTGCAAGACCGAGACGTTTACTTTTCAAGTTGAGACCTGGATCAAGATGTCCACGTGGCACGCTATTTTCTCCACTGCTGGCTGAGGGCCTCCCCAGGATACTCGTGGTGGTTATTTGACCATACTTCTCCACACTGTGTGGCTCTCTCCCTCCCTCTTCGTTTTCCTCTCTCCTCTATCTCCTCTTGTCCCGTTCGCTGCTCCTCGGCTCCGTCTCGCGACGATCGATCGCGTGTCCACGTGGCATGAGGCTCTGACCGTGGCACCACGAGGTCGGAGTTGACATCAACAATAACCCACGCGCAACACATAAAGACAAAGGCCCCCCACCCCCCCCCCCCCACCCCCACCCCCGTATAGCGCACACAGGCTGTTTGAGCAAGTGCTGCCCGCGAATATCGCTGCGCATGAGGGAGGTAGTGTGGCCACAAACCACGCGCGGCCGCCTTTGTCTCCCCAGTGCTGATGCTTTATACACATCGGACCAGGTGCTCATTTGTTTACGCTAAGTAGATCTAGGGGAGGCTCAGGACCGGTTCAGATAATGGCCACTGGAGTTGGTCGTGAGCGGAAATCGAACTCGGGTCGCTGGGTTCGTAGTATAGAACAGCGTGCTAAAGCGATACGCTACCACTCAGGCACAACAGCAACCGCCGTTCACCACAGAGTGGCGGTGACGTCACCGTGGCACTTGTGCCATGCTGGATGCACCTTGAGACAAAGATCCCCCGTGTAGCCTGTAACAGGCTGTAGGGGCAATTGCTGTTAGCGAGCACCTATGAAGGCCGGCACGGTACACGAAGAGGTGGGTGACCAGACCGCCTTTGTCTCCCCCAGTGGCGATGTTTACACACCGCACCAGGTACTCATTTCAGGCTGAGTCGACCTAGGGGAGGCCCAGGACCGGTTTAGATAATCGTCACCTGGTGCTGGCCGTGTGCGAGAATCGAACTCCGTGTCGCCGGGTTCGTCGCGCAGCGTAGCGCTAAACCGCTACACCACCATTCCCCAGTGAGATATACACACACAGACACATACGCACGTTAACACTCAGACACACACACACACGTACACGCGTTCACACTCAGAAACACACACACACACACATCTCTAATTTCACTCACACCCTGTATCACCTCTGCCAAAACCCAATAGCGGTGGAGCAGAGAAATCAATGCGGGGATTGGTTTTAGTGTTATCGTTTATAACCGCAGACCTAGTTTCTAGTTTATTTTTAAGTCGGACGTTATTGCGATGCTTTTGTGATTGAGACGGTCACGTGGCTCGGAGGCGGAGCGAGCGGCGCACATTCGGAAGGTCGCGAGCGCTGGTTTGGGGGAGCGGGGGTTGGGGGGAGGTCACTCAACCCATCAGGGCGGATAAAATTGGTACCACTTTGTGGGAGTAGTCAAGCAGTGATAACGATGATGAATGTGTTGGATGCAGCGCCCTTCACGGCGGAGAGGTCTCCGAGCTCTTAACGTCAAAGCTCATCGGGGAACTCATACTCCTTTGGGTCTTTCGGTTAAAGTCACGTAGATAGAAAAAAAAATGTTTAGATCACGACGTCTCGCTCGCAACGCAAGCAATCGTCTTCAGGTGAAAAAAATACAGCAGGAGAACTGCTGAGGCAGGAATGAATATTGCGGGAGAGCTGCTGCAGCAAGAGGTTATAAAGGTTTGGGATGGGTGCAATCCAAGGGCAAGTGGGCGGCGCTAGAGATGGAATTTGCAAGTAAATGTAAGATCGGAGAGCCTGATATGCCTCACGACTACGGTGCTGAAGAGGCGACCATTGTATTGCTAGAGATGAGCACGCCAATCTGTTAATGCACAGCGGCTATGTCAGTGAGACATTTAGCCTGTGAATGTAAAGACATTTAACAAGGTAATGGAAGCATCACAGCCACGAACCCGGCGATCCGCGTTCGAATTCCGCTCACGGCTAGCGACAGTGGTGACGACTAGCACGAGTAGCACCTGAAACAGGTGCTACTGTTGCGATGTGAACTGGGGAGACAAAGGCGGCCGGGTGTGGCGATGGCCACCCACTCTCTCGTGTGCCGCCCCGGCCGTCATAGGTGCTCGCTAACAGCACTTTCCCCCAAAGGTAAGGCCAGGCTATATGGGGGGGACTTTGTCTTTTGTATGTGAGTGTACGGTCCCTCGGGTGTGCCGTTCCGGCCTTCATAGGTGCTACTCGCTCACAGCACTTGCCCCCAACAGCCTGCGTGGGCTATACGGGGGAGCTTTGTCTTTGTGACAGTGCCTGCTGATGCAAGCACGGTGTCGTCTTTGTGGCGGTTCTTGTTGTCATTGACGAGTATCAATCCACTGCTGGATGGAGACCTCTCCAAACCATCACCATCATCATCCATGGTAAATCCATTGTTGGATGAAGACATCCCCAAACCATCACCATCATCATCCATGGTAAATCCACTGTTGGATGAAGACATCCCCAAACCATCAGCATCATCATCCATGGTAAATCCACTGTTGGATGAAGACATCCCCAAACCATCAGCATCATCATTCATGGTAAATCCACTGTTGGATGAAGACCTCTCCAAACCATCAGCATCATCATCCATGGTAAATCCACTGCTGGATGAAGACATCCCCAAACCATCACCATCATCAGCCATGGTCAATCCACTGCTGGATGAAGACATCCCCAAACCATCAGCATCATCATCCATGGTAAATCCACTGCTGGATGAAGACATCCCCAAACCATCACCATAATCATCCATGGTAAATCCACTGCTGGATGAAGACATCCCCAAACCATCACCATCATCAGCCATGGTCAATCCACTGCTGGATGAAAGCCTCCGCAAGCTGCCGCCATCCCTCACGTTGTAATTAAGAATGTGCCCGGCAGCGAACGCGAGCTGATACCATCCAAACCATCTCCTCCTCGGTAAGCCTCCTCTCGGAAGCGTTCCACTCCAACGAATCCACACTTTCAGCCATTTGGAGCGTTGACCTTCGACGCCAGAAAGCATCGCTGCCGTTACAAAATAATAATCTGCCGACGCGGGCAATGGCTTTGGCTTATTCAGCGAATGCATTTGAACCGTTTAACTTGTGAAATTGCGAGCTGCGTGTTTAGACTCTCGCCACATGGTCACGCTCGTAACGTTATTTTGTTATTTGTTGTTGTTAAAAAAAGTTATTAAACGTAATAAAGATGTTGTGTGTTTTTTTTTGCTTTTACCAAATTGTTCGGAATTGCTATTTGGAAAATGTGTCTCGTGCCTGCAAATATTTCCCGGCTTCGGATGTTTCCCATGCTATGCTCGCAAATGTCAGCGCTTGTTTGTAATTGTCGATCTGTTTGTGTGTATGTGTTTTCATAAATGTGCCTGTATATGTGCATGGGTGTTTACATATATATGTGTGTGTGTGTGGGTATATGCGTCTGTGTGTGTGTATTTTGTATGTATGTATGTATGTTGAACTTCTTTCACACCGTCCGTAGCCAACCGTGCTAATCAGAGGTGCGACTCGAGTTCGATCCCCGCTCACGGCCAACACCAGGGACGATTATTTGAATCCAGACTCTTGCTATGACATCATAACAACAGTCTGGACCACTGGACGGGTTCCGCAGGATTGGAAAGATGCCCTGGTGATCCCACTTTTTAAGAAGGGGGACCGCACATACTGTAACAACTACAGGGGCATCTCATTCCTCAGTGTGCCGGGAAAGGTCCTGGCAAGGATTATTCAACATCGCCTTGCCAGGCACGCTGAGGAGAGGCTTGCGGAGCCCCAATGTGGTTTCAGGAAAGGGCGGTCCTGAACAGATACCATATTTTATGTCCGTCTGCTACAGCAGAGGTGTAGGGAATTGCAACAAGACCTACATCTCTGCTTCATTGACCTGGTAAAGGCCTATGATACCATCAGTAGGCCTAGGCTCTGGGTTGTTCTTCGTGCTTTCGGAGTCCCTGACCCACTGCTCACGATCATGAAGGACCTTCATGATGGTGAGCGGGCCCGGGTTAAACTGCGTGGCCAGGAGTTGGAGCCATTTCCTGTTCACTTTGGAGTGCGACAGAGATGTCATCTGGCTCCCACATCATTTAACATCTATTCCGACCACGTATAAAGCAGGAGAACTTCTCCAGATACAGCAAGATAACTTCTCCTGCTGTATCTGTTCCACCTGATGACGGTCGCTTGTGTTGCGATCGAAACGTCATGATTAAATTTATTTTATTTTATACCTACTACGTGACTTTACCGAAAGAACCAAAGAGTATGGATCCCTGCAATCACGGAAACTTCAAATCAATATTCGACCACGTAGTTCGTGAAAGCCTTGAATAGCTGTACCGGAGGAATTTCCATCTGGTACAGATACAATGGGAGGCTTATCGATACCTGCGTGCGGTCAAGGGATAGCTCCTTATTGCTCAACCATGTTATGTATGCCGATGATCTGATGATTGCTGCTCACTCAGGGGAGGAGTTGGAGGCGCTGCTGCTGAACCTGGAGCTTGCCACTAAGAGGTGGGGATTTACCATCAGCCCTACCAAAACTAAGCACCTGCCTGAGTATTTTGTACCATTGGACACTCCACCCCCACAACTCCCAATTAGTGAAAGGGCAGTTGTGGAGAGAGTGGAGAGTTTTCATACCTGAGCAGTGTGCTCATGACCGGCTCCGGTTTGACAGCAGAGGTCTCACTCGCTGTGTGGAAGCTACCTGGTCTGTCGCTCCACACGAAGCTTCAGGTCTTCTCGGCCAGTCATTCCCTCCCTTCTATACGCTTGCGAAACGTGGACCCCCCTAATGGAAAATCTTCGCCGGTTAGAAACATTTAGGCTGGACTGCCTACGACACCATCCTGGGTTTAACCAGACTGGATTGTGTGAGGAACTCACATATCCTTGAAAGATCTGGACAAAGTCCCATCGGTGAGCTCCTTCAGCAGGGAAGGCTGCGTTGGCTGGGCATGTAGCCCGCATGCCCAGCCATCGCATGCCTAAACAGCTTTTGTTCGGCCAGATAGAGGGGTCTAAACGGGCGTGGCACGGGCTAGAGAAGAGATGGAGTGATGTTTTACAGGAGTGTGTATGCGTGTGTATGGGTGTGTATGAGTGTGTATGAGTGTGTATGTGTGTATGCATGTGTATGTATGTGTATGAGTGTGTATGTGAGTGTGTATGAGTGTGTGTGAGTGTGTATGAGTGTGTATGTGTGTATGCGTGTGTATGTGTGTATGGGTGTGTGTATGAGTGTATGAGTGTGTATGAGAATGTGTGAGAGAGTGTGTGTGTGTGAGAGAGTGTGTGAGTGTGTGTGTGTGAGAGAGTGTGTGAGTGTGTGTATGAGTGTGTATGTGTGTGTATGAGTGTGTATGAGTGTGTGTATGAGTGTGTATGAGTGTGTGTATGTATGTGTATGAGTGTATATGTGAGTGTGTATGAGTGTGTGTGTGTGTGTATGAGTGTGTATGTGTGTGTATGCGTGTGTATGTGTGTGTATGTGAGTGTGTGTGAGTGTGTATGTGTGTGTATGCGTGTGTATGAGTGTGTATGGGTGTGTGTGTATGAGTGTGTATGTGTGTGTATGAGTGTATGAGTGTATATGTGTGTGTATGAGTGTGTATGAGTGTGCGTGTGTGTACGACCTGGGTAATGCTGCTTTTGCCATGGAAAAAAAAAAATCAGTATCCGATTTGCTGATTTGTAAAGAAAGAAACCATTAGGATGAAGATGTTTATAAGGCCTCGGATACTCAGCCGCAGGATAAATAAACGTGCACACGCACAGGACAGCACGGAACGAGCCTGGTGCAGGGCGCGGCCACCTTTCTACCCCTTGCAACTGGCACACGAGCAGACTTCTGCGTTGTGAATTAATGGTGATGATGGTGGTGGTGGTGGTGATGCGTGGGGTGTGATTATGTTTTAATTGTGGTGGTGACGATGTGGTAATGCTGGTGGTGGTGGTGGTTACGATGATGATGATGATGATAATTTTAGTAGTGGTGGTGGTCATGATGTTGATTGTTGTTGTTGTTGGGATGGCAATAATGTTCCACGGTTGTGGTGGTGGTAGTGCTGTTGCTCATCATAATAATTTAGTTGTGGTGGTGGTGGTGGTTATGGTAGTGGGATGGACAATGATGTCACGATGATGATGATGATGATGACGGCACTAAAGCAAAGGTTCCAGATTAACCTACACAGCGACTACCGATTCATGGCGGAATACGATGGTGTGTCTAGGACCACGCCCGGCCGCCTTTGTCTTCCCATCGCTCACGCTTTACATAGAATCTACCGAGCGGAGGGCCAAGGCACCGGTGCGGGATTCACTCTCCACTCGTGTTAGCCGATGTCGACCGTGGCTAAGGAACTTGGGTTCGCAGCGCATCGCAGTGCAGCGCGCTAACCACACCGCCACCGCTCCCCACGCACCCCAACACACGGCCGTTGGACCGAGAGGCACCACGGACGAACGAACGAATGAATGAATCGTTTTAAGTGACCGCGGTGGGAATCGAATGAACTCGTTAGGAAGGATCGACCGTGAAGGCGTCACTTGCGCTCACGCTGTTATTGTTATTGTCGTGATTATCGCTGGGGGTTTTATTTTTTTCGTGACTCGCTCTCCGCAATTGCTCAAAAAATAAACGCCACGTCGAGCGAAGTTACTGCGTCTCCTCAATGCACGGCGATGCCGTGCTTCCTGAGCGCGTGCACGCACGCACGTGTACGCACCCACGTGTACGAACGCACGTGTACGCACGCACGTGTACGAACGCACGTGTACGCACGCACGTGTAGGCATCCACGTCTACACATGCACGTGTAGGAACGCACGTATGCACACGCGCGGACGTGTAAACAGGCACGTGTACACAAAACAAAGACAAAGCTGTCCCAGTACGTCGATCGCAGGTTGTACGTGGGTGCTATCAGAGGGCAAGTGCGTGCATGGAAACTCTCACACACTCACGCACGTGGACACAATCACTCTGGCAGACACGTGCGCAATAGATAGACACAGGTAAGCAAAGCATGCCAAGGCAAAGATCGCCCATATAGCCGTAATCGACTGTTGGGGAAAGTGCCGTTAGCAGGTAACTATTGAGGTCAAAACAGCGCACGAAGTGGTGGGATGGTCAACGCCACCTCGACCACCTTTGTCTCCCCAGTGCTGATGTTTACACACTACACCAGGTGCCCATCGACCTTGCAGAACCCAGGACCGGTTCAGATAATTGTCACTAGTGTTGGCCGTGAGCGGGACGCGAACTCGGCTCGCGGGGTTCGTAGCGCAGCGCGCAAATCGCTGCGCAACCACACACCCCACACACACACAGGCGCACGCACGCACAGACACATATTCAATCACAGACCCACACGTGCACACAGACTCGCAGACAAACGCACGCAGAGACACACGCACACACAGATGCACGTACACACAGACATACAGACACACAGATGCACGCACACACAGACATACAGACACACAGAGACACACATGCACACACAGACACACGCACACACAGACACACAGATGCACGCACACACAGACAAACAGATGCACGCACACACAGACATACAGACACAGCGATGCACGCACACACACACAGACACACACAGAGAGACACACATATGCATACACAGACACACGCACAACACACAGACACACAGATGCACGCACACACAGACACACAGATGCACGCACACACACACAGACACACACAGAGAGACACACATATACACACACAGACATACGCACACAGAGACACACAGATGCACGCACACACAGACATACAGACACACAGATGCACGCACGCACACACAGACACGCACAGAGAGACACACATATGCACACACAGACACACGCACACACAGACACACAGACACACGCACACACAGACACACAGATGCACGCACACACAGACACACAGATGCACGCACACACAGACATACAGACACACAGATTAACGCACACACAGACACACAGATGCACGCACGCACACACAGACACACACAGAGAGACACATGCACACACAGACACACGCACACACAGACACAGAGATGCACACACACAGAGATGCACACACACACAGACACACACACAGGGACACATATGCACACACAGACACACGCACACACAGACACACAGATGCACACACACACACAGACACACGCACACACAGACACACAGATGCACACACACACAGACACACACACACAGACACACACACACAGACACACACACACAGACAGACACAAACACAGACACACACACACACAGACACACACACACACAGACACACGCACACACACACACACAGAGACACATATGCACACACAGACACACGCACACACAGACACACAGATGCACACACACACAGACACACGCACACACAGACACACAGATGCACACACACACACAGACACACACACATACAGACACACACACAGACACACACACACAGACACACACACACACACAGACAGACACACACACAGACACACACACACATACAGACACACATATGCACGCACACACACGCACGTGGCCGCGTGTGTTCTCTGGTAACCCGAGCCGCGAGAAGTAACTTCACTTCACAGACACTTCATTAACGCGAACAAAAGCGAAGGCGCATCCTCCACCACCGAACACGCATTTTAATGACGGCGGTTTCATTAATTTTCAATTAAATTCCTCGGCGCGGTTAATGGCCCCGATTTCATTTCCCACGAATTCTGATCGCCGCGCGGCAGTGAATGGGACGCGAGTGGGGGGCGTCACGACACTGTCCGAGCGTGGCTCGCGGTTTCCTCTCCGAGGTCTCGGCAGTGGCGGTGGTGGTGGTGGGCACGCAAATCGTGAATGTCAATCAAGATCACGGATCGAGATCCAAGTCGTCGCCGTGACGAAACCCCGCGATGCCACTGCCGTGCCTCAATGCGAAGCAACGCCTGAAGCCCTCCACCAGATCCTGCCGCTGCTGCGCGGTCGACACGCAGCGACCTCCAACATCCTGGCCGGAGAGACTCCGACCATCTGTTGTCTTGGGTCTTCCCCTCGGTCATCAATTGTCTTGGGTCTTCCCCCTCGGTCATCTATTGTCTTGGGTCTTCCCCTCGGTCATCAATTGTCTTGGGTCTTCCCCCTCGGTCATCTATTGTCTTGGGTCTTCCCCCTCGGTCACCTATTGTCTTAGGTCTTCCCCCTCGGTCATCTATTGTCTTGGGTCTTCCCCCTCGGTCATCTCTTGTCTTGGGTCTTCCCCTCGGTCATCTATTGTCTTGGGTCTTCCCCCTCGGTCATCTATTGTCTTGGGTCTTCCTCCTCGGTCATCTGTTGTCTTGGGTCTTCCCCTCGGTCATCAATTGTCTTGGGTCTTCCCCCTCGGTCATCTATTGTATTGGGTCTTCCACCTCGGTCATCTGTTGTCTTGGGTCTTCCCCTCGGTCATCAATTGTCTTGGGTCTTCCCCCCTCGGTCATCTATTGTCTTGGGTCTTCCCCCTCGGTCACCTATTGTCTTAGGTCTTCCCCCTCGGTCATCTATTGTCTTGGGTCTTCCCCCTCGGTCATCTATTGTCTTGGGTCTTCCCCCTCGGTCATCTATTGTCTTGGGTCTTCCCCCTGGGTCATCTATTGTCTTGGGCCTTCCCCCTCAGTCATCTATTGTCTTGGGTCTTCCCCCTCGGTCATCTCTTGTCTTGGGTCTTCCCCTCGGTCATCTATTGTCTTGGGTCTTCCCCCTCGGTCATCTATTGTCTTGGGTCTTCCCCCTCGGTCATCTATTGTCTTGGGTCTTCCACCTCGGTCACCTATTGTCTTGGGTCTTCCCCATCGGTCATCTATTGTCTTGGGTCTTTCCCCTCGGTCATCTATTGTCTTGGGTCTTCCCCCTCGGTCACCTATTGTCTTAGGTCTTCCCCCTCGGTCATCTATTGTCTTGGAACTTCCCCCTCGGTCATCTATTGTCTTGGGTCTTCCCCCTCGGTCATCTATTGTCTTGGGTCTTCCCCCTCGGTCATCTCTTGTCTTGGGTCTTCCCCTCGGTCATCTATTGTCTTGGGTCTTCCCCCTCGGTCATCTATTGTCTTGGGTCTTCCCCCTCGGTCATCTGTTGTCTTGGGTCTTCCCCTCGGTCATCAATTGTCTTGGGTCTTCCCCCTCGGTCATCTATTGTCTTGGGTCTTCCCCTCGGTCATCAATTGCCTTGGGTCTTCCCCCTCGGTCATCTATTGTCTTGGGTCTTCCCCCTCGGTCACCTATTGTCTTAGGTCTTCCCCCTCGGTCATCTATTGTCTTGGGTCTTCCCCCTCGGTCATCTATTGTCTTGGGTCTTCCCCCTCGGTCATCTATTGTCTTGGGTCTTCCCCCTGGGTCATCTATTGTCCTGGGTCTTCCCCCTCGGTCATCTATTGTCTTGGGTCTTCCCCCTCGGTCATCTCTTGTCTTGGGTCTTCCCCTCGGTCATCTATTGTCTTGGGTCTTCCCCCTCGGTCATCTATTGTTTGGGGTCTTCCCCCTCAGTCATCTATTCTCTGGGGTCTTCCCCCTCAGTCATCTATTGTCTGGGGTCTTCCCCCTCGGTCATCTAATGTCTTGGGTCTTCCCCCTCAGTCATCTGTTGTCTTGGGTCGTCCCTCTTGGTCATCTATTGTCTTGGGTCTTCCCCCTCGGTCATCTATTGTCTTGGGTCTTCCCCCTCGGTCATCTATTGTCTGGGGTCTTCCTCCTCGGTCATCTATTGTCTTGGGTCTTCCCCCTCGGTCATCTATTGTCTTGGGTCTTCCCCCTCGGTCATCTATTGTCTTGGGTCTTCCCCCTCAGTCATCTATTGTCTTGGGTCTTCCCCCTCGGTCATCTATTGTCTTGGGTCTTCCCCCTCAGTCATCTATTGTCTTGGGTCTTCCCCCTCGGTCATCTATTGTCTTGGGTCTTCCCCCTCAGTCATCTATTGTCTTGGGTCTTCCCCCTCGTTCATCTATTGTCTTGGGTCTTCCCCCTCGGTCATCTGTTGTCTTGGGTCTTCCCCCTCGGTCATCTATTGGCTTGGGTCTTCCCCCTCGGTCATCTATTGTCTTGGGTCTTCCCCCTCGGTCATCTATTGTCTTGGGTCTTCCCCCTCGGTCATCTATTGTCTTGGGTCTTCCCCTCCATCATCTATTGTCTTGGGTCTTCCCCCTGGGTAATCTATTGTCTTGGGTCTTCCCCCTCGGTCACCTATTGTCTTGGGTCTTCCCCCTCGGTCACCTATTGTCTTGGGTCTTCCCCCTCAGTCATCTATTGTCTTGGGTCTTCCCCCTCAGTCATCTATTGTCTTGGGTCTTCCCCCTCGGTCATCTATTGTCTTGGGTCTTCCCCCTCAGTCACCTATTGTTTTAGGTCTTCCCCCTCAGTCATCTATTGTCTTGGGTCTTCCCCCTTGGTCATCTATTGTCTTGGGTCTTCCCCCTCGGTCATCTATTGTCTTGGGTCTTCCCCCTGGGTCATCTATTGTCTTGGGTCTTCCCCCTCGGTCATCTATTGTCTTGGGTCTTCCCCCTCGGTCATCTCTTGTCTTGGGTCTTCCCCTCGGTCATCTATTGTCTTGGGTCTTCCCCCTCGGTCATCTATTGTCTTGGGTCTTCCCCCTCGGTCATCTATTGTCTTGGGTCTTCCCCCTCGGTCACCTATTGTCTTGGGTCTTCCCCTTCGGTCATCTATTGTCTTGGGTCTTCCCCCTCGGTCACCTATTGTCTTGGGTCTTCCCCCTCGGTCATCTATTGTCTTGGGTCTTCCCCCTCGGTCATCTATTGTCTTGGGTCTTCCCCCTCGGTCATCTATTGTCTTGGATCTTCCCCCTCGGTCATCTATTGTCTTGGGTCTTCCCCCTCGGTCATCTATTGTCTTGGGTCTTCCCCCTCGGTCATCTATTGCCTTGGGTCTTCCCCCTCGGTCATCTATTGTCTTGGGTCTTCCCCCTCAGTCATCTATTGTCTTGGGTCTTCCCCCTCGGTCATCTATTGTCTTGGGTCTTCCTCGTCGGTCATCTATTGTCTTGGGTCTTCCCCCTCGGTCATCTATTGTCTTGGGTCTTCCCCCTCGGTCATCTGTTGTCTTGGGTCTTCCCCCTCGGTCATCTATTGTCTTGGGTCTTCCCCCTTGGTCATCTATTGTCTTGGATCTTCCCCCTCAGTCATCTATTGTCTTGGGTTTTCCCCCTCAATCATCTATTGTCTTGGGTCTTCCCCCTCGGTCATCTATTGTCTTGGGTCTTCCTCGTCGGTCATCTATTGTCTTGGGTCTTTCCCCTCGGTCATCTATTGTCTTGGGTCTTCCGACTCGGTCATCTATTGTCTTGGGTCTTCCCCCTCGGTCATCTATTGTCTTGGGTCTTTCCCCTTGGTCATCTATTGTCTTGGGTCTTCCTCGTCGGTATTTTATTGTCTTGGGTCTTCCCCCTCGGTCATCTATTGTCTTGGGTCTTCCCCCTCGGTCATCTATTGTCTTGGGTCTTCCTCGTCGGTCATCTATTGTCTTGGGTCTTCCCCCTCGGTCATCTATTGTTTTGGGTCTTCCCCCTCAGTCATCTATTGTCTTGGGTCTTCCCCCTCGGTCATCTATTGTCTTGGGTCTTCCTAGTCGGTCATCTATTGTCTTGGGTCTTCCCCCTCGGTCATTTATTGTCTTGGGTCTTCCCCCTCGATCATCTATTGGCTTGGGTCTTCCCCCTCGGTCATCTATTGTCTTGGGTCTTCCCCCTCAGTCATCTATTGTCTTGGGTCTTCCCCTCGGTCATCTATTGTCTTCGGTCTTCCCCCTCGGTCATCTATTGTCTTGGGTCTTCCCCCTCGGTCATCTATTGTCTGGGGTCTTCCCCCTCCGTCATCTATTGTCTTGGGTCTTCCCCCTTGGTCATCTATTGTCTTGGGTCTTCCCCCTCGGTCATCTCTTGTCTTGGGTCTTCCCCCTCGGTCATCTATTGTCTTGGGTCTTCCCCCTCGGTCATCTATTGTCTTGGGTCTTCCCCCTCGGTCATCTATTGTCTTCGGTCTTCCCCCTCGGTCATCTATTGTCTTGGGTCTTCCCCCTCGGTCATCTATTGTCTTGGGTCTTCCCCCTCGGTCATCTATTGTCTTGCGTCTTCCCCCTCGGTCATCTATTGTCTTGGGTCTTCCCCCTCGGTCATCTATTGTCTTGGGTCTTCCCCCTCAGTCATCTATTGTCTTGGGTCTTCCTCCTCAGTCATCTATTGTCTTGGGTCTTCCCCCTCAGTCATCTATTGTCTTGGGTCTTCCCCCTCGGTCATCTATTGTCTTGGGTCTTCCCCCTCAGTCATCTATTGTTTTTGGTCTTCCCCCTCGGTCATCTATTGTCTTGGGTCTTCCCCCTCGGTCATTTATTGTCTTGGGTCTTCCCCCTCGATCATCTATTGGCTTGGGTCTTCCCCCTCGGTCATCTATTGTCTTGGGTCTTCCCCCTCAGTCATCTATTGTCTTGGGTCTTCCCCTCGGTCATCTATTGTCTTCGGTCTTCCCCCTCGGTCATCTATTGTCTTGGGTCTTCCCCCTCGGTCATCTATTGTCTGGGGTCTTCCCCCTCCGTCATCTATTGTCTTGGGTCTTCCCCCTTGGTCATCTATTGTCTTGGGTCTTCCCCCTCGGTCATCTCTTGTCTTGGGTCTTCCCCCTCGGTCATCTATTGTCTTGGGTCTTCCCCCTCGGTCATCTATTGTCTTGGGTCTTCCCCCTCGGTCATCTATTGTCTTCGGTCTTCCCCCTCGGTCATCTATTGTCTTGGGTCTTCCCCCTCGGTCATCTATTGTCTTGGGTCTTCCCCCTCGGTCATCTATTGTCTTGCGTCTTCCCCCTCGGTCATCTATTGTCTTGGGTCTTCCCCCTCGGTCATCTATTGTCTTGGGTCTTCCCCCTCAGTCATCTATTGTCTTGGGTCTTCCTCCTCAGTCATCTATTGTCTTGGGTCTTCCCCCTCAGTCATCTATTGTCTTGGGTCTTCCCCCTCGGTCATCTATTGTCTTGGGTCTTCCCCCTCAGTCATCTATTGTTTTTGGTCTTCCCCCTCGGTCATCTATTGTCTTGGGTCTTCCCCCTCGGTCATCTATTGTCTTGGGTCTTCCCCCTCGGTCATCTATTGTCTGGGGTCTTCCCCCTCGGTCATCTATTGTCTTGGGTCTTCCCCCTCGGTCATCTATTGTCTTGGGTCTTCACCCTCGGTCATCTATTGTTTTGGGTCTTCCCCCTCGGTGATCTATTGTCTTGGGTCTTCCCCCTCGGTCATCTATTGTCTTGGGTCTTCCCCCTCGGTCATCCAACTCGATGAGACCACTCCAATGCCGGCAAATCGGCGCCCCCCCCCACCCTGCACGTGTCCCACCCAACGCAACCATTTCTCTCTAAGCTCGTCTACAACACAATCTGCTTATGTATTTATTTTTACCGTGCAAGCCCCACCTCCCTGAGCTACGTAGCTCTTTTTCAGAAGCGACCTGGCCACGAATGATAGCTCTAAGAGGTGGCTTATCACCCTGTTGATATTTTATAGCAGCACGTGCCACGTTCTCTCCCGGACTCCTGCATGGCTCCTCCCGTCTTCGTCACGACGATTTCCCAACATCCGTCTCGGACACCACGAGCTGCCGAGTCGGGGTTCCGGCTCACCGATGCGCGCAGTAACACGGGTAGAGCTGCCACGTTCACATCCCCGTCTCGCTGCACACAAGACGCATCTCTCGTCTCTTCCAATGTGGTTTGCATGGCCCAGTTGAAAACCAAAAAAATATTAATATATACTGAGCCCGTGAAGTCTTGGAAACAGCCGACGAAACGGGTTGAATCCCGCCGCATTCCTTTGCGGTGTTCACCCTCGGAAAGGGCCGTGCGTCGAACGTTGAAAACGCGAGTCAAACACAGCATCGGTGTTTCCAACGCATTGAGGGATGAGACGGGGGGTGGGGGGGGTGATTCTTGTTCTTGCTCTGCGCTGAAGCACCACAGATCTACCTTACGAACCAGCTGGGTTACTGGCTAAATGGGGCTTCCTGTGTCACAAATAGACATTAATTACTTGATGTACTAAACAGAGTCCCTTTGATCTCTTCACGCGCCGCGTTTTAAACCCAAGAACGGGGGGTGGGGGGGGGGAAAGTATGACATTTGTGCGCAGAGGCTTAGGGAGAGACACGCTTGTACTTGCATTGAGAGGGGCAGAGAGAGGGCCGCGTGGATTAGAGAGCCGTCGGAGGTTCACGGCCATCACTCAAACCGTCGACGTTAAAGTGAGCGGGACCTTAGGCAGGGCACGTCGCGGCTTTGAAGGTCACGGTATCCGACGGTCAAGTGGCGGCCAACGGAAGGACGGGGGTGAGGGTGAGTGAAGGGGGGGGGGGTGAGTGAGTGAGAGGGGGGTGGGGTGAGTGAGAGGGGGGTGGGGGTGAGTGAGGGGTGGGGGTGAGTGAGAGGGGGGTGGGGGTGAGTGAATGAGGGGGGGTGGGGGTGAGTGAGGGGGGAAGGTGAGTGAGTGAGAGGGGGGTGGGGGTGAGTGAGTGAGTGAGTGGGGGGTGGGGGTGAGTGAGAGGGGGTTGGGGGTGAGTGAGTGGGGGGGGCTGTCGGTGTCCCGTAAACACGGACGCGGGGAGCGCGCGCTGTGGGTGGGCCCGCGCCGTCCGGCCTCTCCCTGCGTCACCGCGCAAGGAGGTAAACAGTCGGCGGGCGGTGGTGGTGGGGGTGGTGGTGGTGGTGGTGGTCGGGAGCCGAGGCGACTTCGGCAGAGGGAATCGTCCATTAAGCTCCCCGGCTCCATTTATTTGTCTAAGTGCGCATGCAAGGGTTACAGACGTCACCCCCCCCCCTGCTCCTCTTCCTCCTCCCAAAAAAAAAAGATGGCAAAATTGGTCGTACGTAATTATTATTACATTGTTGGTATTAGTGTTATGATGATTTATCTTGGGGGGGAGGGCAGGGGGTGGGGGGTTGTAACCCGCACCCCCCCCCCCCATTATAGTGGCGTTGTGCGTGTGACTTATTGTAACTTTTGCGTACAAATTCTTAACATCAGCTTTGCCTTAATTAGGTAGGGACACGGGGAAATGCTTTTGGGCGGAGTGGAAATTGGGGGGAGCGGTGGCGGAATGGTCAGCGCACTGGGCCATGAATGTCCACCGTGGTGAAGTCTCGTCCAATTGGCCGCCGTGATCGACACCGCGTTTGTAGGGAGGCCTTCATCCAGCAAGTGGATTGACGGAGGGCTGTAAGTGAAGTATTCATATTAATCACGAATAAACTTGAATAGTATCACCGTATTGATCGGGTTACAAAACTCACGTTTCCTCCCTGTGTATTAAAAAGTTGCTGGGTGCGTCTTATAATCCGCTAAGAGTGAGCGCGCGCGCGCGTGTGTGTGTGTATATATATAGTGTGTGAGACCAAATGTGTATAACTTTATTGGCACGGGGCAGAAGTACATAACGGGGTTCGCCTTACTGTCCGGAGCGTCTTGAAATCCACAGCAGCTCCCGATGGAAGCCGTTACTCTGGGAGGCACAGGGAGGTCTGAGACGGATGCTGGGAGATGCCGTGGCGAAACGCGGATGGCGAAGCAATGGAGAAATCTGGAAGAGAAATACGGCAGGTGCGTTTGTAGCTGTTTGGATTTTTTTTTCATTTTTAAAAGTCTGCCCTGGGTGGGACCGTGCGCAGCGCCGATTGCCGGGACAGACATCGGAGTGGTCCTGGATAATTTAGCGAAGAAATAGGAAGGGAAGGGCCCAAACGCGGATGGTGGGATACCGACAGGGCACATCTTGGGGAGATAAACTATAAACTAAACTAAACGTTTGATTTATTGTACCAGGCAAGGCCCACTGAGCAATGTAGGTATTTTTCAGAGGCGACGCTGGCTTTGGCAAATTATAGCTCTCATAACACAGAGTTACTGTGTCACAACGTCATGCTACAAATGTTATGCACGTCGTATATATATTTTTGTTAAACTGTGAAGCAGATGGCTCGTATTGTATGGTTAATGCACCCGAAGTATATATAAAAAAAACTATAAAAATGATTTTTATTTTACCGGATAATGCCCACTGAGCTATCTAGCTCTTTTTCAGAAGCGACCTGGCCACAAATGATGGCTCAATGAAGTGGCTTATCATGCGGACATTTATAGCAGCCAAATACTCTAAACGCATGACGTTGATTCTCAATGTGGAGGGAGCAACCGAAGAACCCAGTGTGAGAGAGAGAGAGAGATGCGCAAACTCCAAATAAACACTCTCTTTGGTTTTTATTATTATTCTTAGTTCTTTCGGTAAAGTCACGTTGAAGGGAAACAACAAAATAATAAAATATATATAAAACAATAAAAATTCTCACGACGTTTCGTATGGTCGAAACGTCGTGAGAATTTTTATTGTTCTTTATATATATTTTATTATTTTGTTGTTTCCCTTCAACGTGACTTTACCGAAAGAACTAAGAATATGAATTACTGCAGTCACGAAAGCTTTAAATCAAAACTCTCTTTGGTTCTTTCGCTAAAGTTACGTAGGTAGAAAAAATAATAGATCACGACGTTTCGATCGCAATACAAGCAATCGTCATCAGGTGGGACAACCACAGTAAAAAAAAAACCTGCTGAAGTAGGCGAGCGATCTGCCAAATATACAGCAGCAGGCGTCAGGGCCGGGGTCGAATCCACGCGTGACCTCCTGCATCGCTGCGCGTATCTCCTGTGCAGGAGTCACAGCAGGGAAAACCTGCCAACAACCCACCTATCATTCCCTAACTTATTACAGACCAATTCAGACCTCATTGGTCACCCCGTGCCCTTATACATCTCAACGTTCATGGCCCAGTTCATCCAACAAAGTCCCATCGCAAGTAGTAATTAAACACAAATAGACATTGGAATAATTGTTGCCCGCATTGAAACGGCTGTCCGCGAGAACTCAATTTCCTTGTACAAGAACAGGGGCTAAGCCGTAGGGGTTGACAACTGTGCATCAGCAGCTGCGTAATCTGGCGGAGAGGAGAGTGAGTTCGCAGTGGACGAGGTTGTCGTGGTGGTTGGTGGGTGGTGGTGGTGGTTGGTGGGTGGTGGTGGTGGTGGTGGTATCACCGCGTTTGGCCACGGTGACATCTCCGAGGTGACCGTCTAAGCCCAGAGAACAAGCCAAAGCGCAGTCGCTCGCTTCGCTCGGCGTTGACTGCCTCCGCCGATCGTCACGGCCCATTGGGCGCTAATGTCGCGTGCCGGGCCTAACGAGTTGTGTAACCATCGCAGGCGGCAGCTTCCTTCCTCCCGAACCCCTCCCCGTGGGGGCTAAGGAGAGAATTGGCGGTAGAAATGGGGGGGGGGGTGGTGGGGGAGATGGGTTGGGAGGGGAGAGGGGAGGAGGGGTGACCCGACCCCCTCCGTGGACACGAAGTGCGTCTCGGTCTCTGGGGCACTCGTGGATGACGTCGATATCGTATTTGCACGTCTTCCTCTCTTCCACTCGCCTTTGTTGAATCGAGCCGGGGGCAAGACACATGGTCACTGCAGTGTGCTGCACGAGTGATAACGGTTACTGCCCATTGCACCTCTAAAATATGAAACGGTAAGGGATGTGGCTTTTCCCCACGTGTACGACTTCATCAAAAAAACAAAGATCCCCCGTGTGGCCAAAACAGACTGTTGGGGCGAGTGCTGTTAGCGAGGAACACCTGTGAAGGCCGGGCACGGCACACGAGGGGGTGGCAGGCCAGCCACCACGCCCGATCGCCTTCGTCACCCCAGTGGCGACGTTAACACATCGCACCAGGAACTCATCTAAGGCTGAGTCGACCATAGGGGAGTCCCACGGCCGATTCAGATAATTGTCCCCGGTGTTGATGGCCGTGAGCGGGAATCGACCTCGGGAAAGCCGGATTCTTAGCGCAGCGTAGCGCTCGCCGCTACGCTGCCGCTCCCCACCCCGACTTGACCACCACCACCACCACAAACATCATCACGACGGAGATGGTGGCGGTGGTGATGCCCCGCGGTGGCTAGGAGATGTTAACGACCTCGCCTGGTATGCATGAGGTCCTCGGTTCGTTCCCGAACCTGACGCCTGCTGCTGTACATTTGGAGTTTGCGTGTTTCTCTCTCTCTCTCTCTGTCCCTGTGGTGGCGTGGATTAAATCTCCGGGTCCTTCGGTTGATTCCCTCCACAATTAGCATCAACGTCACGCGTTTAGAGCATTTGTCAGCTTTGCATTTTCCCCACGACGGCGAGCCACTTCGTCGAGCTCTCATTTGTAGCCAAGTCGCTTCGGAAAAAAAGAGTCGCATCGCTCAGTGGGCCCCTACCTGGAGGCAGTGAAATAAAAAATATATATATATAATAAAAACGTGGGTTTCCTGTCGAGTTTATCATCAGCGGCAATTCAGCATCATCCTCGAACCTCGTCGCAGTCACCACCGCGCCCTGTGTGGTCTCAACGTCGACGCGAGGCCCCGTGGAAGGAAGTGGCCTCACCGTAAAGCATCGCTGCGAGCATAATAACAACAACAAAAATCCCTCCACAATCACTCCCCGTCGGTAAAAAAAAAAAATTGTTACTTTTATACAACGACACACACATACACAAAAAAAAACCCCGCCAGGCACGCGCCCGTGCAGTTTATTTGCTCAGATAACCGCGTTTGTTGTGATTGGTAATTGACGCACTTAGCACTGCTGTCAAGTTCCTGCAGATTGCTCTCATCCCCAGGCATCCCATCCTCCTGCCTGCCTCCCTCCTCGCCCTCGTCTCGCTCCCAACATCGCCGCCTTCGTTTCAGACAACCGCAGGGGGAAGGAGGTGAGTGGGGGTGGGGTGGTTAAGGACATTTACGTGCCGGTTGTGCCCCTCGGTTATTTTAAACACTTTGTGTGCGTGGGTGTGAGTGGCCTGAGCGAGTCTGGCGGAGCGGTGGCGCAGCGGTTAGCGGCGTCTTCCGCTACGAACCCGTCCACACCGCGAGTTCGATTTCCCTCTCCCCCCCCCCCCGCCCGCCCGCCACGGCCACCACCACCGGTGACGGGCATCTGAACCGGTCCTGGGGGCCTCCCATAGGCCGACTCGGCCTCAAAATGAGTACCTGGTGCGATGTGTAAAACATCGCCATTCGGGAGACAAAGGGAGACACATTCAGCCGTGCGTGTGGTGTTTGGCCAACCAGCTGTGAGTACCGTCACGGCCTTCGGAGGTGCTCGCGAAGAGCACTTGCCTCATCAGTCTGGTAAAGGCTATACGGGGTCCCTTTATCTGTGTGTGCTTGATTCTCCGTCTGGGTGCTGCTGAAGGGAAAACTTGAAGACAAATGTCCCTTCCTACCCCCCCCCCACCCCCACCGCACAACTAAAACTCTTCCCTTTCCGACATTTATTTTCTTTCTAGTGCACACGTGGACGTGTCGATTCGTCATTGAGAAACAAGGGTCGAGTTGTTCTTGAGCCGGGAGAGCAGGCTGAGAATGGGGGGGGGAGGGGGGCATGGGGGTGCGATGGCATTTGGTGCATCCCAGTGAACCGATTCAGCGTTAACATGAGTGCAAGAGGCGACGTTTTCGGGTCATCGCCCTTCGTCGTAGCACACACATGCAGAGACGTCGGAGAGATAGAGTGGACGTCCACTCGATATCTGAGATAGGGTCATTGCCCGAAACGTCGCCTATCTGGTGTATTCCTTTTGAAGGCCACACACACGGCGTTATTGTTGTCGAACCTGTCCATTGTCTTGTTGTTGTTGTTGTTATTGTTGATATTTGTGCTTGTGCATCGCTGGAAACGCAGCAGCAACAGCATCAACAAATAATTCGATCAGTTAAATTTTTCCGCGAACCCAGAAAACGTGAAGCGGACAGCAACAAACGGCACTCTCAAAGCTGCAACATGTGAAGAGTTACGCGCGCGTCTTGAACTAAGCAAAGGTTCTTCGTTGTCGGAGCTTGGGGAGGAAGAGACGATGAGGGGAGGGGGGGGGGTACCAAAGTGGAGCGGTGCGAGGGAGGAAGCAGATACATAAATATTGTGACCCGCAGTGTGGTGAGTTGGTGGGTGAGTGTGTGGGTGAGTGTGTTGGTGTGACCCGCAGTGTGGTGAGTTGGTGGGTGAGTGTGTGGGTGAGTGTGTTGGTGTGACCCACAGTGTGGTGAGTTGGTGGGTGAGTGTGTGGGTGAGTGTGTTGGTGTGACCCGCAGTGTGGTGAGCTGGTGGGTGAGTGTGTGGGTGAGTGTGTTGGTGTGACCCGCAGTGTGGTGAGTTGGTGGGTGAGTGTGTGGGTGAGTGTGTTGGTGTGACCCGCAGTGTGGTGAGTTGGTGGGTGAGTGTGTGGGTGAGTTTGTTGGTGTGACCCGCAGTGTGGTGAGTTGGTGGGTGAGTGTGTGGGTGAGTGTGTTGGTGTGACCCGCGGTGTGGTGAGTTGGTGGGTGAGTGTGTGGGTGAGTGTGTTGGTGTGACCCGCAGTGTGGTGAGTTGGTGGGTGAGTGATTGTTTGTTGGTGTGACCCGCAGTGTGGTGAGTGGGTAAGCGAGTGAGTATGTTGATGTGACCTGCAGACTGGTGAGTGGGTGGGTGAGTGAGTGTGTTGTTGTGACCCGCAGTGTGGTGAGTGAGTGGGTGAGTGAGTGTGTTGGTGCGACCCGCAGTGTGGTGAGTGGGTGGGTGAGTGAGTGCGTTGGTGTGACCCGCAGTGTGGTGAGGGAGTGGGTGAGTGAGTGTGTTGTTGTGACCCACAGTGTGGTGAGTGGGTGGATGAGTGAGGGAGTGGGTGAGTGAGTGAGTGGGTGAGTGATTGTTTGTTGGTGTGACCCGCAGTGTGGTGAGTGGGTAAGCGAGTGAGTGTGTTGATGTGACCTGCAGACTAGTGAGTGGGTGGGTGAGTGAGTGTGTTGGTGTGACCCGGAGTGTGGTGAGTGGGTGAGTGTGTTGGTGTGACCCGCAGTGTGGTGAGTGAGTGGGTGAGTGTGTTGGTGTGACCCGCAGTGTGGTGAGTGAGTGTGTTGGTGTGACCCGCAGTGTGGTGAGTGAGTGTGTTGGTGTCACCCGCAGTGTGGTGAGTGGGTGAGTGTGTTGGTGTGACCCGCAGTGTGGTGAGTGAGTGTGTTGGTGTGACCCACAGTGTGGTGAGTGAGTGTGTTGGTGTTACCCACAGTGTGGTGAGTGGGTGGATGAGTGAGGGAGTGGGTGAGTGAATCAGTGGGTGAGTGATTGTTTGTTGGTGTGACCCGCAGTGTGGTGAGTGGGTGGGTGAGTGAGTGTGTTTGTGTGACCCGCAGTGTGTTGAGTGACTGTGTTGGTGTGACCCGCAGTGTGGTGAGTGAGTGTGTTGGTGTCACCCGCAGTGTGGTGAGTGAGTGTGTTGGTGTGACCCGCAGTGTGGTGAGTGAGTGTGTTGGTGTGACCCGCAGTGTGGTGAGTGAGTGTGTTGGTGTGACCCACAGTGTGGTGAGTGAGTGTGTTGGTGTGACCCACAGTGTGGTGAGTGTGTGTGTTGGTGTGACCCACAGTGTGGTGAGTGAGTGTGTTGGTGTCACCCGCAGTGTGGTGAGTGAGTGTGTTGGTGTCACCCGCAGTGTGGTGAGTGTGTGTGTTGGTGTGACCCGCAGTGTGGTGAGTGAGTGTGTTGGTGTGACCCGCAGTGTGGTGAGTGAGTGTGTTGGTGTGACCCACAGTGTGGTGAGTGAGTGTGTTGGTGTGACCCACAGTGTGGTGAGTGTGTGTGTTGGTGTGACCCACAGTGTGGTGAGTGAGTGTGTTGGTGTCACCCGCAGTGTGGTGAGTGAGTGTGTTGGTGTCACCCGCAGTGTGGTGAGTGTGTGTGTTGGTGTGACCCGCAGTGTGGTGAGTGAGTGTGTTGGTGTCACCCGCAGTGTGGTGAGTGTGTGTGTTGGTGTGACCCGCAGTGTGGTGAGTGAGTGTGTTGGTGTCACCCGCAGTGTGGTGAGTGTGTGTGTTGGTGTGACCCGCAGTGTGGTGAGTGTATTGATGTCACCCGCAGTGTGGTGAGTGAGTGTGTTGGTGTCACCCGTAGTGTGGTGAGTGACTGTGTTGGTGTGACCCGCAGTGTGGTGAGTGAGTGTGTTGGTGTGACCCGCAGTGTGGTGAGTGTATTGATGTCACCCGCAGTGTGGTGAGTGAGTGTGTTGGTGTCACCCGTAGTGTGGTGAGTGACTGTGTTGGTGTGACCCGCAGTGTGCTGACTGACTGTGTTGGTGTGACCCGCAGTGTGCTGAGTGACTGTGTTGGTGTGACCCGCAGTGTGCTGACTGACTGTGTTGGTGTGACCCGCAGTGTGCTGGGTGGGTGAGACGAAACAGTCATTGTCTGGTAGAGCCGAGTCCTCAACATGAGTGAAGCAATCACCGAGTGAATCTCACAGGAAGAGCAAACATGGGCCAGTAGTCGCCAGAGCAGAGTGACAATGAGGCGATCGACCGCTGTTGAGTGGGCGACTGGAGTGCATCACTTAGAGAGCAACTTCAGCGTCTCTCCTCTCGTAGCTATCCATCCACAGCCGCGTGTCCCCCGGTCTGTCTCGCAAGAGCTTGAAGCTTCGTTAATGTGGAAACAAACAGCAAAAACGCCTTTAAACGTTTGAGTCGGCCGCACGGTGCAAGTCGCCGGGATGTGATAGTTCTCGCTCGGGACTGCAAACCAGATCAGGACGTTCAAACAAAGGTGGGCAACCTCACGCTCAATTGTTGTTCTAAATCAGTGTTTTGTTCACTCAGTTCCAGAGTGGGCGTCGCCCACTTTCGCCGATCAGACATCGTCCGCGTGCGAGGGCCTCCACGCATTTTGAAGGCGTTGTTGGGTTTCGACAGCAGCACGTCGATGATGATGGGGGGGGGGAGGGGTGTGTTGACTCGTTGTGTGTTGTGTCGGGGGGAGGGGGGGTCGTACGCCAGGGGCCCCACTAAAGTCCACGAGGGTTTGCCAGTAGGCCGGGGGACATGCGATTGAGAACGCCGTTTTAAATCACCCCCATCATAGTTATGGTGTCACCTTTGAAGGTAATTGGATACGGGTTTAGAAAGTGTCGCTCATTTCGGGGATATGCCGGTGGCGCTATCCGACCGCGTGGCTCCGTGGCGGAGCGAGTGGCCCACGAGTTGAAGGTTCCCAGTTCACATCGTGGTTGCGGGAGGTCAAACTAAAACTAAACAATGTTTTTATTTTATTTTTACCAGGTAAGGCCCCACTGAGCGACTCAGCTATTTTGCAGGAAGCGAGCTGGCCACAAATGATAGCTCAACGAAGTGGCTTATCAAAGTGGACATTTATAGCAGGCAAATGCTCTGAACGCGTGACGTTGACTCTCAATGTGGAGGCGAATAGGGCACACGACCACGGGGAGATCGAGACATGCAAACTCCAAATATACAGAATCAGAATCTGTGTTTATACTGCAGGAAGAATCCGATGAGCTCTAAAGCTCTTTATCACAGATGTCCAGTCGGGGCGCAGGGTCAGAAAGTTACAACAACAAACACAAACGCGACATAACCGGCGCCAGGGTCGGGGATCGAACCCACGGCCTCCTGTATACCAGGCGAGGTCGTTAACGTCTCCTAGCCACCGCGACTAACGCCTTGGGGGAGAATTACGATCATCCAACAGCGGATAGACCAATGTCGAAACCGACGCCGGCTCGGACGGTGAGGACGACGGCTGCCCTCGGGGTTCGAGGGCGCGCCCCAGGGCCCCCACGGACCCCTCTGTGGGGGGGGGGGGGGGGGGGGTGAGAGGGAGAGACACGGGGGTGGGAGGGAGAGACGCGGGGGGGGGGGGAGAGACGCGGGTTCCCGTAAACCAGGAAGAGCACTCGACTCGCTCTCTCGCTCTGCTGGGGGGTCCCGATGTCTCTGGTCAGAAATGTAATGATTTCCTACCCCGCACCCAAACCCCCACCCCCCACCCACAACCACCAAGCTGCCCTACCTCCAAAGCACCCCCTCCTCCCCTCCCTAAGCTGAAGGCAACACGGAACGGCGAAGTCAAATCCACCGTTGTACTGCACTCCTCTGCTCCCTCGCCGGCACCGCGCTGCCGAACGGGCGGAACGGAACCGCCGCAAAAGACGCGAAAGGAGACGGGACGCGTGAAACAGCAGCAGCAGCAGCGAGACGGCGACAAACGATGCAGGCGAAGCACAGCGGTACAACGCAAGTCAAACCAAGCCGCTAATTATGTTTTATTTAGCGCAGATAATACTTCGCCCCCCTCAAAAAAATTTACGGCGGTGACTCATTAAATTGTGGCGGAGGAGAGAGTGCGAGAGAGGTTGGGGGGTGGGGGGGTGGAGGGAGCTTTCGATTACATCGCCACACTTGGCCATAGCTTCACGAACTCGACTCCCCACGTTTACTGCTCCCCACTCATCCCCCCCCTCCATCAGCCCCCCTCCCATCAGCCCCCACCCACCCCCATCAGCCCCCCCCCATCAACCCCCCCTATCAGCCCCCACCCACCCCCATCAGCCCCTCCCATCAACCCCCCCTATCAGCCCCCACCATCAGCTCCCACACACCCCATCAGCTCCCACACACCCCATCAGCCCCCACCCACCCCCATCAGCCCCCCCCCATCAACCCCCCCTATCAGCCCCCACCCCATCAGCCCCCCCCCATCAGCCCCCCCCCCCATCAGCCCCGCCTCCGCGCGCATCCACAAATAGTCCCAAACGGCAAATGGCAATGGGCGCTTTAATTGCGAGCGACCCTGAGAAAGAGTGCGGGATCGGTTTTTTTTTGTTTTACTCATTTGCTGACCACTCAAGGCTGCTGCTGCTGCTGCTGTTTTACCCGTGGAGCCATTATCCAGACTCACGGGCGTCGGTTTAACCCTTTCGCTGTCCGTACACCGGCCGCACCATCCCTCGTGCCCACGCGCCAGCAGCGTCTCGGGAATCACGCGTTCCAATCGCGCCACCAACGAATTGACGGGACGTGGGATCGAGCGAGCGAACAGGTTAGGGCCCGGCTGGCTGGCGACGATGCCGGTGATCGTTGGCGATTTTAGCGGGCGACGCTGCGAGGTTTGTCGAGTCTCTCAGCAGTGGTGGGCGCTAGTCGCAAAGGCGCGGTGCTGCGTTAGAGTCTTAAAGGCAGATGGCTCAAGACGGGGGGTGACACACACACACATAATTTCGCGGGGTACCCATGCTACTTATCTCTTGCAGAGAGGTGACGTGCTGAGTCGGCACCGTACGCCGCTTTGCAGGAAATGTATCATCAGCAAGCGCATTCAGCTATTTGTGTTGTTTGTTTGTTTGTTTAATGTTACCAGCATTAATAGCAGCGACCATAGCGGCAGCTGTGTGATGATGATGGTGATCCACATACCTTAGAAACCACACGCGTTTAGAGAAATTAGGCTGGTATAAATTTCCACGTGATGATAAGCCGCTTTGTTGAGCTATCATTTTTGGCCAGGTCGCTTCTGGAAAACAGCTGTATAGCTCAGGGGGCCTTAACTGATAAAATATAAAAAAAAAATTGCCAATAGTTTAGTTTAAAATTGATAATCGCATTCAAAGTCAAGTTAAAGTCACGAATTGATTTGCTGCTCAAATGCTCATTGAGACATTGGTGCTGATCTTCCGTTCACAACCCTGAGTCAGTGGGATAAATTCCATATTCTTATGACGGGGGCGTGCCTATCTATAGGACGGCCACTATTGAGTTCCCCCACAAAGTTGTACTCGTATTTATCGACCCCGGAGGCAAGATGATCGGCTGAGCCAATCCCCAAGCGGGATGCGAACTCGCGTCCTTTCAGAACCAGAATGTTTATTTCTACTGGGGAAATCCGATGAGCTGTGAAGCTCTGAACCACGTGGCCGCTTGCACTGATCGTAGTCTCCAGGTCATGAGGCGTTCCGGTCGGATTCAAAGACTCACCTCCAACTTTTGCTTTAAAATAAAAGGGAGGGAACGCGCGTTTGACAATCCAGTGGATACGCCATCATACCCGACTCGTTGACAGCCTCTAGTAAACCCGCTGCTGGATGAAGGCCCCCCCCCCAGCGCTGTATCTATCATCGGGCGGATTTGACCGGTGACACCTTCATACGTGGAGACACCCCAGAGCTTGGGGGGTGGGGGGGGGGGATTGGAATTCGGGGCCAGCTCTTCACCGCTTTCCCACTCCTCGTCTGTGGTTCCTCCTACAGGCGCCTCTGAGTCGCCCCGTCGCTCCATACTCACCCCCTTGCCACCGGAACAAACTTCCCCCTCCACATGAAACGAGCAGCACCCTCCCCGTCGAGTTTCCGCCCCTCCCTCAAGACCCCCGCCTCTTCTCCCCTGGCCCATCAATCCCTCCATCCCTAGGCACCCACCGTAATCCGCGCACCCACTCAACACTCCCACTCCATACCCCCTCCCTGTTCACCGTTTCACCTTTAGCTATCCCCATTAAACTACGCATAACCCTTGTACAGCGCTTCGGGTGAAGGCGTTATCTAAAGTTAATATACAAGTTGACGTGGGTATAGTTATATCAGTGTTGAGTGTGACCCCCACTTGTATACAGCGTGTTTGGTGTTCTGGGCTCCATAAAAAGACAAAGATCCCCCGTATAGCCTTAACAGACTGCACGGGAAAGTGCTGTTAGCGAGCACCTTTGAAGGCCGGCACGGTACACGAGGGGGTGGGTGGCCAGCACCACGCCCGGCCGCCTTTGTCTCCCTAGTGGCGATGTTTACACATCGCACCGGGTACTGATTTGAGACTGAGTCGACCTAGCCCGTGCCGCGCCCGTTTAGCCCCCTCTATCCGGCCGAACAAAAGCTGTTTCGGCATGCGGTGGCTGGGCATACGGGCTACATGACCCAGCCAACGCAGCCTTGCCTGCCGAAGGAGCTCACCGATTGGACCTTGCCCAGATCTTTCAAGAATTTTTGAGCCCCTCACACAATCCAGCCTGGTTAAACCCAGGATGGATTGTAGGCAGGCCAGCCTAAATGTTTCCAACCGGCGAAGATGCTCCATTAGGGGGTCCACGTTTCGCAAGCGTAGAGAAGGGAGGGAATGACCGTGGCCGAGAAGACCTGAAGCTTAGTGCGGAGCGACAGACCAGGTAGCTTCCACACAGCGTTACGCAACCGATGAAAAGATATTGCCGCTCGAATGATTCGGAGTGAGACCTCTGCTGTTAAACTAGAGCCGGTCATAAGCACACTGCCCAGGTATGGGAAACTCTCCACTCTCTCCACAACTGCCCCATCACCGATTTGGAGTTGTGGGGGTGGAGTGTCCGATGGTACAAAATACCCAGGCAGGTGCTTAGTTTTGGTGGGGCTGATGGTAAGGCCCCATCTCTTAGTGGCACGCTCCAGTCTCAGCAGCAGCGTCTCCAACTCCTCCTCTGAATGAGCAGCTATTACCAAATCATCAGCATACAGAACGTGGTTGAGCAATAGGGAGCCATCCCTTGACCGCACCCGGGCATCGAGCAGCCTCCCATTATATGTGTACCAAATGGAGATTCCCCCGGTACAGCTATTGAAGGCTTCACGAACTACGTGGTCAAAATAGATGTTAAATAATATGGGAGCCAGAGGACATCCCTGTCGCACCCCAAGGTGTACAGGGAATGGCTCTGACTCCCGGCCACGTAGTTTTACCCAGGCCCGCTCACCATCATGAAGGTCCTTAATGATCGTGAGCAGAGGATCAGGGACTCCAAAAGCACGAAGAACAACCCAGAGCCCATGCCTACTGATAATATCATAGGCCTTGACCAGGTCAATTAAGCAGAGATGTAGGTCTTGTTGGAATTCCCTACACCTCTGCTGTAGCAGACGGACAGAAAATATGGCATCTGTGCAGGACCGCCCTTTCCTGAAACCGCATTGGGGCTCCGCAAGCCTCCCCTCAGCGTGCCTGGCAATGCAATGTTGAATAATCCTTGCCAGGACCTTTCCCGGCACACTGAGGAGTGAGATGTCCCTGTAGTTGTTACAGTCTGTGCGGTCCCCCTTCTTAAAGAGGGGGGCAACCAGGGCATCCTTCCAATCCTGCAGAACCCGTCCAGTGGTCCAGACTGTTGTTATGATGTAATATAGGGCAGTCTGTGCACAAACGCCACCCTCCCTCAGCATTTCGCTTTGGAGATCATCTCTGCCCGCTGCCTTTCCTGGTCTCAGACTCCGGATCGCCTTCAGTACTTCCTCAACAGATGGTACTTCAGCCAGCCACTCACAGGGGGTGACCTCTTCCAATATTTGAGGCACCGCAGCCTCAGCAGGATTATCCTCACTTTGTGTCACGATGTTTTCCTGGCTGAGGGATTTTCCCTCCCCCAGGACCTCACAGAAATGCTCACCAAATCTGCAAACCTGTTCCTGGGGGTCGGAGATTGGATCACCGTTTTTTCCCCTAATGATGGTAATAGGTGTGGCGCTACAGGTTACTTTTTTGATGGAGTTAAATAGAGATTTGTGATCGCTGGCCACTGAGGCAGACTCCATCTCCTCAGCAACCCGCGACCACCACCCATCCTTGCAGTGCCTCACGGCTCTCCGAACTTCCGAGCGAAGGCTGCAGTAAGCCTCCTCATCCTCTGATGTGGGATTGTGTAGCCGATGACAGTGGGCCTGTCACTTTTTCTCAACCATCCTGAACACCTCCTCTGTCAGCCAGGGTCTCTGGGGAGGTCTGGACCGCGTACCCAAAGCAGCCATTGCAGCTGCATGAGTCACAGTCCTAAACCTCGCCCATTTACCCTCGACATCAGGAGGAGTGGGGGACGATGCCAATCCCAGTCGCAAGCGATGATGAAATTCTCGCTTGCAACTTTCATCAGATAACTGAGACCAGGCCACTTTAGGTTGGAATGGGTCCTGGGTGTATACCCACCACCGGAGTGGAAGAATGACAGGCGCATCTGACAGATGACTAGTCGATGGTCAGAGGGCAGATCAGCTCCACGGTAGGTCCTGGTGTCAAGCACATGGGCTCGCATTTGCTGGTCCATCACTATGTAGTCCAGCAGATGTTCTTGCTTGGACCCGGCATGCATCCATGATGTTGCGTGGATGCGCCGATGCCGGAACAGCGTGTTGGTAATTACAAGCCCATGGGCTGCACAAAAATCTAGCAGCCTCCTACCGTTGTTATTGAGCTGATCTGGCCCATGCCCTCCAATCACTCCAGACCAGGTGCCAGCATCATGACCAACTCGGGCATTGAAGTCACCCAACATGATGACTCTATCCCGAGGTGCCACTTTAGCCAGCACCAGTGACAGGAGGTCATAGAAGGCATCTGACTCATCGGCTTTGCCTGCATCCCTCCACGGATGTTCGTCTTCGGTGGGGGCATAAGTAACCACGATCACCACTCCTCGCCTCCGGTTGATGGGAAGGCGAGCCCAAAGTTGCCTGGGGCTTACAGCTTCCTAACCCCTCACCGCCACGCTCCCACGCCCCCTTCATTCTTTTGTTCAAAAGAAGAGCCACACCCTGTTGTTTGGCAGTCTGCTGCCCCGAGTAGAGGACTGTCCACCCCTCATGGTGGCAGGAGCCAGAACCGGTCCACCGGACCTCCTGAATGCCACAGAGATCCAGGCGGTACCGGTCCAGCTCCCGACAGAGGAGTGGCAGCCTCTCCTCCGCAGTGAGCGTTCGAACATTCCACGTGGCCATCCGTAGTGGCTTTTCGTTGTTTCTGGAGGAGCCCCGAGGGTAGAGATTCAATCTCCTGGCTCCGCCAATTGGGGTTTGGCCAGGAGACGTCATAGACGCCTGTCCCCCCGGAGCCTCCGGCACAAGCTTATTAGTCACATATTTCAGTTTAACTCGTGGTTTAGTGGTAATTAACTGAAGGTGGAGGGGTTACCAGCCCCTCGCACCCGCCCAGAGCCCCCGTTTAGCCACTGTGGTGGACACAGACGCCATGAGGGGAGGAGCCAATCGAAATTGGCCCTCCCCCCACAGCACTGTCCATGACAGAGTTGCCCGTCCGGCACCGCGAGGAGGTAGGGGGTTGTTTTGCCGGACTCCTCTGTCGGGAGCAAGACCGGTACCGCCTGGATCTCTGTGGCATTCAGGAGGTCCAGTGGACCGGTTCTAGCACCTGCCACCATGAGGGGTGAACAGTCCTCTACTCGGAGCAGCAGACTGCCAAACACAGACACACACACAGACACACACACACAGACACACACACACAGACACACACACAAACACACACACACAGACACACACAGACACACACACACAGACACAGACACACACGCACAGACACACACACACAGACACAGACACACACACAGACACACACACAGATACACAGACACACACAGACACGCACACACAGACAAACACACACACACAGACAGACACACACACAGACACACACACACACAGACACACACACACAGACACACAGACACACATAGACACACACAGACACACACACACAGACACACACATAGACACACACACACAAACACACACACAGACAAACACAAACAGACACACACAGACACACACACACAGACACACACACACAGACACACACACAGACGTATCCAGTTCCCCTCTCACTATGTCTGTGTCACCTGCCACCCGGTCTCGTCTAACAGTGCCCCGGAAAATATTCAGTGGACAAACTAAGTGATGATGATGATGGTGGTGATTATGAATGTGGAGATCTTGTTGTTGGTGGTGGTGATGATGTAGGGAGCGGTAGTGTCATTATTAGTGCGCCACACTACGAACCTGGCGACCCGAGTTCGATTCCCGCTCACGGCCAACACAAGTGACGATTACCTGAACCGGTCCACTCTTAGGTCGACTCAGCCTCAAATGAGTACCTGGTGCGGTGTGTAAACATCGCCACTAGAGAGACAAAGGCGGCTGGGCGTGGTGCTAGCCACCCACCCCGTGAAGGCCGTGTCTGCCTTCATAGGTGCTCGCTAAAAGCACTTGCCCCTACAGCCTGTTAAGGATCTTGGTATTGATGATGATGCTCGTGGTGCTGGTGGTGGTGGTACTAAAATTATATTCATCATGTATGTATGTTGAACTTCTTTCGCTATATGGAGGATCTTGGTATTGATGATGATGATGCTCGTGGTGGTGGTGGTGGTACTAAAAATTATATTCATCATGTGTGTATGTTGAACTTCTTTCGCACCGTACGTTGCCAAACCGTGTCAATCGGAGGCGAGAGGGAAGGACAGCAAAACTGAACACAAACAGCATTTTAAACGCAATTAGTTTTTTTTTGTTTTGTTTAACTCAAGATTTAAAAGCGCATCGCTCCCGGCTGGCGTCCTAACCATCGGCAGCGAGAGGTGTTCCAGACGGCAACAGAAGCGGATCTTCAGGAGCTGGCGCGATGTTTTTTGACGAAATCGCCGAGGTTCTGTTGGTGAATTGGCGCCAAGCGAAGCCGTTTGTGTCCCGCCAGAGCTCGAACCTTGAAGAACGGAACTCGTTCGGCAATGGGGGAAGCCAAATCCGCAGCTCGGCGAACCACCGAGACGGACGTGAAATTCGCGTGGAGTCGGTGGCGATGAGGAACGTCGCGAGGATGATGACAGTGGTGGCGGTGGTGGAGATAGCGCTGCACATGATGACAACAGCGTGCGCCTTTTTGGCGCCCTCTGGGTCTAACACCGTTGTGAGACGAGGCACAAAAGAAAGCTGTCTCTGGTGTGGACCAATCAGTTTCAAGGAAAACGCCACAGATATTTATCAGGGTACGCTTCTGTTTTTTTCGATTTAAAGCTTTCGCGACTGCAGGGATTCATCTTCTGGGTTCTTTCGGCGAAGTCACCAAGTAGAATGGAAATAAAATAATACAAATAAAGCATAATAAAATAAAATTCTCACGACGTTCCGGCCGCAACACAAGTGGCCTTCTTCAGGTGAAGAAACGGGACTGCCCAGAAGAAAGCGCTTGAGTGAACACTGCCAAGCATGGACAGCGTCTTTTAAGCTGTGTGGGAGGAATTAACATATGCATTAGAATGTTCATATGAAGGACAAGCGTCGGAACATAGGAGGGGAGCTTTCGTGACTGCAAGGATCCACACTCTTTGGTTCTATTCGGTAAAGTCACGTAGGTAAAAAAATAAAACAACAAAAATCACGACGTTTCGGCCACAACACAAGCGGCCTTCATCAGGTGAAGGGATCAGGCTGTCTCGAGGACAGCGCTTGAGTGGAACACAGCCACAGCTTAAAGGTCCGCGGTCTGAGCGTGGCTGCGTTTCACTCCAGCGCTGTCCTCGAGACAGCCTGATCCCTTCACCTGATGAAGGCCGCTTGTGTTGTGGCCGAAACGTCGTGATTTTTGTTGTTTTATTTTTTTACCTACGTGACTTTACCGAATAGAACCAAAGAGTATAGAAGACAACAGCCAGGGTGCGCTGTTCTCTGTCCTGTGTTGCGTTATAACTATGAAGGATCTCTGTTGATCGTTTGCACTGTGTTTTGTTTGCACTTTGACCGCAAGTATTGTAGTTAACGCAGACACGATTCCTCGTAAAAAGGCTTCAGTTTGGTGTTTTAACATCTTAACACAGCCGTTGTGTTGCCTACTCTCTTATCAAACAACGGTCTTGTTGAGGATGGCGGTGGTGGTGGCGATGTGAATATTCAGGCCCATCCCAAGTGACCCACCCCCACTTCCCCACAAAGTTGCGTGTTTGTACCTAAACTAAGGGAGTGGATCCGTGCGTGTGTGTGTGTGTGCGCGGAGCCTATGTGCCTATGAAGCAATTACCATTAAATATTGACGCTAACAGCTTCTCGGCGCACGGGACTGCAGTGCGCGGAGCGGGCACGCGCGGCACGTGTTTATTCCGCGCAGACAGCTCGCTACCGCAAGTGTGACGGATCGGGTGATTCGTATCACTTAGCAAGGGGTTCGATGCAGTCACGTCGGCCCACTCCTCTTCCTCCCTCACCTCCACTCCGCTATACCCTCCCCACCGACACGCTTCCACTCTGATCGCTCTCCACCCCGCTCCGCTCACCTCCGCTCGCATCCGCTCACCCCGAATTAACTCCACGAACCGTCACTCGCATCCACTGCCCAGTACTCGCCTACTCTCTCATCACCTCCACTCTCCCACACTCACCTCCACTCTCCCACACTCACCTCCACTCTCCCACACTCACCTCCACTCTCCTCACCTCCACTCTCCTCACCTCCACTCACCTCACCTCCGCTCTCCTCACCTCCACTCACCTCACCTCCATTCACCTCCTGTCCCCTCCCCTCACCTCCACGCCACTCACCTCCACTCTCCCACACTCACCTCCACTCTCCCACACTCACCTCCACTCTCCCACACTCACCTACACTCCACTCACCTCCACTCCACTCACCTCCACTCACCTCTTCAACCTTTCACTCTCACACACGAGCCCCCTTCCCCTCGATTCCCCTCCTCCTCGACTCCCCTCCGCTACCCAGTACCGGATTATCCTAGTAGCACAAGTAGCATATATAGTAGTAGCTACTACATATGTAGTAGCAGAAGTAACATGTGTAGTAGCACAAGTAACATATATAGTAGTAGCTACTACATATGTAGTAGCTACTACTATATATGTAATAGCTACTACATATATAGTAGCTACTACATATATAGTAGCTACTACTACATATGTAGCACAAGTAACACATGTAGTAGTAGCTACTATATGTATAGTAGCTACTACTACATATGTAGTAGTAGCTACTATACATGTAGTAGCTACTACGGGCCCCGCAATTTCAAGGGCCCCGCGCTAAATTATTTCAAGCTGTCAATTCCGGTTCAGTGATTCTGCACTTGCTCTATTACTATAGTACTATACCGCCTTCGACTTTTGTGAACGACTGGGTGTTTAAGGTTAGCGATTTGTCGTATTATCCGGCTGTATAGCAAATGAAAAAAACACAATTACGTTACTGTGCAAGTTACAAATTTACGAGTTTTAATATTTACGTGTTATTTTTTTTTAGGGCCCTTTTATAACATCATATTCTACAGGCCCCGCACTCGCTTGATGCGGCACTACCGCTGCTCTTGCCTCCTCCCCTCCCTCCCTTCTGCCTGCCTGGTATTGAGAAAGCGAATGCAGTGCTGCACTACATCCTGAGCAGCTTCTATTTCGCACGGGGAACGTTGCATCAGTGAACCTAAGTTCACGTCCCCGACCACAGCTGACATCAGTGGCGAGTTAAATCTGAACAAGGCCTGTGCCTCCCCTCCATCAACCTGCACTGAACCATCGCGGTGAAGTGTAGTCGGACAACATCCGCGACCGACGAGACGAGACCTAGGGAGGCTTTCATCCAGCAGTGGAGAGAAAATAAACCGTACATCATTATTATTAATTATCTTAATTATATTGCGTATTGCCGGGTGGCTCAGGGGCAGAGCGTGCGACTCACAATCTGAAGTCTGCGAGGTCAATTCCTAGTTTGGCGGGGGGGGGGGGGGTTAACTCAGCCCATCATCCCTTCCTCCTGGGTCGATAAAATAGGTACCAACTTCATGGGAAAATCAACAGTGGCTGTCCGTTGGTTACACTACCCCTCGTCATAGGAATGTGGAATTTCCACCACTGCCTCGCGACTTTAAACGAGAGCCTCCATGCTCAAATTTGAACAAGACATCGCGTGAACTTATGGAACGCGCTCTAAGATTCCCCACGTGTTCAGCCATTCAAAACCCCGCGTACCAAGCGGTTCCCTGGCAGTCATTAGCGCCTCACTCATCCCTCGTACCTTGGTGTTGGATTGTTTGTTGTTGTTGTTGTATCTATCACCTTCGGTAATTCCTTTCTTTGAAATGTAGACCCAACATTGGGGGAGGGGAGGGGGTGGGCTGGAGGGGGAGGGGAGGGGAGGGAGGAGGTTCAACAAAAAAAATCCATTACACTCATTTAATCTGGGACCGGGCACAATGTGAGCATTGACCCTGGGTCGCAGTTTTCATTTTCGAACCGCGCGGTCTTTTGGGAAGGCACGGGACCGGCTCTCTCTTTAAATGGATTCACCAGCCGCCAACAGGCCTCGTGTTGTGTGTGTGTGTGCAGTGCAATCGTCGCTTCGGCTGGTGCAGCCGCCGGCTGCCCACCGGTTCAGCGGCGTCACCCGCAAACGCGCCCTCGATTCCGCTGACTTCTCCAAACGCCAAGGAGCAGGCTCGTGCCTTGGTGTAGCAGCTGCTCGAACGGGTGACTAAAATTGCACGAGACACGTTCTGTCTGGTAGGAGATGGGCAACCGCGTGGAGGCCCACACGTGGGAAAAAAAGACAAAGATACCCCCCGTACAGCCTGGAACAGACTGTTGGGGCAAGTGCCTGTTAGCGGGCAGCACTTGCATGGGTGGCCAGCACCAGGAGCGACCGCCTTTGTCTCCCTGGCGGCGATGTTTACACACCGCACCAGGCACTAATTTGAGGCTGAGTCGACCTAGGAGAAGCCCGGGAACGGTTCAGATAATCGTCACCGGTGTTGGCCGTGAGCGAAAATTGAACTCGGGCGGCCGGATTCGTAGCGCAGCGCTAACCACTACACTGCCTGCTCCCCATAACCGCTACAAAGACAAAGATCCCCCATATAGCCTTAACAGACTGTAGGGGCAAGTGCTGTTAGCTAGCACCTATGAAGGCCGGAACGGTACACGAGGGGGTGGGTGGCCAGGACCACGCCCGACCGCCTTTGTCTCCCTAGTGGCAATGTTTACACACCGCACCAGGTACTCATTTGAGGCTGAGTCGACCTAGGGGAGGCCTGGGACGGGTTCAGATAATCGTCACTGGTGTTGGCCGTGAGCGGGAATCGAACCCGGGTCGCCAGGTTCATAGCGCAGCGCGCTAACCGCTACACTACCGCTCCCCACTACACAGGAGGACACACACACACACACAGGTTCAAAACGCCAAGCGGCCAGTAGCAAACAGCACCACGTCCCCGTATGCGCACGACGCTTCGGATTTATGGCGAACATTCGTTCGCGACCGGCATGGGGTTCACTTCGCACTCCGCCTCTGTCTCCCCCGCTGCACCACCTCCATCCCCTCTCCCTCCCCTCCACGTTTACCCCCCAGCTCCCCCCGCCCCCAAGTAACCGCGCTTCACCTCCACTTGTCAAATGAGTTCACGGACATTGTGCGCGGAGTTGAGACGTCCCCCGCCAGGCTTGACACAGCCGCGCGCGCGCGACACGCGGAGCCCGCAGTCGAGTTGACCGGCACATCCTGTTTGCTCGCTCTCCGCTAATGGGCCCTTAATGAGCTGCTCGTTTTCTTGCCTCCTCCATCACTCAACTCCCCCCTTCCTTCCCCCGGCGTGCCCCAGCAGTTTACTCGGCCTGTCCTCTTCACCTCCCGGTGCCCGCCCTGCCTGCCTGCCCACCCTGCCTGCCTGCCCTGCCTGCCTGCCTGATTGTGTGCCTGCCTGCCCGCCTGCCTGCCTACCTGCCTGCCCGCCTGCCTGCCTGATTGTGTGCCTGCCTGCCCACCTGCCTGCCTGCCCGCATGCCTGCCTGCCTGCCCACCCTGCCTGCCTGCCCACCTGCCTGCCTGCCTGCCCACCCTGCCTGCCTGCCCGCCTGCCTGCCCGCCCGCCCGCCTGCCTGCCTGCCTGGCTGCCCACCCTGCCTGCCTGCCTGTCCACCCTGCCTGCCTGCTTGCCTGCCCGCCTGCCTGCCTGCCTGCCCGCCTGGACATCGGCGCTCATACACTGCTTAAGTCCTAAAGTCACAACTGCCTCCTTATTTATTGATTTCTGCGGGTGGACAATGTGCGCGTGCGTGGGGCTGTTTGTGTGTGGATGTGTGTCCCCTTTTTAGGTGCTACTCGCTGACAGCACTTGCCCCAACAGTCTGTCAAGGCTACACGGAGGATCTTTGCCTTTGTTTATCCCATGAAGGTGAATAAGAGTGCAGGCTGACTGTCTGTCTGTCTCTCTGTATGTCCATCTGTCTGTCTGTCTCTCTGTATGTCCATCTATCTGTCTGTCTCTCTGTGTGTCCATCTGTCTGTCTGTCTCTCTGTATGTCCATCTGTCTGTCTCTCTGTATGTCCATTTGTCTGTTTGTCTCTCTGCATGTCCGTCTGTCTGTCTGTCTCTCTGTATGTCCGTCTGTCTGTCTGTCTCTCTGTATGCCCGTCTGTCTGTCTCTTTGTATGTCCGTCTGTCTGTCTCTCTGTATGTCCGTCTGTCTGTCTCTCTGTATGTCCGTCTGTCTGTCTGTCTCTCTGTATGTCCATCTGTTTGTCTGTCTCTCTGTATATCCATCTGAGTGTCTGTCTCTCTGTATGTCCATCTGTCTGTCTGTTTCTCTGTATGTCCATCTGTCTGCCTGTCTCTCTGTATGTCCATCTGTCTGCCTGTCTCTCTGTATGTCCATCTGTCTGTCTGTCTCTCTGTATGTCCATATGTCTGTCTGTCTCTCTGTATGTCCATCTGTCTGTCTGTCTCTCTGTATGTTTATCTGTCTGTCTGTCTCTCTGTATGTCCATCTGTCTGTCTGTCTCTCTGTATGTTAATCTGTCTGTCTGTCTCTCTGTATGTCCATCTGTCTGTCTGTCTCTCTGTATGTCCATCTGTCTGTCTGTCTCTCTGTGTGTCCATCTGTCTGTCTGTCTCTCTGTATGTCCATCTGTCTGTCTCTCTGTATGTCCATTTGTCTGTTTGTCTCTCTGTATGCCCATCTGTCTGTCTGTCTCTCTGTATGTCCATCTGTCTGTCTCTCTGTATGTCCATCTATCTGTCTCTCTCTGTATGTCCATCTGTCTGTCTGTCTCTCTGTATGTCCGTCTGTCTGTCTGTGGTCTTTCTCTGTATGCAAAACTGTCTGTGTCTGTCCATCCATCTGTGTCTCGGTCTGTCTCTATGTCCGTCTGTCTGTCTCTTTGTGTTTCTATGCATCTGTCTGTCAGTGTCTACCTCTCTCATTCCATCTGCTTGTCTGTCTGTCGGTCTGTCTCAAATTGTGTTGGTCTTTTTTTTTTACACAAAACGTACATCGCCTTCAACGCTTCATTAGCTTGTCCGACGGTTCATAGTCCGCGCCTTGCAGATGCGTAATTCTATTCGGTTCTGAGGCTAGGGAAGTCGACAACCTCGCCCGCACCATATGGACGTGGACTTTTTGCCACTGGCTCCGTGGCTGTATAGGCGGGGGGCGAAGCACCGTTATCAATGCTCGTATGAGCAGGACATCACTCCAGACTTCTTGTGTGGCGAGCGTTAGGCGGCCTGGCACGGGTGGTCGCGGCGTGGTGGCGCGTGTGATGCTGAGAAGGAGGCAGCGTAGACGCCTCTCAGCTCAGCAGCAGTGACGGAGAGTCGTGACGGAGAGTCGCCTCGTCTTATCTTCTCATCAATCTCGCCGATCCCCGGAGTGAGACTCGTGAATGCTTAAGATGCCCCGCTCACGTCCAGCCATTGATCCAGACGATGACTCCCTTGGTATAGGTTCACTGGGCACGTCTGTGCAACGAACGCTGTCGCGAGTGTTGGCTTTCTGAGTCGGGGCCACGTGTTGAGCAAGTTTCCACTCTCTCTGACTTTCGCCACGCACTGCTGCGGGGAAAATCTTGGCCAGTGTGTGTTCCCTCTGACTTTGTCCACCATGCGTAGCCGTCTCTCTCTCGAGGACTGGACCATCCAGCCCAATGGTGATGCCGCTGCCTTGACACGTGGTGTACAAGCATAGCTCAACAACAACAACAACAGCAACGGCTGAAATACATTGGTCACAAACACCGTGACTTTCATAGCAGACATATATAATCGGCGACGTTTCGGGCACTGGCCCATCTTCATAACACAATGGCAGGTAACGATGCTGCCCTGCAATTGCTTTCTTGCACCGTTACCCGCGGAGGGTCCTCTAACTCTGGAGGGTAGTTGGTCTACTCTTCCACGTTTGATCAAACGTGTGGCAAGAAAGGGGGCATAAGAACACTTTAATCCCCACCGCTATCTGTGGTGCGCCCGTGCGCACTGCTGGGCGGACGGGGGTTTTGGGAAACAGAATCGTACCGGTGACTTTCGGATTACAAGTTCGGTACGCTACTAAGCCGTCATACCACCGCAGCTGGACATCTGTGAAAAAGAGCCTCACAGCTCATCGGATTTCTCCAGGATAACGAAAGATTCTGATTCCGAGCTCCCAGTGTAGCAGGGCCCAGTTGAAAAGAGTCTTGAGACTCAGTGAGTCTTTCCTGCATAAATCAAGAATAATATTACGCTACTATTACAATTGCTTATGGGGGGGAGGGGGGGGGGGAGCGGTGGCGCAGTGGTTAGCTCACTGTCACCCGGCCCTCCGCCTCCTCGTGCAGTGACGAGAGAAGGTAATTTCAGGGCTGCACTTGCACCTTCACTTGCACCAAATTCGACATTTGCTGGGTCACCCGGCTGAAGTATTTGGCTTCTAGAAATTTCCACGTGATAAGCCACTTCGTTGGGCTATCAATTGTGGCCAGGTTGCTTCTTAAATATAGCTGTGTAGTTCAGAGGGCCTTACCTGCTAAAATCCATATATATAGTAATATTTAAACGCACAATGGCATCTCAATTTCCTGTTAAGTGACAGAAGAAAATAGTACCCCCATCATTATCCTTCCTCTATTTATTGTGCAAATTCACAAACACAAGATTACCTATCTAATCCTGCACAGGTGCATGCGTGCATGTTCAGTTACTGGTAGAAACACATCCACGTATTTTTGATATCCATTTGTGTTAGAGGCTAACAATGCATCGTTTCATTCATAAAACACAAATTTATTGGCCGATAAAACCTTACGAACTTTTTTTGAAGCAATTTTTTTTTAAACCAGGTAAGGCCCACTGAGCCACGTAGCTATTTTTCGGAAGCGACCTGGCCACACATGATATCTACAACGAAGTGGCTTAAAACGCGGAAATTTAAAGCAGCCAAATACTTTAAACGCTTGTTGATTCTTAATTATCGACAGGAAACCTACGGGGGACCTGGAAAAACAATCCAGTCGACCACGGGGAGAACATGCAAACTCCAAATACCGTAACAAAAAAAACGATAGGAGTGCAAAGTATAGAAAAGTATAAGCAAGTCACGCACAAATGTATATCAGTGCAAATTAACAAAAGTATATACATGTTTCATCACTAAACGCAGGCTTGAGCAAAGCAGAAAAACAACAACAACAGTCCCAGACCACACCAAGACAACACACATCCCCTCAATAAAAGTGCACATACAGTGAGGGAAAAAAGTATTTGATCCCTGCTGATTTTGTACGTTTACCCACTGACAAAGAAATGATCAGTCTATAATTTTTATGGTCGGTTTATTTGAACAGTGAGAGACAGAATAACAACAACAAAATCCAGAAAAAACGCATGTCAAAAATGTTATAAATTGATTTACATTTTAATGAGGGAAATAAGTATTTGACCCCCTCTCAATCAGAAAGATTTCTGGCTCCCAAGTGTCTTTTATACAGGTAACGCGCTAAGATTAGGAGCACACTCTTAAAGGGAGTGCTCCTAATCTCAGCTTGTTACATGTATAAAAGACACCTGTCCACAGAAGTAATCAATCAATCAGATTCCAAACTCTCCACCATGGCCAAGACCAAAGAGCTCACCAAGGATGTCAGGGACAAGATTGTAGACCTACACAAGGCTGGAATGGGCTACAAGACCATTGCCAAGCAGCTTGGTGAGAAGGTGACAACAGTTGGAGCGATTATTCGCAAATGGAAGAAACACAAAATAACTTTCAATCTCCCTCGGCCTGGGGCTCCATGCAAGATCTCACCTCGTGGAGTTGCAATGATCATGAGAACGGTGAGGAATCAGCCCAGAACTACACGGGAGGATCTTGTCAATGATCTCAAGGCAGCTGGGACCATAGTCACCAAGAAAACAATTGGTAACACACTACGCCGTGAAGGACTGAAATCCAGCAGCGCCCGCAAGGTCCCCCTGCTCAAGAAAGCACATATACATGCCCATCTGAAGTTTTCCAATGAACATCTGACTGATTCAGAGGACAACTGGATGAAAGTGTTGTGGTTAGATGAAACCAAAATGGAGCTCTTTGGCATCAACTCAACTCGCCGTGTTTGGAGGAGGAGGAATGCTGCCTATGACCCCAAGAACACCATCCTCACCGTCAAAGATGGAGGTGGAAACATTATGCTTTGGGGGTGTTTTTCTGCTCAGGGGACAGGACAACTTTACCGCATCAAAGGGACGATGGACGGGGCCATGTACCGTCAAATCTTTGGTGAGAACCTCCTTCCCTCAGCCAGGGCATTGAAAATGGGTCGTGGATGGGTATTCCAGCATGACAATGACCCAAAACACACGGCCAAGGCAATAAAGGAGTGGCTCAAGAAGAAGCACATTGAGGTCCTGGAGTGGCCTATCCAGTCTCCAGACCTTAATCCCATAGAAAATCTGTGGAGGGAGCTGAAGGTTCGAGTTGCCAAACGTCAGCCTCGAAACCTTAATGACTTGGAGAAGATCTGCAAAGAGGAGTGGGACAAAATCCCTCCTGAGATGTGTGCAAACCTGGTGCCCAACTACAAGAAACGTCTGACCTCTGTCATTGCCAACAAGGGTTTTGCCACCAAGTACTAAGTCATGTTTTGCAGAGGGGTCAAATACTTATTTCCCTCACCAAAATGCCAATCAATTTATAACATTTTGACATGCGTTTTTATGGATTTTGTTGTTGTTATTCTGTCTTCTCACTGTTCAAATAAACCTACCATTAAAATTATAGACTGGTCATTTCTTTGTCAGTGGGCAAACGTACAAAATCAGCAGGGGATCAAATACTTTTTTCCCTCACTGTATATCCCCTATCACCAACCCACGCTGACGAGCGTGGTGAAGTATGGTCAAACAACCTCTCACAGCGTGAGCAGGCCATCAACCAGCGGCGGATTGACAAATTACTCTAAATTATTATCATGATGTATCCATTGCTACATGTGTTATTTATTCACCTATATAAATTCACTGATATTGGCATATGTAAATCTACGCATTTTAAAAATATATATCTACAAACGTGTTAATCCGATCATCTCTTTGCGTACATATATATCCATCCATTGATCAGTAGATCCATATCCCTATCATAAACCTCTCCGTTCATGTATCTGTCCATCTGTTTATCCCTGTATCTAGCTCGCCATCCATCTATCTGCCCGTGCATCTGTCTATCCATTCATCTGTCTCTAGATTTGAAATCAATCTCAATTAGGAATTCGCTACAAAACAAATATTATCCCTCTGTACAGCAGCAGCAGCAGAACCAGGCGCCAACCACCCAATAACAAAAGATAAATAAAAACAGATTTCAGCCAAGTTATTGAAAGCTGCAAAACACGTTTGCCCAAAATTCAAATCTTTTAGCGGTTTCGTTACGGGCGAGAAATATTTTTATTATTATTTTATTTTAAATAAGGAATGCCTCTGCCCGATGCGTTGCAACATTGACGGAAGAGGCAATGGCCCCTCTCGGCTTGCGCGCAATTTAATCTTTTATCTTTTAGTGCACATCTCCGCGACATCTCTTGGGGGCTCCGCTCAGTAATTCACGTGCGAGCGGTGAGGTGCATATTACAGCCATCCCTCAAAGCTGACGTGTACGAGATTAATGCCTCCTTTGTCGAATCACCTTTCCCGCGCCACTTCCAGTCATCAACTCTGAATTATTTATCGGGAAAACAGCCCCCCCCCCCCACCCACCACACACCGCACTCTCCCCCCTCGACCCCTCCCCTCCCGCCCACCCAACCCCTGCCCCCCCCCCACACACACACCATCCTGTCCCACTCAGTAAGGCCACCACCACGCGCTCACCTCAACTCTCCTCTCGACTCCCCCCCCCCCCCGTCACTCCTCCCCGCACTTCCACGTGCCACTCACCCAGTCATCCCAGTCCCGGGTTCACTCACTAACTCACTGACTCGCTCGCCCATCCATCATCCCAACAAAAGACAACGACCCCCCGTAAAGGCTTAACAGACTGTTGGGGCAAGTGCTGTTAGCGAGCTCCCCCCCCCCACCACCACCCACCACGCCAACACACGTGCCTCCATTATCAACACAACATTAACGGACTCTTGTGACAGGTGCTATGAGCGAGCACCTATGAAGGCCGACACGGCCTTTATCATAACACATCGCATCGGGTACTCATTTGAGACTGAGTCTAACCTTGCGGAGGCCCATAACCGGTTCAGATAATCGTCACTGGTGTTGGCCGTGAGCGGGAAACGCACTCGCGCCTACCGGGTTCGTAGCGCAGCGCGCTAACCGCTACACCACCGCAGCCCGCTCACCCACCAACTCTAGCACTCACCACACAACAGGTCACAACGCTTTCCATTCTGCTTCTTCCCTCGCACTGTTCCACTTAGCAATTCCCTCTCACATCATCATCATCATCGCCGTCTCATCTCCCAAGCGCTTACAATAATAATATTTCACAATTCAAGAAATATGTCAACTCTTATAAATTACAACTTTCACGGTGCTGTTTGTTGCTGGCCGCTTGACGTTCTGGTTCTTTGGACCTGCGCTCAGCAACTTTCTTTTTTTTGAATGATTTTCTGCTGCTGCATTGTCATTGGTACACAAGCGCACTTAACAACAATAAACTAAACACATTCGTCAACAACACTGCTAATAAACAGGAAAGATGTGAAATATGCGACGTTTCGGGCAATAACCCTTCTTCGCAGCACCTCATAGAGGTGCTGTACATTCTACCTCTGACGACCTGCCCATGTGTGGTGTTGCTATCTATTCTTAAATGTCTTCGAAACGTCTTCCCCCGGTTTCATATTAATGTTTATTTGATTTCACGGAAGATCCCTGTGTAGCCAGTTACCCAGCTAGCGTCGGTGGCAACGACCCCGCAGCAGCCACGGACAACAGAGTTCGTGTTGGGGGTGGTGAGGAGCCCAGCCAGCGGCCAGCCAGGAAACTCGAGGCACAGATTATTTTAAAATTTGTGTGTATTGGCCAAACGTCCCAACGGAGCAGGATCCTCCTGAAAATGAGTCTTGAGATTCGGTGAGGCTTTTCTAGATGATTGAAGGGCATTGTGTTAAGTTCCATTGTTATTTCTCGTTATTATGCGAGGTAAGGCCCACTGAGCTATGTAGCTATTTTTCAGAAGCGGCCTGGCAACAAATGACAGCTCAACTAAGTGACTTATCACGTGTAGAATGACAACAGCCAAATCCTCGAAACGCATCTTGATTCTAAATGTGTAGGGCGGGGGGGGGGGACACCGGAGGACGAAAATCCACGCGACCACGAGGAGAGAAAGAGACACGCACATTCCAAATATACAGCAGCAGGCGTCAGGGTCGGGATAGAACCCACGACCTCCTGTATACCAGGCGAGGTAGTTAACATCTCCTAGCCACCGTGATGATGATGAGAGAGACACATAAACTCTAAATATACAGCAGCAGGCGTCAGGGTCGGGATCGAACCCACGACCCCCTGTATACCAGGCGAGGTAGTTAACATATCCTAGCCACTGTGATGATGATGATGAGAGAGACACACACACTCCAAATATACAACAGCAGGCGTCAGGGTCGGGATAGAACCCACGACCTCCTGTATACCAGGCGAGGTAGTTAACATCTCCTAGCCACCGTGATGATGATGAGAGAGACACACAAACTCCAAATATACAGCAGCAGGCGTCAGGGTCGGGATCGAACCCACGACCTCCTGTACACCAGGCGAGGTAGTTAACATCTCCTAGCCACCGTGATGATGATGAGAGAGACACACAAACTCCAAATATACAGCAGCAGGTGTCAGGGTCGGGATCGAACCCACGACCTCCAGCATACCAGGCGAGATAGTTAACATCTCCTAGCCACCGTGATGATGATGAGAGAGACACGCAAACTCCAAATATACAGCAGCAGGCGTCAGGGTCGGGATAGAACCCACGACCTCCTGTATACCAGGCGAGGTAGTTAACATCTCCTAGCCACCGTGATGATGATGAGAGAGACACATAAACTCTAAATATACAGCAGCAGGCGTCAGGGTCGGGATCGAACCCACGACCCCCTGTATACAAGGCGAGGTAGTTAACATATCCTAGCCACTGTGATGATGATGATGATGAGAGAGACACGCACACTCCAAATATACAGCAGCAGGCGTCAGGGTCGGGATAGAACCCACGACCTCCTGTATACCAGGCGAGGTAGTTAACATCTTCTAGCCACCGTGATGATGATGAGAGAGACACACAAACTCCAAATATACAGCAGCAGGCGTCAGGGTCGGGATAGAACCCACGACCTCCTGTATACCAGGCGAGGTAGTTAACATCTCCTAGCCACCGTGGTGCCCTAGGCACAACGTAGCGGCTGAGGAAGCCAGCCAGTGTCTCCGATTCTACTCCGTGAACATTTCCCTATAGTTGCCCATCCCTCATCTGTCGAGTCGGTTCCAGCAGTGTAATATCCTCGCCATTCAATTCGCATGTTAATATTATGCGTATATATGTTTGTGCATTTACTCTTGCCGGCGTTAGCGGACGGTACAGAAATGCGTTTTGTCACTCGCCAGCCGTGTTGGCGAGCAATGAAATAACTCGGCTGGAAATAAACCGCGATAACTCACAAAGAAGCGCTGTAACTCTCGCAAGAAACGTGTTGATGCGGATTAAAGAGTGGAGATGTTTGATGGGGGGCAACTTCTACCCTTCACGATGATTGGCTGGCGCATTTGGAAACGTCTCGTCTGACTGCCTAATATCTGTCCCTTATTTGGAATGGGAAGGGGGCTTGGGGTGGGGGGCTGCAGTGTGCCCGGGTAGTTTTCGCGGCCCCTACGAAATGAAATCGGCAGTCCGAGTTCGATTCCCGCTCACGGCCAACACCGGTCCGCGATTATCTGAACCGGTCCTGAGCCTCCCCTAGGTCGACTCAGCCTCAAATGAGTTACCTGGTGCGGTGTGCAGTAAACATCGCCACTGGGGACACAAAGGCGGCCGGGCGTGGTGCTGGCCACCCACCCCCTCGTGAGCCGTGCCGGCCTTCATTAGGTGCTCGCAAACAGCACTTGCCACTCAAAAAAGTCTGTTGAAGTGACGTGGGCGATACTTGTCCTCTCTCTCTCTCTCTCCGGCTGTGTGCCGACGTGGATTTCATTCCACTACCAAACACAGCGAAAGCTCGAGCAGAACGTTTTGGCACAACACGCACGGAGCACAAAGACAAAGATCCCCAATATAGCCTTTAACAGACTGTTGGGGCAAGTGCTGTTAGCGAGCACCTATGAAGGTTGGCACGGCACACGAGGAGGTGGGTGGCCAGCACCACGCCCGACCGCCTTTGTCTCCCCAGAGGCGTTTACACACCGCACCAGGTACTCATTTGAGGCCGAGTCGACCTAGGGGATGCTCAGGACCGGTTCAGAAAATCGCCACCGGTGTTGGCCGTGAGCGGGAAACGAACTCGGGACGCCAGATTCGAAGCGCAGCGCGCTAATCGCTGCACCACCGCTCCCCACTTAGCACAACACACAACACACTTAGCACAACACACACACACTGAACACAACACACTGAACACAACACACACACACTGAACACAACACACACACACTTAGCACAACACACACACACTGAACACAACACACACACACTGAACACAACACACAACACACTTAGCACAACACACACACACTGAACACAACACACAACACACTGAGCACAACACACAACACACTGAGCACAACACACAACACACTTAGCACAACACACAACACACTTAGCACAACACACAACACACTGAACACAACACACTTAGCACAACACACACACACTGAACACAACACACAACACACTTAGCACAACACACAACACACTTAGCACAACACACACACACTGAACACAACACACTTAGCACAACACACACACACACTGAACACAACACACTGAACACAACACACAACACACTTAGCACAACACACAACACACTGAACATAACACACAACACACTTAGCACAACACACAACACACTTAGCACAACACACACACACTGAACACAACACACTTAGCACAACACACAACACACTTAGCACAACACACAACACACTGAACATAACACACAACACACTGAACACAACACACAACACACTGAACACAACACACACACACACAACACACTGAACACAACACACACACAGGGTGCACGCTCGTGGCTTGTCAACTTTCCAGCGACAAGGAACGAGGAGTTTGATGGAGCCGGTGGTGGAGCCGGTGATGGAGCCGGTGGTGGAGCACGTGGTGGAGCCGGTGGTGGAGCACGTGGTGGAGCCGGTGGTGGAGCACGTGGTGGAGCTGAATTGGTGGAGGGGGGCTGCCGGTCACCGGGGGAGGGTGAGGGCGGGGTGGGAGACCATCGGCCCGCTTGTAAATGAGGGGTGAAAACTGAGTCGCCTCTCGCTCTCTGGGGTAAATAGACTCGCAGCTGCCATTAGCCCCCTCAAAAAACACAAACACGGCCGTACCGCCTGCACATTCGCAAGCGAGTTGAGTTGTTTGGGTCTCCCTCCCTCCCTCCACCTCCGCGTCTCTCCCTTCGTGCGAGCGAGCGTGCGTCCGTTTTGCTGGCAACGGTGAGATCCGTGTGTGCGTGTGTGTGTGTGCGTGCGTGTGTGTGTGTGCGTGCGTGTGTGCGTGTGTGTGTGCGTGCGTGTGTGAGTGATAGTGTAGCGGTTAGCGCGCTGCGCTATGAACCTGGCGACCCGGGTTCGATTCCCGCTCACGGCCAACATCAGTGACGATTATCTGAACCGGTCCCGGGCCTCCCCTAGGTCGATTCAGCCTCAAATGAGTACCTGGTGCGGTGTGTAAACATCGCCACTGGGGAGACAAAGGCGGTCGGGCGTGGTGCTGGCCACCCACCCCCTCGTGTGCCGTTCCGGCCCTCATAGGTGCTCGCTAACAGCACTTGCCCCTACAGTCTGTTAAGGCTATATGGGGGATCTTTATCTTTGTGTGCGTGTGTGCGTGCGTGCGTGTGTGTGCATGCGTGTGTGCATGCGTACGTGTGTGTGCGTGCATGCCCCTATGGGCGTGGGTGGGGGGCACAGGCTGCGGCGTGGATACCGTGCAGGAGAAATGTCGAATGTGTCGCAGGGAACTTCGGCAGTACGTCGCAGAAGAACAATAATACTGTACACATACACCAACTGCTTCCATAACACGGAGTCACTGTGTCGCTACAAGTGGCATGCACGTCGTACAGATATATTTGATGTACTGTGAAGCAGACGGCTCGTATGGCATACACAAACGATTAAATCTACTTTTTCTTGTTTTACCAGGTAAGGCCCACTGAGCTGTACAGCTCTTTTGCAGAAGCGACCTGGCCACGTGGAAATTTAAAGCAGCCAACTTTCTCTAAACGTTGATTCTAAATGTGGAGGGAGCAACCGAAGGACCCGGAGAAAAAATCCACGCGACTACGGGGGGGGGGGGGGGGGGGAAGAGAGAGAGAGACACCGCAAACTCCACATGGACAGCAGCAGGCATTGTCATGGGGTCCTTTCAGAACCGAACCGCGAACATCGACAACAAGCGGGGAACGCGCTACCGCTAGGCCACGACAAATCGTGCGCAGTTTACAAGTCCCAGCCCAGAAGTTGAAAGGTTTCTCCAGCAGACTGAAATGTGCTCAGTTTACAAGTTCCAGCCCAGAAGTTGGGTGGTTTCACCAGCAGACTGAAATGTGCTCAGTTTACAAGTTCCAGCCCATAAGTTGTAAGGTTTCACCAGCAGACTGAAATGTGCTCAGTTTACAAGTTCCAGCCCATAAGTTGGAAAGTTTCTTCAGCAGACTGCAGTGTGCGCTGTGTGATCCAAACGGCCCTTCTCGGCCTTAAAGAGCCATGAAGATGAAAGAAAAGTTATTATTATTTTTAAACTAACCACCAGTTCCCGAAGAACTGCATTGTGTGGTACATATTGTCACCGTCGATTTCGTCGAGTAAATGTAACCGACCGACCGGCCGACCGGCACGGCGAGACGACGAGAAGGGGATTGTGGGGGGCCGTCTCCGTCGTCCTTATTCGGACTCATCGTGTGACGGTCGAAAAGTTCCCCGTTGTGATGGATCGGGGTGCAGGGTGTCCCTCGTCGTCTTCCAATCTGAATGAGAAGTTGGAGGGCCTGGATGTGAGATGCCGGGAGGGAGGGGGAGGGATTGACCTAGGATCATCGGTGGGTTTGTTGGAGAGGATATTGTAGCAGTGACTTGCCGTTTTTACAATTATCAAGATGACCGTCACCAGCCGCAGTGCCCCTTCAGATCGCTTCTGTGGGAAGCGGTGGCGGAGTGGCGACCCGGGTTCGATTCCTGCTCACGGCCACCAACACCAGTGACGATTATCTCAACCGGTCCTGGGCATCCCCTAGGTCAGCTCAGCCTCAAATAAACTCCTGTTGCGGAAGAGGAAGGCGGTAGGGGTTTGGTGATTTGCCACCCACCCGCTCGCGTGCCATGCCGGCCCTTCATCCATAAAAGCACTGCTCGCAAACAGCACTTTCCCCGAAAGTCTGTTGAAGGCTATACGAGGGGGCCCTTTGTCTTTGTGGGTGGTTGACGGTGAGGCTGGGCGAGGGAGGCTCGCGTGACAACACGAAGGGCGCCTTTTGGCGTGTCGCGGATTTAATTCGGCCAAACATTTCCATATTTTTTTTTTTGCCGGCGGCGGAACCCCCCCCCCCAAAAAAATACAAAATACACAAACACACACATCACCAGCGGAGCCGACGCGGAGGCGCGCAAGGGGCCTGCGAATCCGCTGAGCGTTGCGCACGCAAAACCTCTCACTCGTTCACGCCGTTACAGCGACGAAGACGACGACGACGACACCCGCTCACCCACCGTCGCTCGCATTTTCCTTCCGTGGCTTCGTTAATTTCAGTTTTTCGGTGGCCCAATGTTTTAATGAAGAACACAAAGCGCGGTTTGTTGTCGTAAGTGTGTGTGTGTGTGTGTTTTGCTAGCGATGATATTTCCCTGTTTCTGTATGTTATCTCACCAATTACACGTCCCGGAGGGGAGGAAGAAGAAGAATCGGAATAAGAAGCTCCCACCACTTCCACCACTATACCACCACCACCACCACGGCTTGCATCGCGAGCTCAGCCAGCTTCGTTCGTTTCAATTGGCTCTGCTAATTAGCAGCGCTTTCTGAGAACACTTTTTTTTGGAGGGGGGAGGTGTGTGGTTTGGGGGGATGTTCGGATCTGATTCCTTTGTAGTAGCAGTTGGCACAGAATCTTGTAATCTCCCAACTTCTCTCTCTCTCTTATTTTTTTAACAGCCCATTATCAACACGGGCTTGGAATTGTTCCAAACAGATAAAAGTTGAGCAGGAAAAATAAGTTTGAAAAAAAAATACTTGGAGCGACATATCAGAGAATATTAACGCACTTGAAATCTGGGTTTAATGCGATGATTAGTAAACCCCTTCTCCCATTGCCTAATGGCACCGAGCGTTAGAAGTTTAAGCTACAAAAAAAATAATGAAAACACACACACGCCACTGCCCAAGAAAGAATTCTCACCATCAGATGTGATGGTAATAAGCTTCTTACCTCCGCGCCATAAAAGCCTCGGTATTTTACCGGCGACTTAATTTTTTTCCAATTATTAAAATAACCATCACGCGGCACCACACTACCCGCAGAGCTCGCCTCCGTCCGTCCCGTTCATCGCGACCTCACGGTGCTCTCAATCAGAGACTCCTCTTCACTTGAACCATCGATGTCCACTCAACCTTCAAGAGGCACCACGACAACAAAGATGACGATTACGCTCCCCCCACCTCCCCAACATCGATACAAAGACAAGGATCACCCCCCCCCTCTCCCTCTATCGCCTTAACAAACTTGATCTGAAGCTTTCGTGACTGCAGGGATTACTCTTTGCAACACAAGCAACCGTCATCAGGTAGAACTAAGTTTGAGAGAGAGAGACAGAAACAAAACACAGACACGGAGACACACAGACAGACACACAAGCAGAGAGAGACAACACGGAGACACACAGACAGACACACAAGCAGAGAGAGAGACAACACGGAGACACACAGACAGACACACAAGCAGAGAGAGACAACACGGAGACACACAGACATACACACAAGCAGAGAGAGAGAGAACACGGAGACACACAGACAGACACACAAGCAGAGAGAGAGACAACACGGAGACACACAGACAGACACACAAGCAGAGAGAGACAGCACGGAGACACACAGACAGACACACAAGCAGAGAGAGAGACAACACAGAGACACACAGACAGACACAAGCAGAGAGAGAGACAACACGGAGACACACAGACAGACACACAAGCAGAGAGAGACAGCACGGAGACACACAGACAGACACACAAGCAGAGAGAGAGACAACACGGAGACACAGTGTTACACACAGTGTGTTTTATTTATTTTCTGTCTACGTGACTTTACCGAAATAACCGAAGAGCCTTAACAGACTGTTGGGGCAAGTGGTGTTAGCGAGTCGCACCGCCTGTGAACGTCCGACAAGGCAGGCACACGAGGACGAGGCTGGTCATCAACACCACGGCGCGCTCGGCGCTCGTTTAAGGCCGAGTCTACCTAGACGGGGTGGCCCCGGCACTCGTCCGGGAGGACGCGACCTCAGGTCGCACACGGCGACCCTTGACGCCATCGTCCTCAGTCCGCGCCCTGACGGCACGTGCTCGCAGAGAGACTCTCACGCAGGGGTGGGTGCAGGTGGTGGGATTCTTCACCCAGAAGCTGCCAAAATTATTTAAACCTCTCCCCTCCCACCTCTCACCTCCCTCCCCAGATGCTAGCGCAGCGCAATGGTTAGCAGGCTAGAAGTCTGGCGACACAGAAAGCCTGTTCGTTTATTCTGGCGCGGCAGCTGAAGCGAGTTGCTGAAATCACCCCTCAACCCAACCCACCCCCCCATCCACCCACTCCATCCCGCCGCCTCTGTCCACCCAGCAGCATTTATGGGTTCGTAACAGTGAGTCCACTCGGCAGTTCGCGTGTGGTGGGGGGGGTAAAGTGTGGGCACTCCCACCTATTCCATACACGTCTGGCCGACGCAGACGAGTAGGCCAACTCCTCCCAAGAGGGGACTCTGTAGAGTTCCACCTGGTCGAAGCCCCTTCCGCCAGCAGTGGAGTGATCAAGCAGCTGCGGGAGCTGCTCCTTTACCGCTTAATCTGTGCAGCAGCGACGTTAGATGCCCTTTGACGTCGCTGCGTAAATCCAAGTTGTACCCAAACTCTCCAGATTATTTTTACAAGTCGCATTACCCCCATCCATTGACCCCCCCTACCACACCCCCAATTTACCCCCCACCCCACAATTGACCCCCCACCCCCTTTGTTTTTCAAAGCAAAAGTTAGCGGTGCGTCTTATGATACGGTATCTGTGTGTGTGTGTGTCCACGCGTGGCCAGATTTGTACAGCTTTGTTGGCACTTGGGGCACAAGTGTTGGGTGCGTCTTACTTTCAGGAGCGTCTTATGATCCGGAGAATAGGGTCATTGTAAGTTCAACTGGGAGAGGGACGCGGTGATCAGATAGACTAAATAGTCGTATTGTTATTGTTGTTGATTTCCATAATAGAGGTTTCTTTTGGGGGGTTAGATCGCGTAAATGTGTCGTTAAACCCGCCACCACCCGACACAGCCAATTAGTCAAGGTTTGTCGCGTAAACAAAACGCGTGAATTCGTTCCTCGTACAGCACACCGGTGCGTTGGAGAATTACCCCACACCATCTACAATTCGAGAAACGACGTTTCACCAGTAATTACAACTTGCATCATTCAAAACAAACCCTCGATTATGGATAACATTGGCGGCGAACGCCTACGACGTGGTAATTTTGTGGTTGCTTTGCCGGCGTCTCTTGCTACTCGCGAGACAAAACGAGTCCGCTCATCTCCAGTCTGTGCCACATGAACTCTGGCGGAGAGCTGAGTTAGAGATTGAAGAGGTCGGGCTTCATGCGTGCCGCTGTGTTGGGATTTGTTCCGATATTTGAATCGTCCTCTAATTTGGTGCGTCAGTGTGTGTGTGTGTCTGTGTCTGAACAGGTCCTGGGCCTCCTCTGGGTCAACTCAGCCTCAAATAAGTACCCGGTGCTGTACTTAGCCCACTGGGGAGACAAATGCGGCCGGGCGTGGTGCTGGCCACCCACCCCCTCGTGTGCCATGCCGGGCTTCGTAGGTGCTGCTACTCGCTAACGGCACTCGCCCCAACTGCCCGTCAAGGCTATACGGCAAGGCCGTAATTATAATATATATTGAGTGGGACACATCCCCCCCCCCCCAATATTCAAATATGCTTAAAATGCGCCCCCCCCCCACCCCGCTAATATATTGCTATAAAATAGATTTCTGTTTATATGATTGTGGTTAAACAAAAAAGGTAAAAAATAAAAAAACACAGCAATATAATACACTATGAAACATTATTGTAAAACATTAATAAAAAGTCCATCCTATGTGTTAATGAATTTTTTATATATATGTTTTAGGCAGGAAATGTCAGGAAATTCGTTTTCAAATTTATTTATTTTTCTGGGGGAGACCCCCAGACCCCCTGGAAGATTTTTCCCCCGCAAATGTTGACTCCATGGCTACGGTCGTGCTGTACGGGGGAACGTTGTCGTTGTGTGTGTGTGTGATTGTAACGTGGCAAAGGACGTGCTTGTAGATAATGTAACGGATATGTGGCGTCAGTAAGAATCCACGTGCAAAGCCACAACTCCCTCTAGTGCTCTCAAACACGCTGTGTGTGCGTGAGAGCACTCGCTCGCACTCAGAGTCAGCATGTGTGTGTGTGAGCTCACTCAGTGTGTGTGAGCACACACTCACTCTGAGTGAGTTCTCACACTCACTCTGAGTGAGTGTGTGTGAGAGCTCACTCAGAGTCAGTGTGTGTGTGAGCACACTCAGTGTGTGTGTGTGAGCACACTCAGTGTGTGTGAGCACACACTCACTCATAGTGAGTGTGTGTGTGTCTATCGGACGCGTTCCGGACTATAAGAACATATATACAGTGTACTGTGTGTATGTAAATAACCGTATTGGATGAGATTATTGAAATGCGTACACATTTTATATTAAAAAAAAAATAGTAATTGTACGATGTTCAAAAAAAAAGTTTTGCTGACTGGAGCGAGGAACGCGGAGACGATTACGTCCAAAGGCCGTGCCCAACAACGGCGAGCGAGACAACGGAGATGGTCGTGACTCTGTAGCCAAAATGTTTGGTGTGGCGGTGCCTCGTCTCCCTGCACCACCGCGACACGCCACCGCATCTCCTCCCAAAGATCCACACACCCCGTGTACCCTTTCAGTCACTGTTGGTGAAGCGGCAACCTCTGAACGCAGCCACGGCACCAGGAGGAGGCGGGTGGCCAGGCGATGTTCGCGCATCGTGTCAGGTGCTCATTTGAGACCGAGTGGACCTCCGGGGGCGGGGGGAGGCTCAAATAATCGTCGCCGATGTTGTCCGTGAGCGGGGATCGAACTTGCAGGGGAGCCGGGTTTGTGGCTCAGTGTAGCGCTAACCCGCGACGCTACCGCTCCCCCACGCTCTCACACAACCAACAACGCTCCCCCCCTTCTATCGCCTCGAATCTGACCGCTGGGGCAAGTGCTTGTTGGCGAGTTGCACCTATGAAGGCCGGGGGTGGGTGGCCAGCACCACGCCCGGCCGCCTTTGTCTCCTCAGTGGCGATGTTTACACAGCGCACCAGGTGCTCATTTGAGGCTGAGTCGACCTAGGGGAGGCCCAAGGACCGGTTCAGATAACCGCCACCGGCGTTGGCCACACACTGACCCACCCACCCACATCCCACCCGCACGCACCCCAACACTCACTCCGCATCCCCTCTCCACCCCCCGAACGGGCGACCCTTGAATTCATTTCATTTGCTTTATTTATTTATTTAGAACTCTGTGCTGTGGGGGCGGGGGGGAACGGGGGGGGGGGAGCGCGGGGGAGTTCGAAAAACTCCAGATAATGTTTGGAAGGCACCGAGAGAGTGGAGGTGGTGGTGGTGGTGGAGGTGGTGGTGGTGATGGTGGTGGAGGTGGTAATGGTGGTGGTGGTGGTGGTAATGGTGGTGGAGCTACACGAGAGAGTGGTGGTGGTGGTGGTGGTGGTGGAGCTACACGAGAGAGTGGTGGTGGTGGTGGAGGTGGTGGTGGTGGTGGAGGTGGTGGTGGAGGTGGTGGAAGTGGTGGTGGAGGTGGTGGTGGTGGTGGAGGTGGTGGAGGTGGTGGTGGAGGTGGTGGTGGTGGTGGAGGTGGTGAAGGTGGTGGTGGAGGTGGTGAAGGTGGTGGTGGTGGTGGTGGTGGTGGAGGTGGTGGTGGTGGAGGTGGTGGTGGAGGTGGTGGTGGAGGTGGTGGTGGAGGTGGTGGTGGTGGTGGTGGAGGTGGTGAAGGTGGTGGTGGTGGTGGTGGTGGAGGTGGTGGTGGAGGTGGTGGTGGAGGTGGTGGAGCTACACGAGAGAGTGGAGGCGGGAGAGGAGGAGGAGGGAGGGCTGGTGATAGAGCTATATATATTGCCGCTCGCTTGACAAATCGCCTGCTCAACTTGGAACGACATCAGAATTATTGGGCTGAAACTCCGGGGGGGGGGGGGTCTGGGGGTGCTCAGCGCGGCGCCGCTACCCTTTTGCGTGCGCGAGACCGCCCGAGGGGGCCCCGCAGCGGCGGATATGAAGTTACCCCCCTCCACACACCCCCTTCCACTTGTTTTCTTCTCACGCTGGGTACGTGTGTAAGTGTGTGTGTGTGTCTGTGTAAGTGTGTGTGTGTCTGTGTGTCTGTGTAAGTGTGTGTGTGTGTCTGTCTGTGTAAGTGTGTGTGTGTCTGTCTGTGTGTGTGTCTGTGTAAGTGTGTGTATGTGTGTCTCTCTGTGTGTGCGTGTATGGGGAGCGGCAGTGTAGCGGATAGCGCTACGAACCTGGCGACCCGGGTTCGATTCCCGCTCACGGTTATCTGAATCGGTCCTGGGCCTCCCCTAGGTCGACTCAGCCTCAAATGAGTGCCTGGTGCGGTGTGTAAACATCGCCACTGGGGAGACAAAGGCGGCTGGGCGTGGTGCTGGCCACCCACCCCCTCGTGTAACATGTCGGCCTTCATAGGTGCTCGCTAACAACAGTTGCCCCTACAGTCTGTGAAGACGCTACTTTTGACTTTAGGCTAATGGGTGGGCTAGTGGCTTGTGGGAGGGATAGTGAGTGGTTATCGTGGGGAGTGTGGGGCAGCACCACTCACGTGTAGCACTGCCACCACCGTCATCACCACCACCAACCACCAATACCACCACCACCAATACCGCCATCACCACCAATACCACCATCACCACTAATACCACCAATACCACCAATACCACCATCACCACCAATACCACCATCACAACCAATACCACCATCACCACCAATACCACCACCAATACCACCATCACAACCAATACCACCATCACAACCAATACCACCATCACCACCAATACCACCATCACCACCAATACCACCATCACCACCAATACCACCACCATCAATACCACCATCACCATCAATACCGCCATCACCACCAATACCACCATCACAACCAATACCACCATCACCACCAATACCACCATCACCACCAATACCACCATCACCACTAATACCACCATCACCACCAATACCACCATCACAACCAATACCACCATCACCACCAATACCACCATCACCACCAATACCACCATCACAACCAATACCACCATCACCACCAATACCACCACCAATACCACCATCACCACCAATACCACCATCACAACCAATACCACCATCACCACTAATACCACCATCACCACCAATACCACCATCACAACCAATACCACCATCACCACCAATACCACCATCACAACCAATACCACCATCACAACCAATACCACCATCACCACTAATACCACCATCACCACCAATACCACCACCAATACCACCATCACAACCAATACCACCATCACCACCAATACCACCACCAATACCACCATCACAACCAATACCACCATCACCACCAATACCACCATCACCACCAATACCACCATCACAACCAATACCACCATCACCACCAATACCACCACCAATACCACCATCACCACCAATACCACCATCACAACCAATACCACCATCACCACCAATACCACCATCACCACCAATACCACCATCACCACCAATACCACCATCATCACCAAAACCACCATCACAACCAATACCACCATCGCCACCAATACCACCATCACAACCAATACCGCCATCACCACCAATACCACCATCACCACCAATACCACCATCACCACCAATACCACCACCATCAATACCACCACCATCAATACCACCATCACCACTAATACCACCATCACCACCAATACCACCATCAATACCACCATCACCACCAATACCACCATCACCACCAATACCACCATCACCACCAATACCAATACCACCATCACCACCAATACCACCATCACCACCAATACCACCATCATCACCAATACCACCATCACAGCCAATACCACCATCGCCACCAATACCACCATCACAACCAATACCACCATCGCCACCAATACCACCATCACAACCAATACCACCATCGCCACCAATACCACCATCACCACCAATACCACCATCACCACCAATACCACCATCACCACTAATACCACCATCACCACCAATACCACCACCAATACCACCATCGAGGTCGCCGCCATCACCATTGCCACCATCACCGCCACGATTATAATCAATAGGCCGTCAACACTATCACCGCAAACACCAGCGGGCGTCCACGTGAGAAAAGGTCAACTCAGATATTACTGTAATTGTAAAAAAACACAAAAATATCGTCGTCACGAGGCCAAGAATCCGGATCTCCCACAAGCAGTGCGATCCTCCTTCATCTAGCCCCTCCACTTACTCCTACTCCTTTCTCATCTGTCCTCCTAACTCCTCCTCCTATCTCCTCGTCCCCTCTCCACCTCCTCCTCTATCATCCTCATCAGCCCCCCCCCTTCTATCCTCGTACTCTCCCCTCCTTTTCTTGTTCCACTCTCATCCCACCTCCTCCTCCCCTCTCCACCACCACCACCACCACCCACACCTCCTCGTCCTCCTCTCAGCTTATCAAGCCGAGAGCGGGCACGTGTGGGTCCGCGCAGGGGAGCCGCGACATCCATCATTGACAGGAGCACTTTGCGTCTCTGAGCGCGAATCAATCACCGGGCGAGAGACGGCGGAGCGGGCGAGTGGCTAACGGCGCCATGTTCACGCTACAGGGGGAGGCAGCAGCAACAACAGCAGCAGCAACAGCAGCAAAGAGCGACAGCATGGATGCACAGAAGTTTTTTTAGACTTGGCAGGAGGTGCCGATTGAAGTGGTGTTGGTTTGAGGATGCAACAGCAGCCGGTGGCGAGAATGATGACGATGAATGTCGTGGTGGTGGTGATGGTGGCGGGTGGTATAGAGTTGATAGTGGTGGTGTAACCGTGGTGGTGATGGTGGTGGTGGTTATGGTGGTGGTGTTGGTGGTGGTGATAGTGGTGGTGGCGAGTGGTATAGAGTTGATAGTGGTGGTGTAACCGTGGTGTTGGTGGTGATGGTGGCCGGTGGTATAGAGTTGATAGTGGTGGTGTAACCGTGGTGGTGGTGGTGGTGGTGATGGTGGTGGTGGTGATGGTGGTGGTGGCGGGTGGTATAGAGTTGATAGTGGTGGTGTAACCGTGGTGGTGATGGTGGTGTTGGTGGTGGTGGTGATGGTGGTGGGTGGTATAGAGTTGATAGTGGTGGTGTAACCGTGGTGTTGGTGGTGATGGTGGCGGGTGGTATAGAGTTGATAGTGGTGGTGTAACCGTGGTGGTGGTGGTGAGGGTGGTGATGAATGTCGTGGTAGTGGGTGTGATTATGTAACAGTTATGGTGGCGGTGCTGCGATGGTGTAAAAGTAGCGGTGATGTGGATGATGATTTGAGTGGTGATGGGGGTGATGATTTGGGTGGTGATGGTGGTGGCGATGGTGATTTGAGTGGCGGCGGTGGTGGTGGTGGTGGTAATTTGAGTGGTGGTGGTGTAGATGATGATTTGAGTGGTGGTGGTGATTTGAGTGGTGGTGATTTGAGTGGTGGTGCTGTGGATGATGATTGGAGTGGTGGTGATTTGAGTGGTGGTGATTTGAGTGGTGGTGGTGGTGGTGATGGTCATTTGAGTGGTGGTGGTGTGGATGATGATTGGAGTGGTGGTGATTTGAGTGGTGGTGATTTGAGTGGTGGTGATTTGAGTGGTGGTGATTTGAGTGGTGGTGATGGTCATTTGAGTGGTGGTGGTGGTGGTGGTGTGGATGATGATTGGAGTGGTGGTGATTTGAGTGGTGGTGATTTGAGTGGTGGTGGTGATGGTAATTTGAGTGGTGGTGGTGGTGGTGTGGATGATGATTGCACTGGTGGTGATTTGAGTGGTGGTGGTGCTGTGGATGATGATTGGAGTGGTGGTGGTGGTGGTGAGTATAGAGTAATTGAGTTGCTAATGGCAGTGGTGGTCGCGGTGGCAGAGGAAGTTTTGTTTTGGCTACAGAGCCAGACTGCCCTGTGCTTTGCTCAGAGGAAATTAATTGTCGGCGCTGCGAAACACACACATCGCTGCACATACACACAGCGCTTTACGTACACACGGCGCTGCACTAACACAGCGCTGTACATACACACACGGCGCTGCACATACACACGGCGCTGCACATACACGGCGCTTTACATACACACGGCGCTGTACATACACACAGCGTTGTACATACACACACGGCGCTGCACATACACACACAGCGCTGCACATTCACACACGGCGCTGTACATACACACAGCGCTGCACATACACACACGGCGCTGCACATACACACACAGCGCTGCACATTCACACACGGCGCTGTACATACACACAGCGCTGCACATACACACAGCGCTGCACATACACACACGGCGCTGCACTAACACAGCGCTGTACATACACACACGGCGCTGCACTAACACAGCGCTGCACATACACACGGCGCTGTACATACACACAGCGTTGTACATACACACACGGCGCTGTACATACACACAGCGTTGTACATACACACACGGCGCTGTACATACACACAGCGTTGTACATACACACACGGCGCTGCACATACACACGGCGCTGTTGGGAATTCACTCCATGGGTCAAGTGCTGCTGTGGCTCGAGTCGGGATGTGGTGGGGGAGCGTGGAGGGAGGGAGGGAGGGAGGGGAGGGAGGGAGGGAGGGAGGGAGGGAGGGAGGGAGGGAGGGAGGGAGGGAGGGAGGGAGGGAGGGAGGGAGGGAGGGAGGGAGGGAGGGAGGGAGGGAGGGAGGGAGGGAGGGAGGGAGGGAGGGAGGGAGGGAGGGAGGGAGGGAGGGAGGGAGGGAGGGAGCTGAGAGAGATGTGTGTGCTGGGGAGTTACGGGTCGAGAAATGCGATTACCAAAGATTTACCTGTTTGGGAAGCTGACAGACGATGATTGAGCGGCGTTTTTTAACACTCTTCCTTCCTCCTCGACCCCCCCCCCCCCTACATCACCGCCACCACCACCCCGGGTGGAAGGAAGAGAGAGAGAGGGAGGGTTGGGAGAAGGGGGGGGTGAAAAAAAAAAACTTGATAAAAAACGCTGATAAATAATGTAGAAGTGACTTGGGCTGAAGCAACGCGTAATGGAATTACCGTCCGGTTGAATACGCAGGCAATACGACACAGCCGCTGCGGGAGAGACAGCGAGAGAGGGAGGGAGTTGCGGTTATAAATTTAAAGGGGAAAATAACTCCGTGCCGCGCAGCAAGAGGAGGCGTTAGGGGAGACCGGGAGAGGCGTTTCAAGGAATTATGAAGGTGGGGAAGAGGATGGTGGGGCAGGGGGTAACTGATTTCACTAGGGGATGGGGTTAGAGTGTACGTCTTATTTGGGGTAGGGGAAAGGCAACTTGAGAGTTGGAGTCAGGAATTAGATTATAAACAGCCAAATTTGGAGGCTTGCCCGCTCTTTTCTCTCCACCTGAAGAAGGCCGCTTGTAAAATCTTGACTTAAAGCTTTCGTGACTGCGGGAATACATATTCTACGGGTCTTTCGGTAAAGCCACGTAGATAGAAAAATAACAAACAACAAATATTTTAATAATGGTAAAAACATCACGAAGTTTCGATCGCAACACAATTCTTCGTCTTCAGGTGAGAAAGGAGCTCTCTCTCACCTGAAGACGAAAGAGCTCCTCTCTCACCTGAAGACGATTGCTTGTGTTGCGATCGAAACATCGCGGGTTCTTTTGCTTTTAATTTTTATTTTTTGTGACTTTAACGAAAGAACCAAGAATAGGAATTCGATTATGTGGGGTGGGGGAGGGGCGGTAACAAACATTGGTGGAGGAACGGTGAGGCTGTGTCTTCATATTGAATCTACGTCTTGGTTTAAATTGATTTCTTTACAACAACAAAAACACCACTTGCAGGGATGCAGAAATGAGATCACATCATTCGCGCAATGAGGCGCCTCTGAGTGTGACTGAGTGCAGCGGTCCGCTCGTGGCTGCTTGGTTATCATGATGTACCAGATTATCATAAGACGCAATAATTGCTTCCTCCCCGTGTTTTTTTTTGTTTCGTTTACTCTGTGCAGGCGACCACAATTGTTCAACTTTATTTGACACCGGGTACAAGTCTGGGGGTGCGTCTTACTTACCGGAACGTCTTATCGTCCGGAGAATATTTATATTGGAGCGGTGTGGGTGGGGGGGGAATGTTTATTCTAACGCACGCGATGCAACGCATTTATGTAGAGCCTAATAATCGATGTAAATCACACCATCAGTGAAGACGGAGAGACATGGCCCCTGGTAACAACAGCCGCCATAACGCCAGTAAAGTGGCTGTTACACCACTGCAGTGTTCGTGCCAGGTTGGGTGCACTTTTGAGGCCATCACGTGAAGTGTGGAAGGCTCGCTACCGGCAGGAGGTCACGGGACGGGCCCAAAGTGCCATGGGTTGACTGACAAGTGGCAGATGCCGCCACCTGTGCTCCACACGGCGCCTCGGCACCTCCGATTCGCACGGTTGGTTACGTAGGGTGCGAAAGAAGTTCAACGCACATATAGTACGTCCCAAGTCGAGTCAGATTGGGCACCGCGGGTGGCGGGGTGTGAACTCCCTCGCCCGGTATGCAGGAGGTCGTGGGTTCGATTCCGATCCTGACCCCGACCCTGACGCCTTTATATTTTGAGTTTGGATCTCTCTGTCTCTCTCTCTATCTCTCTCACCCCGTGGTGGCGTGGATTTTTCTCCCGGTCCTCTGGTTTTTCCCCTTCACATTTTCTATGTTTTTTTTTACGGTAAAGTCACGTTGATAGAAATACTAACAACAATAAAATAAAGTGAATACAAAATAAGAAAAATATCACAACGTATCGATCGCAACACAAGCAGTCGTCATTTTTATTATTTTATTGTAATTATTTTTTTCCATCTACGTGACTTTACCGAAAGAACCATAGAATATGAATTCCTGCAGTCACGGAAGTTTTAAGTCGAAATTTTCCCTTCACATTTATAAACATGCGCTTAAAGTATGTACATTTCTACATGATAAGCAACTTCGTTAAGCTATGAGTTGTTGCCAAGTCGCTTATGAAAAAGAGCTGCATAGCTCAGTGGGTCATACCTGGTTAAATAAAACTAAATAGTTTACATAGTTTAAATTTATATTCTGCTCACGTGGGCCTTGGATATCCAGCCATTGCTGGACATTCTACATTCCTCCTTTGACTTTTACACAACAAAGTGGTCATCGCTTTATCGACCCCGGTGGGGTTATGAGCTGGGTGAATCACCCAACCAGGATTTAAATTCGCAACATTCCGATCGCGAGCAGTAGTTACTCGTGCCGGGTCTCCTGAAATGATCTCTGCCGCTCGCTCGCTCGCGCTCTCGCTCGCTCCCTCTCTCTCACACAGGGACACATTTATACAAAGGGGCCGGAGAGAGGGAGATTACATTAATGAATGCGTAGCGGGTGAGTGAGTGAGCGAGTAAGTGGAGGGACGGGATAAATAAATAAATAACCACACACACACACCCAAGGACTGCGGCGTCGATCCACCGCCCAAAATAAAGTTTCCATCGATCAGGCTGTCGGGATGATGTATGGCCGTGTTTCTGTTACAGTAACAGAGAATTACTGCCACGTGTTGTGTTCATAGGCGGCTTTCCTTTCGCCCTTTGGCACCCCCCTCACCTCATTCCCCCCCTCTCCCCGCCCCTCTCAGTGACCCCCCCCCCCCCCGCTTTCAGTGACCCTACCCCACCCCAACGCCGACCCCCTTCGTCCAATCACTCTGCTCTCTACCCCCCCCCCCTCCTCACGCTTCTCACTTCTGTGTCCGCAGCACCTGCACACCGCTGATCTCCTGACACCATCACTGCCATCAGCATCGTCGTCATCACCACCGCGACCGCCGCCACCGCTCTCCCATCCCACGCCTCTTGATGGACCGTGTCCTTCGCCGAGGACCGGGTGAGAAGCATCGCGGATGGATGCGCGGTGGCCTGGTGTTGGCAAAGGAGCTCTCAGCCACTCAGTGAGGAATCCAGGCAGGCAGTGAGGCAGGCAGGCAGTGAGGAATCCAGGCAGGCAGTGACTTACTCGGGAGACAAATGAAGGTGGGCATGGTGCTGACCACCCACACCCTCTCGTGGTGCCGTACGGGCCTTCGTAGGTTCTACTAGCTAACAGTCACTTGCCACCAAAAATCAGTTAAGGCTATACGGGGGACCTGTGGCTTTGTCTTTGAAAGGCGTACGTGTATGCATGGGCGTATATTAATTACAAATTACACAGGCGTGGTTACGTATGCATGGGCACATGTGGGGGTGTGTTTGCAGGTGTGCGCGCATTGTTATTTACTACGCAGTATTAATTACAAAAGATGATGAATTACAATTATATACAAGAAGACTTCCACTGATGCTCAGCCAAAACAAAACATAGTCACCAACATTGTACCGCACAGGTGAAATCGCTCAAGGAGAAGCAATACATAATGGCTACTGTCTAAAATATTTGTTCGTCAAAATCCACTGCTGGATGAAGGCCTCCACCCACCCGCCGCGTCGGATGTGGTCGTCTTGACCACACCTGACCACGCTGGTTTGTGCGGATTGGTGAATGGGGGTCGCCCAAGGCCGGTTCAATGATCGCTCGCACACTGATGTTCGTGAGCCTTGGCCAGGAATCAAACTCGAGTCGCCTGGTTCATAGCACAATGTTCCAACCAGCACGCCACGACTCCACCCGCCCACATATATATATGTATCGCAAATACAGCTATTAAATATCTGTGAAATGTCACAGTTTTAATTCCTACCACCCTATAAAGTTTAAATGCCCCCCCCCCCTCCCTCCCTCCAGAGTTATATTAATTTAACAAAACTACTCGGGAGGAAGAGGAATGGGATGTTAATTTAGACAGAGATTAGACATCTCTAAAGAAATGTACGAAGGCAAATCCCGCGAGATCAGCATGGATCATCATGCAGGACGCACGAGGCGCAGTCCATAATGGCGATTGCATGCAATTCGTCAAGCGCATCTCATTTGGACCGACACTCATTGACGTCGACCGAACGTGGAATTACACCGCTAAACATAAGGGACCTACACACTTGTAAATCGTCTGGCAGGGTTTCCTCAACTCCAGTCCTCCAGACACACTACCACGCCTTTACCAATGTACCCTGCCCCCCCCCCCCCCCCCCCCCATTCTAATGAACTCGCTCCACGCTGCACGCACCCGATAATTGTTAATTACGTCCCACGCGGGGGCACAAAGCCCCCCCCCCCCACCCCACCCCCTCTTACCCCCCACATGCCACTGCAAAATATGTTCATCCAAAACCATACTCTGCACCGAAATGTTTTAACAAAACGCATCACCGATATGGTAATTACGACTTTTTATGTTTATTATTGTTACGTCAAATAACGCCAACAAAAAAAGCGAACGTGAAAATGGTAACAATTATTAAAATTATATCATGGTGATTGTTGTACACCGCAATTATAGTCTTGCCTATGGCAGCAGTAGCCAGTATGTTCAGGAGCTCCACACATATACCGAGGTCTACTGCTGCCGCTGCTGGCCACGACGAGAGGGATTGAGCAGAGAGTTCGTATCGTGTCCCCGTTCCTCCTCCGTTGAAGAAGCGCAGACCACAGTGGCTTTAACTAAAAACATAAACTATTAAACTAAACTATTTTAGTTTAGTTTACCAGGTAAGGCCGCTCTGAGTTATACTGCTCTTTTCATAAGCGACCTAAGCAACATGTGGAATTGAATAGCAGCCCAAGTACTCTAAACGCACGTGCCTCGTTCGACTCCTGCATGGCTTCTCCCGTCTTCCCACGAACATTTCCCAACGTCTGTCTCAGACACACGAGCCGATCCGGAGAGAAAAAAAATCCACGCCACCATGGGGAGAACACGCAAACTCCAAACACACAGGCATCAAGTTCGTGATCCAACCCAGGACTTCCTGTACACCAGGCGAGGGAGTTGACATCTCGCCACTCGATGTTCCGTAGTTTGGGTTGCATGGTCACAATCGCATCGCAATAATGCATTCGAATAATCGGCACGGTTATCTCTTACGCATTTAAATGGGTAAAAACAAACGCCAGCATACGTATATTGTCCTGAAATGTCAATTAGAGCATGCGCTAGTCCATGGGCCGATTTGTTCTCCCAGTAAAACCTATTATCCAGCAGCAGCATTTTTTTAAGTAGGCAAACTCCGGACCGGTTTCAATCGAAGGGTGGTCCAGATGTCTTGTGATCCTCATTTAATTCTCTAAAACGTAATATTTGCGTATACCAATGGGTGTGAAAGCAGACGCTAATAATAATCAAAGAGAAAAACACGTGAGGGGTCAATTAATTGGGGGGGGGGGGGGGTCACAAGAACTCTGGACCACCCCTTGGACATTGCCTGCCCCTTAGCAATGTCCAAGGGGTTTTGGAGGCTGTGGTTAGCAAATGTGATTTAACAACAACAAAAACGAATTCAACCAAAAAAAACCAGAGAAGTAAATCAGGGAAAAAAAAAAATCTCCCTCCCCCCCCACCACCACCCACCACCCCTCTCGTCGTCCCGGTAAGAGAGCGGCGCTACTGAACGCCGCCGCCGCCGTCGTCATCATCGTCGTCGTCTTGGGTGAAACTCCCTGAGGACAGTAGGCCCGACTCATCACTCGGCACACGTCTCTGGGCTGTTAACCCAGCCCCACGCCTCCCTCCACATACCCGTCCCGTCTCTCGATCTCCCCCTTCCTCCCCTCCCCACCACCATCGCCGCCCCTGCCGCCGCCACTTCACCGCAAAACATCCGTGACGGAGGGAGAGCGCAGGTCCGGCTGCCATCGGCGGACGCGTCCTCTGATAGATCTGTCACGTCGGCAATTTGCTACAAGCCCGGCTACACGATTTCAATTAGGGGCTGCCGGGACAGCCGTGTCAGAACATCACTCTTAATCGCAGCAGCCTCCTCCTCGCACGGGGCAGGGAGAGAGGGAGGGACAGAGAGGGGTATGTGGATGGAGAGAGAGAGAGAGAGGGAGAAAGAGATACGGGGGTGAGAGGGAGAGAGGGGTGGATGGACAGAAGGGGTATGTGGAGAGAGAGGGAGAGAGAGATACGGGGTGAGAGCGAGAGAGGGGTGGATGGACAGAGGGGGTATGTGGAGAGAGATAGAGAGAGGGAGAGAGAGATACGGGGTGAGAGCGAGAGAGGGGTGGATGGACAGAGGGGGTATGTGGATGGAGAGAGGGAGAGAGAGATACGGGGTGAGAGCGAGAGAGGAGTGGATGGACAGAGGGGGTATGTGGATGGAGAGAGGGAGAGAGAGATACGGGGTGAGAGCGAGAGAGGGGTGGATGGACAGAGGGGGTATGTGGAGAGAGAGAGGGAGAGAGATACGGGGTGAGAGCGAGAGAGGGGTGGATGGACAGAGGGGGTATGTGGATGGAGAGAGAGAGAGAGGGAGAGAGAGATACGGGGTGAGAGGGAGAGAGGGGTGGATGGACAGAGGGGGTATGTGGATGGAGAGAGAAAGAGGGAGAGAGAGATACGGGGTGAGAGGGAGAGGGGGGTGGAGGGACAGAGGGGGTATCTGGAGAGAGAGAGAGATACGGGGTGAGAGGGAGAGAGGGGTGGATGAACACCGTTGGAGGCCGTAGGACTGCGAGGAGGCCTGGGTGCAGATGCAGCACTTGTAGCAAAAAACTATGTACATATAAAACAGGGGGAACATAGACATAGAGTAGGGAGAGAGGGGGTAGAGAGAGAGGGGGGGGGGGTAGAGAGGGAGAGGGAAGGGGTAAGAAAAAGGATCATAGCTTGAAATCTTTCGTGAAATCTTTCATTTAAACGGGGGGGGGGCACATAAAGCAAAGCATTGAAAAAACTAAAAAAATCGAAATGATGAACGAAGCAAAGTGGGCGACTACACCGAGCATCTTCTTGTTTCCTCTGATCGTCAAAAACACAGAGAGAGGGGTGGATGGACAGAGAGGGTATGTGCGGAGCGAGGGATATGGAGTGAGAGGGATGGAGGAAAGGATGAACATGCTATTAGAAAGATAGACTTTGGCAGGGAGGGGTGGGATGAATGTGGGTTTTAAAAAGAAAGGAAGGGAGGGAGGGAGGAAAGTAAGGCCGTAGGGGAGAGGGATGACAGAGAGAGAATGACTCAGGCTGGGCGGGTGCTGTGCCCGAGCCGCACTGCACGGTGCAGCGGGCCAACTCCTGGTGGATTCACAGACGTCGGGACCTCAACATTGATGGTTCCGTACAGCGGTGAACCATTGCACAGCGCCCCCGCCCCCCCCTGCGATCCCCCCTCATTTTCGCAACATTTATTTATGCAAGAATAGGTTTTCCCCTTTTTTTCTGGCAACAAAACAGCTGCGTTAAGATGTTAAAACACCAAACTGAAACCTGTTACAAGGAATCATGTCTGCATTAAGCGCAATACTTGTGGTTAGAAGCACAATACTTGTGGTTAGAATGCAAACAAAAACGTACTCTGAATAATATCTGTGGCATTGTACTTGAACCTGATTGGTCCACACCAGAGACAGCTTTCTTTTGAGCCTCGTCTCAAAACGATGTTAGACCAGAGGACGCCTTTTGAGCCTCGTCTCAAAACGGGGTTAGACCCAGAGGACGCCTTTTGAGACGAGGCTTAAAAGAAACCTGTCTCTGGTGTGGACCAATCAGTTTCAAGGACAATGCATCATCATATTATTCAGAGTACTTTTTTGTTTGCGTTCTGACCGCAAGCGTTGTGGTTAATGCAGACATGATTCCTTGTAAAAGGTTTCCGTTTGGTGTTGTAACGTCTTAACGCAGCCGTTTTGTTGCCAGAAGAAAATGGGGAAAGCTATTCTCATGTTTTGGTACCGGCAAAGGAGGTCCCATTTATTTATACAATTGGCCAACCATTTCAGTACAGGACCCTCCTGAACACGGTCCTCTGACTCAGTGAAGTATTCATGGGAAATGAAAGGGCATCACAATAATGTATACGGTCAATAAACCACAAAATTAATCTTCATATATATTTTTTTGTTATACCTCGGAAAGCTACATTGAGTCGTATGACTCTTTTATCGGGAGGGTCCCGTTACATTGGGGTTTCATTTAAGCTGTTTTTTTTTCAGCCAAATAATGACGAGTTTGTGTTTATTGTGCAATTGGAAGGAATCCGGAGCACCCGGGGAAACCCCACGCCTTGCGTAAGGGGGAAACGCTCTATCCCCGTACAGATTGAATCAGGTGGTGATTGGTCCACTTGCTGTACTGTTTTCTGCTGGCGAGCCAGGGTATGACTCCTCCTTGACGCTCACGGGTTAGAGGCAGTCACGAACATAGACACCACCGCCCGACTAATGCATTTGGGATGATGATTCATCTGGCACTGTTGAGTCACCAGATGATGTTGATGATAATGATGAGCCTAAGGTTCTAAACTGTATCGTGTCATGCTGACTACGTGAGTGAGTGCTTGGTTGAGTGGTTGCGTAAGGGAATAATTGAGGGGGTGACTGCATTGATGAATACACGAGTCAGTGAGTCAATAATCCGAGTGAGTGGTTGAGTGAGTGAATAGACGTGTGTGTGTGTCGTGTGCGTGAGTTAGTGAGTGATTGTGTGCGTGCGTTAGTGCGCGTGTGATTTGGTCGGCGAGGGTTTGTGTGAGTGCCTTACCGAAGGAGTGCGCTCACGTGCGTGTGAGCGAGTGCGTTAGCGGGCGTGCGTGTGAGTGAGTGGGTTAGTGAGCGCGTGAGTGAGTTGGTTAGGGAGCGTGTGAGTGAGTGGGTTAGTGAGCATGTGAGTGAGTTGGTTAGTGAGCATGTGAGTGAGTTGGTTAGTGGGTGTGTGAGTGAGTGGGTTAGTGAGCATGTGAGTGAATGGGTTAGTGAGCATGTGAGTGGGTGGGTTAGTGAGCGTGTGAGTGAGTGGGTTCGTGAGCATGTGAGTGGGTTAGTGAGCGTGTGAGTGAGTGGGTTAGTGAGCATGTGAGTGAATGGGTTAGTGAGCATGTGAGTGGGTGGGTTAGTGAGCGTGTGAGTGAGTGGGTTAGTGAGCGTGTGAGTGAGTTGGTTGGTGAGCGTGTGAGTGAGTGGGTTAGTGAGCGTGTGAGTGAGTGGGTCAGTGAGCGTGTGAGTGAGTGGGTTCGTGAGCATGTGAGTGGGTGGGTTAGTGAGCGTGTGAGTGGGTTAGTGAGCGTGTGAGTGAGTGGGTTCGTGAGCATGTGAGTGAGTGGGTTAGTGAGCGTGTGAGTGAGTTTGTTAGTGAGCGTGTGAGTGAGTGGGTTAGTGAGCGTGTGAGTGAGTTGGTTAGTGAGCGTGTGAGTGAGTGGGTTAGTGAGCGTGTGAGTGAGTGGGTCAGTGAGCGTGTGAGTGAGTGGGTTAGTGAGCGTGTGAGTGAGTGGGTTAGTGTGCGTGTGAATGAGTGGGTTATTGAGCGTGCGTGTGTGTGGATTAGTGAGGGTGTGAGTGAGTGGGTTAGTGAGCGTGTGAGTGAGTGGGTTAGTGAGCGTGTGAGTGAGTGGGTTAGTGAGCGTGTGAGGCAGTGGGTTAGTGAGCGTGTGAGTGAGTGGGTTAGTGAGCGTGTGAGCGAGTGGGTTAGTGAGCTGTGAGTGAGTGCGTTAGCGGGCGTGCGTGTGAGTGAATGGGTTAGTGAGCGTGTGAGTGAGTGGGTTAGTGTGCGTGTGAGTGAGTGGGTTAGTGAGCGTGTGAGTGAGTGGGTTAGTGAGCGTGTGTGAGTGAGTGGGTTAGTGAGCGTGTGAGGCAGTGGGTTAGTGAGCGTGTGAGTGAGTGAGTTAGTGAGCGTGTGAGTGAGTGGGTTATTGAGCGTGTTAGTGAGCGTGTGAGTGCGTTCGTGAGCGTGTGAGTGAGTGGGTTAGTGAGTGTGCGTGGAGTGAGTGTGTTAGTGAGCATGTGAGTGAGTGAGTGGGTTAGTGAGCGTGTGAGTGAGTGAGTGAGTCCGTTCGTGAACGTGTAAGTTGGTTAGCGAGTGAGTGAGTGCGTTCTTGAGCATGTGAGTGCGTTAGTGAGCGTGCGTGTGAGTGAGTGGGTTAGCGAGTGAGTGAGTGAGTGAGTGGGTTAGCGAGTGAGTGGGTTAGCGAGTGAGTGCGTTAGCGAGCGAGTGAGTGGGTTAGCGAGCGAGTGAGTGAGTGGGTTAGCGAGCAAGTGAGTAGGTTAGCGAGTGAATTGAGTGGGTTAGCGAGCGAGTGAGTGAGTTAGCGAGTGAGTGCGTTAACGAGTGAGTGTGTTAGCGAGTGAGTGAGTGGGCTAGCGAGCGAGTGAGTGGGTTTGCGAGTGAGTGAATGAGTGAGTGGGTTTGCGAGTGAGTGAATGAGTGAGTGGGTTAGCGAGTGAGTGAGTGTGTTAGCGAGTGAGTGAGTGGGTTAGCGAGTGAGTGGGTTAGCGAGCGAGTGAGTGGGTTAGCGAGTGAGCGTGTTAGCGAGTGAGTGGGTTAGCGAGCGAGTGAGTGGGTTAGCGAGTGAGTGAGTGGGTTAGCGAGTGAGTGAGTGTGTTAGGGAGTGAGTGAGTTAGTGGGTTAGCGAGCGAGTGAGTGTGATAGCGGGTGAGTGGGTTAGCGAGCGAGTGAGTGGGTTAGCGAGTGAGTGAGCGTGTTAGCGAGTGAGTGGGTTAGCGAGTGAGTGGGTTAGCGAGCGAGTGAGTGGGTTAGCGAGCGAGTGAGTGGGTTAGCGAGCGAGTGAGTGGGTTAGCGAATGAGTGAGTGTGTTAGCGAGTGAGTGAGTTAGTGGGTTAGCGAGCGAGTGAGTGGGTTAGCGAACGAGTGAGTGGGTTAGCGAGCGAGTGAGTGTGTTAGCGAGTGAGTGGGTGAGCGAGTGAGTGTGTTAGCGAGTGAGTGAGTGAGTGTGTTAGCGAGTGAGTGAGTGTGTTAGCGAGTGAGTGAGTGAGTGTGTTAGCGAGTGAGTGAGTGTGTTAGCGAGTGAGTGAGTGTGTTAGCGAGTGAGTGAGTGAGTGGCGCTCTCGCCAGCAGCGTGTACAGTCGCTGGTATATCATTAAAGCTGCCGCCGCGCTGACGAGCTCTCATAGATCAAAAGTCAATTATGAGCGGCCTGCAGCGATTTATGCTGCCACGCATCTGGCGGGTCAAGCATTCATTTTCGCTCCCTGCATATATTATTATTATTACTATGATGATGATGACTCCTTGTTCCGCCGTGTGTGAGTGCGTGGGGAGGGGGCGCGGGCAAACGAGCTTTGGGCTATGCAGGAGGTGTGGTGGTGGTGGTGGTGGGTGGTGGTTCGTGCGTGGATGGATGATGATGATGGATGGGCGCGTAGTGGTGGTGAGTGGTTGGTGGTGGGTGGATGGTGGTGATAGTGGGTGGTGGTGGTGGGTGTCGGTAGAATCGTGCACTAATTCGAGATGACTCGCGCGCAATGCAGTTTCATTTACAGCTTCGGCATGGAAGAAGGGAAGAATAAACTGCACCTTGTCCCTAGGACAGCCTGGCGCCGGCTTTGCCATGCACACGCTGGACTAGCCAGCCTTGTTCAGATCGTGGGGAGATCCAGGGGGCAGCGTGGGGTGAATGTGAACGCGCGACGCGGTAAGTCACGGTATTAGATTAAGCGTGGGTTATTTAGTAGCCGCTGCCGGCTGCCTCCTCCTCCTCCTCGTCCTCGCTCCCTCGCTCGCTCGATCTGGATGACACCCCAGGGACAGGAAGCGAGTTCGTCTCGTCCCCACACAGACGACGATGACGAAGCCCCCTGAGTGTGATTGAGACTCGGAGCGAGTCTCAATCGGAGCGAGTCTCAATCGAGCGAATGGGTGAGTTGGTGGGTGCGCGAGTTAGTGAGTGAGTCAGAGTGAATTAGTGAGTGATTGCGTGACAGAGTGGGTGGGTAGAGTAAGTGGTTGAGTGAGTATGTGAGTGATTGAGAGAGAGAGGGTTGTTTAGTGAGTTAATTAGTGGATGGGTGAGTGAGTGAAAAAGCAAGCATTTGAGTCAGTTGGATTGTTGAGTGAGTGGTCAAATAAGTAGTTTTGTGAGTGAGTGACAGTCATCATGCATGTGCACGTGACCGATTCAGCCTCAAATGAGTACCTGGTGCAGTGTGTAAACATCGCCACTAGGGAGATAAAGGCGGCCGGGCGTGGCGTTGGCCACCCACCCCCTCGTGTACCGTGCCGGTCCTTCATAGGTGCTCGCTAACAGCACTTGCCCCTACAGTCTGTTAAGGCTACACGCGGGCTTTTTCTGTTTGTACAGTAACGCCTTCCCTTCTCTATTCTTCCGAAATGTGGACATCTTTGCACGAACATCTGCGCCGGTTTGAAACATTTATGCTGGCCTGCCTGCGGTCCATCCTGTGACTTAACTATAGGCTGGATCGTGCGAGGAGCTCACTCATCCTTGAAAGAGCTGGACACAGTCCCATCATCAGTGAGCTCCTCCGGCAGGCGAGGCTTCGCTGGCTGGGTCACGTAGCCCGCATGCTCAGCCACCGCATGGCCCAGCAGCTTCTGTTTGGCCGGATAGATGGGGCTCAACGAGCGCGGCTACGGGCTATAGGCCAGATCGGTTGATGCGGTAAAGGAGGATGCGGAGCTGAGTGGAGTAAAAACTTTGGTTAAAAATGAGTGAGTGAATGGATGTGTGGTTCAGTGAATGGGTGATTAGTCATGAGTGACGACGTGAGTGAGGGAGGATCGGGTGAGTGAGTAAGGGACGGGTGAGAAGCGAGGGAGTGGCTTAAGTGAATACGTGAGCGATCGAGAGAGTGATAATAAAACCATCAATTAATACATTCACGTATAATGAGCCGTGAACCCGCCGATATGAATTCAATTCCCGGCCACGCCCAGCATCAGTGACATCTGAACATCGTCCTGGGATCTTTCCCCTCCCATCTCCCCTTCTCCACTCGGCATTGACCGGCGTGGTGAAGTGTAATCATATAACACACAGCGGTGCATACACGTGGTGAAGTGTAATCATATAACACACAGCGGTGCATACACGTGGTGAAGTGTAATCATATAACACACCGCGGTGCATACACGTGGTGAAGTGTAATCATATAACACACAGCGGTGCATACACGTGGTGAAGTGTAATCATATAACACACAGCGGTGCATACACGTGGTGAAGTGTAATCATATAACACACAGCGGTGCATACACGTGGTGAAGTGTAATCATATAACACACAGCGGTGCATACACGTGGTGAAGTGTAATCATATAACACACAGCGGTGCATACACGCAACCCCCGTGACCGACCCAAGCGTAGCAAGGCCATTAGGCGTGCAGCAGTGAATTGACAAAGCGCTGAACGTGCACGTATCTCTCTCTCTCTGTGAACTAAACATATATTAGCTTAGGCTGTACCCCCCACCTTCAAAATGACCATCATTGACAAACACATTAATGACCTGGCACAATTAGCTGATGGGCGAGTCGATGACAGATCCACGTCGATGGCCGTCCATCAGTCTCGCCGCCCCGTGACTGTCAAGACAATCTCTGTAATGCCTCCCACACACACACACACTGCAGCACAACGTGCAGCACGCGCGGGCGATGCATGGCCATACTTCACCACGCGGGTCTGTGCGGGTAGGTAAAGCGGCGGCGATGGGCCATTGTGGACCCCCGAAGCTGAGTTGAATTTTGCCCCCCCCCCCTTCCCCCACTCTTTCGATGTAAACATTTCTGTTGAGATCCGGACAATGGCTGGATATGTGGTGAGATGATAGAGACGTGGCCACGAAGAGACGGCAACAAATGGGGTGAGATGAGAGATGCAGATGGGACGGAGACGCCGTGAGATGACGCAAGAGAGACGGAGGTGACACAGAGTCGAAGCGGGACGAGAGAAGAAAAACTGATGACAAGACGCACATTTATTTCTATCGTTATGCTTGCTTGAGTTTTGCGCTTATACTTTCCGCACATCACGAATCGGCTGTCCCGAGAGCGTTGCTTGCGCCGAGCGCGCCCACCGAGAATGATGAGTGAGGGAGGCTGAGAGCGAGACGAGGCGATGCCACGTGTGTCCCACGCCCCCGTGTGAGCACGAGGAATACCGCTAGGAGTTGCGATGTGGGATTATTGAAGTAATCGATAGGCTAATTAGCTTCTTGGTATTCTTTTTTTTTAACGCAGATGCTGAACGATTATTTTTCTTCCACCGCGCATCCGATGAGCGGGGTTGGCTACGTACGGCGCGAAGGATGTTCAACAAATATACACACAGGCTCACGACGTCAAGCGGCCAGTAATAAACAGCACCGTCAAAGTTGCATTAGGTGAGGACTAACACGATTCTAGATTGAGTGAGTGCGTGAGTGAGTGGGTGAGTGAGTAGGTGAGTAGGTGGGTGGGTGAGTGAGTAGGTGGGTGGGTGGGTGAGTGAGTGGGTGAGTGAGTAGGTGAGTAGGTGTGTGGGTGAGTGAGTGGGTAGGTGAGTGAGTGAGTCATCTCAGCCAGGCGACCCGTGGCACCTGGGTCTGCCCCGTGACCTCCTGCCAGCGGGCGTTCGACACTTCACGTGGCCTCAAGGTGCACATGGCCTGGCACAAGCGTCGTGGTGACGTCACCGCCACTTAGTGGCGAATGGCGGTTGTTGTTGTGTGTGTTGTTGTGACCTTCAGTGTGGTGATTGAATATACTGTACTGTGGTATGGATGAGACGAGGTAGGCCGAGTCCAATACACGGGTGGGAGAATTCACGATGAAGTCCATGGCAACAGTAATCGTGGTCGTAGCGATAGTAGAGCGATAAGGAGGCGACGGACTGCCAGCGAGTGAATCCCTGAGTGCTGGATCATCAATCACCCTGACTGAGGGTTCGACTCTGAATTATATCCGGCGCAGTGAGTTAAGAACTGAGTCCTTCACCCAGATATAACAGCAGGATGCCAACGGGTGCGCTTCTGCACGTGTACAACCAGTTTGTCAAGACATTGCTGGATGAGGGCCTCCCCACGCCAGTGCAGGTCGTAAGGGTTATCTGACCATACTTCACCACGCTGGTCAGTCCGGGTTGGTTGAGGGACCGTCCATAAATGACGTCATGCGATTTTTGATGATTTTTGACCACCCCCCCTCAAATATGACGTCACAAAGCTCTGCCCCCCCCAAAAAAAAAAGAAAATCCTATTTCCATTTTGAAAATAAAACATGCTTCAAATCGCTTGAAACTATTGTCATTGTAGTGAGTATTTAATGTGGCACTGCACTCTGATGTTGTAGGGGAAACATTTATTAAAACGTCTATTTAATTAAGTAGAACGTTTTGATTTAAAGCTTTCGTGACTGCAGTGATTCATATTCTTGGTTCTTTCGGTAAAGTCACGTTGAAGGGAAACAATAAAATATATAAAAAACAATAAAATTCTCACGACGTTTCGACTGCAACGCAAGCAGTCATCATCAGGTGTTGCGTTGCAGTCGAAACGTTGTGAGAATATTATTGGTTTTTTTTAGATATATATTATTATTTTATTGTTTCCCTTCAACGTGACTTTACCGAAAGAACCAAGAATATAAGTAGAACGTGTTGTCTCTATTTATTTAAAGTTGCGCATTTTGATGTGACGTCACATTTCTCAACCCCCCACCCCACCCCCTCGTCACACATCGTCACAAATGTCTGACCACCCCCCCCCCCCCCCCAGGTGCGTGACGTCAGTGGATTTTGCTGAACCCCCCCCCCCCCCCGCTATTAGCTGGCATGGCGATGGGCGTCACCTTTAGGGGGTCTCCCTCCTTTGTGGAGACAGGACGTTGGTGCGTGCCGAGTTTGTCAGCCGAGCGAGAGGACGGCGATCGACTCATCGCCTCTGACTTGGCGGTGCCCCACCTCGCCACGCCACGCCCAGCGTGACTGGTCGCCAAGCACCGCCCGTCAACTCCTTGCGGGGACGGACGTTGGCTGGACGTCAGTTCCAAACTTGAGCTCACAGACCGCGAAGTGGTTGCGGGTGGCTCGGATGGGACAGGTGGCCGATGCTGCGTTTTTTTTGTTGCGCAACATCTTCATCGTCGTCGTCATCGTCGTAGTCTTCATCATCATCGTCGTCATCATCGGCGTCATCATCATCATCGTCGTCGTCATCATCATCGTCGTCTTCATCAAAGCTCAGGTTTTGGGCTGCGGGGTCGTGTGGTTGTTAGGCAGAGGGTAGTGCGCCATTAGCCGTTGTACTTCTATGCTCCCCGCCTTCACCAACCCGCAATGACCTGCGTGGTGAAGTATGGTCAAACAACGCCCAATGAACCAACACGGCGTGGGGAGACCAACACGGCGTGGGGAGGTCTTCATCTAGCAGTGGATTGAGCCTGGTGGGCAAGGATGTAACATATTGTCAACTTATCAAGCGAGGGCACGGCTCATGTCAGTTTGGTGGCCCTGGACTAGTGCTATAAATTCCACGTTTCTATGACGAGAGCCACCAGTATTTAATTTTTGGCAGCAAATCCAGACTTTCCACAGAATGTTAGGTATTTTATTCGCCCCTGAAGGATGATGATGGGTTCAGTCATCCCTTGACGACCATTTGAACTCCCGTCCTTATTGATAGTCCAGCCACTTTATTCAATCGCACCCAACTGCAACTTATACATGGAATAGTTAAATAATCGTACAGTAAATATTTAATATGCCTTATGTAAATTGGAATACAATTAACGTGTGCGCGTGTGTGTGTGTATATATGTACAATAATTAGAATTCAGTTATCTAAGTGAGAGCCAGGTCCTCATCGTAACCCTGGACACATTTTTTTAAAGATAATCCGGGTGAGATATTTAGATGTAAGAAACTCATCATCACCATGGCCATGGTTACTTCCGCCACCAGCATTCACCTGCCATTCCTACCGATACCAAAACCGTCACCATCAACAGTAAAAAAATAACTAAAAACAAAGCGCGCTAATACTGAAATACTCCCTGCAAAGAACCCAATTGGGATTATACAGCAACAGCAGCAGCAACATTGCCCCCATCTAACAACGCGTATTGAGACTCCGTGAGAATTTCCTGGAAATAATATATATCATCATTACCAACACCATCATCACGACCACAACCCGCAATTATCCTCATCACTACTACCACCATCATCATCATCAATGCCATCGCCAGCGTCACGATTTCACAGCTAGCGCCAACACCATCACTACCATGGGAGTCAATGTCACCACCGTCATCGTCGTCGATAAATTCAACACGGCCCCCATCACCGCCATCATTGTAATCGCCACGACCATCATCACTGGCCGCCACCACCATCATCACCGTCACATTAAATCCACCGATGGACAGTAGACCAGATGACACACACACATAACAGGGGGGTTGTCAACTCTGCACGGAAACTCTTATACATGAATTGTCGCGATAATGTAGAGACACACACAGAGAAACAGAAACACTCCTCTCTCTCTCTCCTCGGCTCACACTGGGTTCCTGTAACACCCCCCCCCCCCTCACCTCCCTCCCGCACCCCCTCCCCTCTGCGTAATTAAAATTGCAGCGGCAATTACTGACTAATTGGCTCATATGGCCAGACTGTTTGCACTCCAGGCCACAGAGCGTCAGTGTTTTGGAACCTCGGGGATTGGTGTCTGCGAGTGTCAGGGACTACATGTGAAGGGGGTTAGCGGTCCTGTGGTATTGCGCTTTTCACTCCGTCTGTCAAGGTCAGCGGGTCGCCACGGGCAGCCCCCTGTGATGGCATCACTGATCGCCATCGCTCCCTCCACTTCTGCCAGATCGAGCGAGCACCTCGTGCGGAATCGATGCCAGGCCTCCAAGAACCGGTGCTTTACGTCCGGTTCGCACCCGGGCAACCAGTTGCGTGCAACTGAGTCGCTCATATGTGGGCGTCTCTGCAACCAGTTGCGTACAGGAGAGGTAGACTGGACTGCCCGAACGTCGATCCGCTCAGCGATTTGCAGCGACGTATTTCGAGAGCTTTCTGCAACTGCGCATTTGCCAACTGTGATTGGGTCGCTGCAATCCAGAGCGCTGTGCGCTGTTGAATTTCCGTTTAACGCAACCGCCTGCTCGGATAATGGTCAAAGCAGTCGCGGGTGATTTAAGTTGTGTGGCTTAGAGAGCGCGTCTGGTTGCGCGCGGCTGTTCGCTCGGGTGTGGAGCCCAAGTCCAGAATCTGGAATTTGGCCTCATCCGTGTTATACTCGAACGGCGTTTGTCCCAGGCTAGGTACCCTTCGCGGCCTCGTGAAGGGACATAGCCGAGGTGCCATGAGTTGACTGGCTGAGATGACTGACAGATGCACCACCTGCGCCCCACCCCCCCCCTCCCTATGTGCCAACTTGCTGCGTTTTAGCCTGCCCGGCGTTTCGCTCGTTATTATGATACAGACAAAGACCCCCCTATAGCCAAAACAGACTGTTGGGACAAGTGCTGTTAGCAAGTGCTGTGAGCGACGGGGTGGGTGGCCAGCACCACGCCCGGGCGCCTTTGGCGATGTTTTCACACCGCACCAGGCACTCCTTTGAATATGAGTCGACCTAGGGGAGGCCCAGGACCGGTTTAAATATCCGCAATTGTTATTGGTCGTAAGCGCGAATTGACAAACAAAGACAATCACACACGCGCACGCACGCATACAAACACACAGTCTCGCACGTACACTCACAGACACTCAAGATGCACACACACACACACACACGCGTGCGCGCGTATGTGCGTGCGAGTGAGCGGGTGCACGGACAGAAGGCTGGGGATAATGAAGGGCTCCTAATTTCATCCGCAATCCGGTTTGAAAGCCCCGGCCGCGAATCTCCTCCGCCGCGTTCCGTCAAGTGCCTTCGATTTGGCGCCGCCGGCTTTAATTGAAGCGGGTTTTAATTCCATTAATTAAGCGCTCTCGAGCGGACGAGAAGCGTCGATGGGGGTAATTTAGACTCGTGTAGCGCGCCGCGTCCACCAGGGCTCGGGACGGCGTGGAGGAATCAATACTGCAAGGAGTGTGAAACTCACTAATTATCCCAGATGGAGAAGAGACACCAAGAGGATGTGTGTGTGTGTGCATGAGTGTGTGTGTGCATGAGTGTGTGTGTGTGGATGAGTGTGTGTGTGTGCATGAGTGTGTGTGCATGAGTGTGTGTGTGTGTGCATGAGTGTGTGTGTGGGGAGCGGTGGTGTTGCGGTTTGCACGCTGCACTACGAGCCGGGTTCGATTCCCGCCCACGGCCAACACCGGTGACGATTATCTGAACCGATACTGGGCCTCCCCTAGGTCGATTCAACCTCAAATTAGTACCTGGTGCGATGTGTAAACATCGCTGCGAGGGAGACAAAGGCGGCCGCGCGTGGTGCTGACCACTCACCCCCTCGTGTGCCGTGCCAGCCTTCATAGGTGCTCGCTAACAGCACTTGCCCCAATAGTCTGTTACAGGCTATACGGGAGAATCTTAGTGCCTGTGTTTGGGTTATGGTTGGGAGCGATGGCGAGCTAGGTTCGATTCCCGACCACGGATAACAGTGGCGAGTGATATCTGCATACAATACTGGGCCTCGCATAGGTCACCTCTGCCTTAAATAAGTAGCCTACCTGGTGCGGTTTGTAAACATCAGTACTGGGAAGACAAATGCGGTCAGTCGTGGCGATCGCAACACCACCCGCTCGTTACGGCCATAACAGGTGCTCGCTAACAGCCTTCGCCCCAACACTCTGTTCAAGGCTGTGTGGGTGACCTTTGTATTTGAACATACGAAGGACGCTCCAAATTAATGAATCGCAGCTTATCTTCTCAATCGTTTAACTTTTGCCGGCGGTCACGAATAACGACGGCGTGGACGTATTGTGGAGACAAATACTGTCAATCGTCCCACACGGCATGACCCTCTTGAATAATAATCTTGAGACTTTGTGAGGTTCGACATGCCAAGTATGAGCTCAAATTAATTATCACACGTCAACATCAACACGTTAGACACCATTTTGATTTAAAGCTTTCGTGACTGCAGGGATTCATATTCTTGGTTCTTTCGGTAAAGTCACCACGTAGAAGGGAAACAATAAAATAATAAAAGGATAAAACAATTAAATTCTCACGACGTTTCGACTGCAACACAAGCAATCATCAGGTGTGAAAACCACAGCAAGAAAATTTGAAAAAAGTGGCGGGTTTTTTTTTCTTGCTGTGGTTTTCACACCTGATGATGATGATTGCTGGTGTTGCAGTCGAAACGCCGTGAGAATTTTATTGTTTTAGATTTTTATTATTGCATTGTTTCCCTTCCACGTGGTGACTTTACCGAAAGAACCAAGAATACGTTCGACACAGTTTCTCGGAGGGCAGTTTGTACGCAGCGGTGCAGCTGTCTCAGTAAAGAAAAGCGGAAAAGGATCCCGCAACCACAGCGTTTGCGGATGATCTCGTGGTGCAGCCGTTCCCGATCTGTGGTCCGTGTAAATGTTGCAGATACCAAGATTGTATTCACAGAACACATTTTTGTTGTTGTTTTACTGCCAATTGGACGCCTACGTGGATAAGTGACACCATTAATCGGTGTTATGGCTTTCGAGTGCGGTCGCACGTTCAGAAAACGTCTTCTCGGTGCGTGAAAATGTTTGGCTTGACAGCAACATTCAGCGGGTCCAGTAAGCTTGGGAACCGCTCATTCGGCGTACGACTTACGGCGATCCATATTGGCCAAGACTTAATCGCTGCCACCACTAATGTACATACTTCATGCTCGCAGGCATCAAAGCTCCGTTCGGATGCGGTTGTGGTCATTCGGCATTCCATGCCAGCGCGCAGTGGAGAAGCCACACCCGTACGTCGGTGTGCCGCGGTGTGTATAAGTAAATACGAACCATATTGTGCCTGCTGACTAATGGACGCGCAAATTATTTGGAAAAACGCTCACGACACACGCCAGAGACGCTGCGGTACTGACAGATGTTCACTACGCGTGGGTCGGTTTGGGGCTGGGTGGATGGGGGAGGCTGCACATGGGATTGAGTGGTGGGGGTGGTTGGTAGGGGCATGCAAATGGTTGTGAGGGTGGGGAGGTTGTGTGGTGGGAACGGTGATGATGATGATGATGGTGGTGGTTGTAGTTAGCGGTGGTGTGGTGGTAGCTAGGTGCACCTAGGCTGGCACAAGCGCCGTGGTAACGTCACCGTCACTTAAGTGGCGAACGGTGGTTGTTGTTTCTGATAATGTTTTGAAGTAGTGGTGGTGATGATTATGATAATGGTGGGGATGGTGGTTTGGGTGAGTGGTATTCATGGCGATGGTGGTGGTGTTGTTTTGAACTGATGACGGTGATTATGAGACTGATGATGATGATGAAGTTGATTGTGATGTTTATGATTGTGATAATGATGCTGCGGCTGCTGCTGGTGATGATTATGGTGGTGGTGGTGCTGCGGGGGATACCTCGTGGAGACCGCTCTGATGAGGCTCTGTGTCCACCGATCCGACCCCGCACGTGCTCTAATTTCTGATTAAGATTTGCTAATGAATCGGAAGGCGGAGCGCAGCACTGGGCAACAGCTAAATTCACCCGCGGACAATGTTTATTAATGAGAGCGCGGTTTTCGCCTACATTAGACCCCTCGCCAACATAGCCATGTATATTCACATTGGTTGACATTAGCGCCATTATCCGTGATTCTTATTGTTGGTTTTAGTTCACGTGCCTGTTGCTATTCTCTCTTTTATTGTTGATCATTTTAAATTAATAGTTTTGCTTTTGATATAACTGGTACGCGTGCTTAAATATACACGTGATCGTCATGTCATTCTGTTCCGAGAAAGACTAAAAACAAAATATCGGATAAGATTCAGATTTTCCCTTTAAACAATTGTGCTCACGTTATTTTTAGCGTTATTATTTGTTCTATAATAATGGCATCTACTCCACCGGGAAAGCCTCGCTGAACCTCAAAACTCTATTTTTTTTCTTCAAGAGGGCCCTGCTACACTGGGATGTTTTTGCCAATTCCATTATTATTATTGAGAGTTTTGCCTTCGTGTGGGAGGACACCAGAGATCCCGGAGAATACTCAACATGCTGCATAGCGAGGGGGTGCCACTCAGCACTGACATCTCTGTACATTTTCAATAAACGGCACGTGAAATTATTGAACTGTAATGCGTAACAGTGACGATGACCACTTCAAATGTATAATCTAAACTCTTGTTCACAAATAAACCAAATGTTTGTTTAAGTTGAGAGGGAAAGGCATCATTGGGTGATGGGGGGGGGTCCATTCGATGAGCCAACGGGGGCCATGGAGGCTGTTAAACAAGGCTCGTAACGACTCACAATGCCCTTGCCCACAGCACTGTGATGAATTGTGACTATTCGTTGGTCATGATTCAATTCAACGATTGATTTCGTAATTGTGCCTGGTTGTTTGCAGTATCGTTTACGCGGAATTGTTTCTGCCTCGTCTGTGCGTGGTTTTGTTCCCACGCCCACAACAGGGCATGGAAAATGACGACACATTTACACCGTAAACTATTTCATGTGTGTGCGACCCTATTGTTGTTGTGTGGGTGGACCCTGTTTATGTGTGTGTGTGTGACTTTGCGATCATAACCTACTCGTGTGCTGTGTCGGGCTTCATAGGTGCTCACTAACAGCACGTACCCTACATCATTAGACCTCCTTTGCCAGTACCAAAATGTAATAATAGGGTTTTTCCCCTTTTTTCTGACAACAAAACTGAAACCTTTTTACAAGGATTCATGTCTGCATTAACCACAATACCTGCAGTCAAAATGCAAACAAACAAAAAAAACATACTATGATAATATATGCATTGTCTTTGAAACTGATTGGTCCACACCAAGGGACTTTTGGCGTCATCTGGTCGAGCACCAATTGGGTCGAGGCTCAAAAGAAAGCCGTCCCTTGGTGTGGACCAATCAGTTTCAAGGACAATGCATTATATATTATCATAGTATGTTTTTTTGTTTGCATTTTGACTGCAGGTATTGTGGTTAATGCCGACATGAATCCTTGTAAAAAGGTTTCAGTTTTGTTGCCAGAAAAAAGGGGGAAAACCCTATTATAGCACTTAGCCTCACACTCTGTTCAAACCCATACGTGGGATCTTTATTCTTTGTACGCTCCATGATTTTCACGGACTGCTGTCTCCCCCTGCTGGCCATTCAGTGAGCTGGAAAAGATTCACATCTTGTTTCATCTGCCTCTGACCACGTTATTATCACATGGCGTCAAAGTAGAAGAGAGACATAATAAAGGTTTTAGGGTTAGATCGCGTTATTTATAAATGTGTCGTAACCCTCCACCACCCGACACGGCCAATCAGCAAAAAAGTGTCACGTTGACATATATTTTATTATTTTATTGTTTCCCTTCAACGTGACTTTACCGAAAGAGCTAATAATATAAAAAAGACAAATAGTTCACTACTTTAGCCCACCGGTGTGTTGAAGAGTGAATCCACAACATTTACAGTTTGAGTACTGTGCATTCACTCTTCAACACACCGGTGGGCTAAAGTAGTGAACTATTTGTCTTTTGTCAACGTGACACTTTTTTGCTGATTGGCCGTGTCGGGTGGTGGAGGGTTACGACACATTTATAAATAACGTGATCTAACCCAAAAACCTTTATTATGAATATTGGTCGCCAAAGACACGTAAATATAAAGACGATGCAGCATATGCAATGAGTTTTTTTTATCAATGCACAGTGCCATGTTGTGTTTGAAGTTAAAAAGTTAAAAGTTAGTTCCTAGCTCTAATGAGCATTAAGACGACGCTCATCTCCATTGGTTTACAGCGCTGATCCAGTGGTGAAAATTCCACATTCCTCTGGCGGGTACGAATCTCTCCAGAGCACAACACCTTTGACTTTCCACAAAGGTGACTGGTTGGGTTATCTATCCCGGAGAAATGAAGGGCTGAGTCAACCCCAAACCAGAATGTGTGAACTCGCACACTGCCGATTGGGGTGCCCAAGACATTAACATCCTGTAAACCAGCAGCGTTTAACGTAGCAGCTGAGAATACTAATTCGGTCAAAACAAGAGTTTGCTTGCTTTAACAAACTCTGCAAGATAATGTGCGTCACGAAAGTCGATAGGCGAATTCACCAAAGCGTTTATTGTATTTGTATGTAGAGATATCATTAATTCTTACAAACGAATTGGAAATGTTGCGCCACGTGCTATGAAGAAGCGTATTTGCCCGAAACGTCGCCGTTAATTTTTGTTTCCTTTTAAGACCACACCCATTGCTGTTGACGAACAGCTTGGCTGGCTACGTACGGTGTGAAGGAAGTTCAACGGCCCAGTACACACACACACGAATATGCCGACTTGTGTTTTTTTTAATTGATTCCTAAAACGTAGGTTGCGCCTAGCCACACACGATGATCCAGCATTTGTCCTTGTGGTCAGCCCACGCAACTAGTAGTTTTAAATGCCAGAATTATCCTTTGCTGCTTTGTTTTCCTCTCTAACGACGTCGTGTTAGTGTGTGCTGATATTTAAAGGTGCATTGAAAATGTTTTGATACTCCTACTGATTCTCCTGCTGTTATGGAGTGACTCACGTAGCCAGCTATGGCTGCAAAGTTTCGTAGTACATGTTATGTGGTATATCGCTTATTGTTACATTTCAATCACAGTTCCCATGATCACTGTTAAATTAGCTTTTATAGCTTTATTTTGTTGATTTCGAAAACGCTTTGGTTTAGCCGTGTTTGTTTGTTGTAGTACAGAGCTAGACCGATAACTTTAATTTAAATTGTCCTATGGTTGTTATTGTTTGATTTGCATCCCACTGGGATTTTTGCACACAGCGTTGACATACGGTGCTTTTTCTGGAAGACTTTGCTGGTTTTTCCTGGATTTTTCTGTTTGCGCGTAGTCACTTTAAGGCGTTTTCTTGTTCATGTTTGTTGCGGTTGCACCCGATTCAAGAGCCGAATGGCTCACAGGGCTATACCTAATAAATTAAATCAAAACTGAAAGAATGTTGCTGCGTGCTGAACTTCTTTCGCACTGCTGCTTCGCCGACAGCGCTAATCGACGTGACGTCATATAGTTCTGGAGACGCGCGCGTCATGTTTCTACGGCGTGACGTCACAAGCTTTGCGGCGTCACGGTTCTGGGACGTGACGTGAGTGGTTCCGGGACGTGACGTCAGGAGCTGCCCTCGTCCGATTGGCTAGCGCGCACGAGGGTGGCGAAAGAGCTATGCCACGTGCTGAGCGGGGGGTGGTGAAGGGGGTGGGGGCGGCGATCGCCCCGGCCCGTGAATAGCCCCGCCCTGTCAACAACAACGGGTACTGCCGGGGGATTGATGCCGGGCCAGAGGGGGATTTTACCTCTAAATTAATTTAGAAAGTTTTTACTAAACTTTAAAACTAATCTTGTTTTTTTCTATTTCAACAGGTGTAAAAGGCCCCAACGAGGCTACGTAGCTCTGACCCAGGGCTGTAAACGGGAGATGAGCACCAGTGCCTCAATGATCATTTGAGCAGCAAATCGCTGCGTGACTTTACCTTGACTTTGAATGCGATTATCTATTTTAAACTAAACTATGAACTATTTGTTATTGTACCATGTGTAACGCCCCACTGAGGCTATGTAGCTCTTTTTTTTCAGAAGCGGCCCGGCCATCACAACAATGATTGCTTAGCGTAGTGGTTTAGGGGCCGTCCATAAATGACGTCACACACCTGGGGGGGGGGTCACCGCAATGTGAATTATGAACACTGCAATCATCATCATCATCTGTGTGGCCTTTCGACAAGTACTGTCGTAGCTAGGAGCCACGTGGCCGCTGGGGTTCAATGAAGTCGAATTCAGGTTCAACCACATACCCTCTTGCTTGAAGACGAAGTCAATATTCGCACAAACTCAACTCCGGCATGTCCAAATAAATACAAAATGTGGTTTAAGGCCATCGGCCTCTTCTATGGCTGTCCAGACAAATATTACCGAGCGCCGTTTGTCTCTACACCAGGGTTCGACCTTGCGGGGTCTCATCAACTTTCAGTCAACAACTGTCTGTATATCGTGTGATGCTGCCTCTTTGGGCAGTGGTGCATACGCACAAAATGTAAAAAAAACTCAAAAGGAATGTTCTATATCACTGGCCGATAGCCCGTCCAAGGACTGGCGTATTGCAGTAAATCTGAAACATTCCAGCGAAACGCAGAGCGCGACGTGATATTCATTGCATCATACTCTTTGGTTCTATTCGGTAAAGTCACGTAGGTCACCTACGTGACTATGAGTATGGATCCTTGCAGTCACGAAAGCTTCAAATCTAGAATTCATTGCATCAATTTCTTTTAAAGGTTATAATCCCTTGTTCATCATGACGTCCTTGTTATGATTGCACGCTTTTATTTAATTAACTGTCTGGAACTTCAAATGTAGAATCACTGTGTTGTATCCTCAACTCTGTTGTTGTATCCTCAAATCTTGTAACTCAATTTTAACACACTTCCCAATGTGGTATCGACTGCAAATTTGGTATACTTATGTCATACTGATGACAATACTATATTCTATCATTAAACATACAAATAACATATTTTAACCATTATTTTTTATGTTATGTTTCGTTGGCTGTAAATCACCACGGCCCCTTACGTTTTGGCAACCTTCGGGGTCACTTCCTGGAGCTGTGGAGTTTCTTCCATTACTCGTACGGGACATTTAATTAAAGCGTTTTTTTATTTTTTTTAAGTATTAATTATTACTTCGATGTCTCAATAGCGTTAGGGCGATCGCGTGACGTAGGGAGGGTTCTGCCTTTGTAGTGAGGGTTGTGAGTTGACGTTGAGAAGGGGGGAGGAGGCGCCTCGCCCCTCCCCCATGTGGAGTGACGTCACCTAGTCATGATTTTTAATGAGGGGGGACACGTGGATGACGTCACCTGGTCATGATTATTAATGAGGGGGGACACGTGGATGACGTCACCTGGTCATGATTTTTAACGAGGGGGGACACGTGGAGGACGTCACCTGGTCATGATTATTAATGAGGGGGGCTGGTCGACGTGGAGTGACGTCACCGGCGTAACACACAGACATTCTTGGCTGATTATAATAGTAATAGGCGACGTTTCGGGCAATGCCTGTTTATTATTTTCACCTTTGAGGAAAATGCCACGAACCTGTCCCTCCTGGCTCAGGGGCAGAGCAAGCGGCTCGTCAATTGCTAAGTTACGAGTTCAACTCCTGGTTGAGGGATTGACGCAGCCCATCATCCTGATTTTGCCGCATAAAATAAGTACCACCGTTGTGTGCGGAAGTCAAAGGTGGTTATGTCTTAGGGGCCGTCCATAAATGACGTCACGCGATTTTGGACGATATTTGACCCCCCCCCCCTCGTCACGCGGCGTAACAAAAAGTCAGACCCCCCCCCAAATATGACGTCACAAAGCTCTGCCCCCAAAAAAAACATGCTTCAAATCTCTTTAAACTATTGTCATTGTAGTGCGTATTTAATGTGGCGCTTCACTCTGATGTTGTAGGATAAAACATTTATTAAAAAGTCTATTTAATTAAGTAGAACGTGTCGTCTGTATTTATTTAAAGTTGCGCATTTTGATGTGACGTCACATTTCTCAAACCCCTCCCCCCCCCTCGTCACAAATGTCTGACCCCCCCCCCCCCAGGTGCGTGACGTCATTTATGGACGGCCCCTTAGCTGCCATCCATTTAGTACGTACGCATAAAGGAGGGAGGGGGGTTAACCAAATGCGTAGCTTGCCTATGGGGGTTCTACTGACAATGTAGGCATAGGAAAAGGGGGGGGGGGGGGTGAAGCCTCGATAATAATTTGTCTACGTTGGCCTTCAAATGAGTTAGATAGTCCGGCGGTGGACTATCCGTTTGCTTAAACACGTTCATATTATTAATCATTGATCGTTTCTGCGTGGATTAAATATAGGACGTTCTATAGGATTCGGGAGGGGATTGCGGTGTAAAAAGTCCGCGTGCGTACAGGGGGATGGGGGGGGGGGAGTCAAGTTTTGCGTACCTACTAATGGCCCCCCATGGCTTAGACTCAGCCCCCACTATAGGAACGTGACATTTTCCACCACCGGCTCATTTTTCTTTTTCAGTTCAGTTTATTTATTTTGGTATAGCCCTGTGAGCCATTCGTCTCTTGAATCGGGTGCAACCACAACAAATAAAAAACACGAACAAGAAAAACATCTTAAAGTGACTATGTGACTGTGCAAACAGAAAATCCAGGAAAAAAACAGCAAAATATTCCTGAAAAAAGCACCGTACACCAACGCTGTGTTCAAAAATCCCAGTGGGATGCAAAGTCAAACAACAACCACAACCACAAGACAACTTAGATTAAGGTCATCAGTCTAACTCCGTACTACAACAAGACAAACATATCCAAACCAAAAAAACTTTTAGAAATCACCAAAAAATAAAGCCATAATTGCAAAGTAACAGTGGTCATAGGGACTGTGACCGAATTTTCACAATAAACTACATAAATAACATGTAACACCAAATCCTAGAGCCATAGCTGGCTGCATGAGTTACTCCACAACAACAGAAGCATCAGTCGGAGTATCAAATTTTTCAAAGCACCTTTAAGATCAGCACGCTAAATCAAAATACAGATAATACTTTGCAGCGTCATCCGGAGCGAAACATTTTATTTTATTTTACGCCAATGAATAGCAGTGGCAGCTAGGGGTGTACAACTCCTCTAGAGCAGTTTAAAGAGAAGATATAATTGGTAGCGATTCAAGTTGCAGTTTATTGGCAATAGCATTCCAGACCCTGGGGGCATCAATAGCAAAGGCCCTTCCTCCAGTTTTTGTACGGCAATAGTGAATGTGAAGCTGGTAAATGAGCGAAGACCTGAGGTCAAATTTGTTCTTTGAAACAGAGAGGAGATCCAGCAGCAGGTAGTCTGCGGATTTTTTTGTAAGTGCATCGTGAGTAAATAAGATCTGGTGCACAAGCCGTCGAACATTAAGAGATGTTAAGTTTGACCAGATGTAGAGATCACAGTGGTGAGTCCTATATGGGCAGTTCGATGTAAATCCTAAGGCCGAGTGATAGATGGAATCAGGCTTCTTCAGTCCAGTACTTGTGGCTTCTTGTGACATTTTCCACCACCGGCTCTTGAGAGCTGTAAACCAGGAAGCACGCGTTCAACTCCTGCTTGAGGAATTGACTCATGCCCATCGTCCTATATTTTTGGTGGATAAAATTAGTTCCTTACGTTTTGTGCGTAAGTCAAAGGCGGTTGTGCCTTATGGCTTAAGACTCTATCCCCCACTAATACGAACGTGACATTCCCACCAGACCAAAAAAATGCCTTGATGCTTATTTTTGCTGAGAGGGGGCGGGGGGGGGTGTGCGCGCTTGGGGAAATTAAATCGTTGCCTTCGTTTATTTTGTTTTCCTACGACGAAATTTCAATTTTCCTTTGTGTTTTTGTTTTGTTATACAAGTGAGCCGTTGTCGCCATCGTGTGCGGAGCAGGGTGGGGGGGGGAGTGCTTGAATCTAGCCGCTCCGAAGCCCCCTACGCGCGTTCCGGGGCCACGTTCGCGTCGCTCCGTCACGTTTTCTGGGTCCCACCGAGCAGTCAGCGCTCCGCAGCCTTCTCCGATCGTCTTCAGTGTGGTCGCCTTCTCTGTGTATTTAGAGACAGAGACACAGAGACACAGAGACAGGTTTTATTTGTTTTTAGTCGGACTTTAAACGACGGCAGTGGGGGGGTGGCAGCGGGCAACTGTACATTTGACGCTGCTGTCTGTAAGCGCGCGCAACACACCACACGTACACACACCACACGTACACACCACAAAGTACACACACATCACACGTACACACCACAAAGTACACACACATCACACGTACACACCACAAAGTACACACACATCACACGTACACACCACACGTACACACACACCACACGTACACGGACCACACGTACACACCACAAAGTACACACACCACACGTACACACCACACGTACACACACACCACACGTACACACACACCACACGTACACACACCACACGTACACACACACCACACGTACACACACACCACACGTACACACACCACACGTACACACACACCACACGTACACACACCACACGTACACACACCACACGTACACACACACCACACGTACACACACCACACGTACACAGACCACACGTACACACCACAAAGTACACACACACCACACGTACACACCACACGTACACACACACCACACGTACACACACACCACACGTACACACCACACGTACACACACACCACACGTACACACACCACACGTACACACACACCACACGTACACACACCACACGTACACACACACCACACGTACACACACCACGTACACACCACACGTACACACACACCACGTACACACCACACGTACACACCACACGTACACACACACCACACGTACACATCACACGTGCACACCACACGTACACACACACCACACGTACACACCACACGTACACACACACCACACGTACACACCACACGTACACACCACACGTGCACACCACACGTACACACACACCACACGTACACACCACACGTACACACCACACGTACACACACACCACACGTGCACACCACACGTACACACACACCACACGTACACACCACACGTACACACCACACGTGCACACCACACGTACACACACCACACGTACACACACCACACGTACACACCACACGTGCACACCACACGTACACACACACCACACGTACACACACACCACGTACACACCACACGTACACACCACACGTACACACCACACGTGCACACCACACGTACACACACCACACGTACACACCACACGTACACACACACCACACGTACACACCACACGTACACACACCACACGTACACACACCACACGTACACACCACACGTACACACACACCACACGTACACAACACACGTACACACCACACGTGCACACCACACGTACACACACACCACACGTACACACCACACGTACACACACACCACACGTACACACACCACACGTACACACCACACGTACACACACACCACACGTACACACCACACGTACACACCACACGTGCACACCACACGTACACACACACCACACGTACACACCACACGTACACACACACCACACGTACACACCACACGTACACACCACACGTACACACACACCACACGTGCACACCACACGTACACACACCACACGTACACACACACCACACGTACACACCACACGTACACACACCACACGTACACACACCACACGTACACCCCACACGTACACACACACCACACGTACACACACCACACGTACACACCACACGTACACACACACCACACGTACACACCACACGTGCACACCACACGTACACACACACCACACGTACACACCACACGTACACACACACCACACGTACACACCACACGTACACACCACACGTACACACACACCACACGTACACACCACACGTACACACACCACACGTACACACACCACACGTACACACACCACACGTGCACACCACACGTACACACACACCACACGTACACACACCACACGTACACACCACACGTACACACACACCACACGTACACACACCACACGTACACACACCACACGTACACCCCACACGTACACACACCACACGTACACACCACACGTACACACACACCACACGTACACACCACACGTACACACACCACACGTACACACCACACGTACACACACACCACACGTACACACACCACACGTACACACCACACGTACACACACACCACACGTACACACCACACGTACACACCACACGTGCACACCACACGTACACACACACCACACGTACACACCACACGTACACACACACCACACGTACACACCACACGTACACACCACACGTACACACACACCACACGTGCACACCACACGTACACACACCACACGTACACACACACCACACGTACACACCACACGTACACACACCACACGTACACACACCACACGTACACCCCACACGTACACACACACCACACGTACACACACCACACGTACACACCACACGTACACACACACCACACGTACACACCACACGTGCACACCACACGTACACACACACCACACGTACACACCACACGTACACACACACCACACGTACACACCACACGTACACACCACACGTACACACACACCACACGTACACACCACACGTACACACACCACACGTACACACACCACACGTACACACACCACACGTGCACACCACACGTACACACACACCACACGTACACACACCACACGTACACACCACACGTACACACACACCACACGTACACACACCACACGTACACACACCACACGTACACCCCACACGTACACACACCACACGTACACACCACACGTACACACACACCACACGTACACACCACACGTACACACACACCACACGAACACACACCACACGTACACACACCACACGTACACACCACACGTACACACACCACACGTACACCCCACACGTACACACACACCACACGTACACACACCACACGTACACACCACACGTACTTATATAGCGTCCGAAAGGCGCAATCTGTCTAAGAGATGGAGCGATACAACCAATGTTTGTGTGTAGGGGTGGGTTGTTGTTACATCGTGAGAGGTGGTCGTGGTGACAGCTTAGAGGCGTGGTGGTGGTGGTGGGCTTTAATCCAGCAGTGGATTAACCATGGCTTTACGATGCGTTTCGGTGTCTTAGACAACCTTAAAGTTACACTCTTTGATTTATTTTCGGTAAAGTCAACGTGGGTACAAGAAATAACAATAATTGATCACGACGTTTCGATCGAAACACAAGCGGCCTTCTTCAGGCGGAAAACATTTTTGTCTTTATTTTTTAAATCCAGCAGTAGAACTGCCGAACTTTATTTAAAGTTTGCAGCTAACGAGAAAGTTACGTCCGGTGCAGACATTGGCGGGGTTTGCCTGTTAACAAAGTGGGGGGCTGAGTTCCTACTACACTTCCTCGTGATGATGCAATGGGGGGGGGGGGTGGGGGGTGTTTATTTCGCCATACTTCACCACGCTGGTTCGTGCGGGATTTGACGACGGAGGAGACGATCAATCGCAACCCGAGCCACTCATCAACCACCCGCCAGCGATGTCATTCTGTTGTGTGGTCGTGGGCCAGGTGCTGCTGCTCCTGCTGCTGCTCCTGCTGCTGCTGGCTCGCACAGGTCCCTACCCCCGGTGTCGTTGGCATTCACCACCCACCGCGATGGGAGTTGGCCAAAACGTATACGTGTAGGACCGAAGAGCTTGGGGGCATTGTTTGTTGGCGTGTGCGTTTTTGTTTCTTTCCTCCCGAGCGTGACTACGGGGTGGAAGCGCTGCGCGTGGACGAGGTCTTACAGCGTGTCGAGATGCAATTGACGTGCGTCGCGACGCTGTGCAGAAGTTGACAACGACGACAACAACAAAAGGCCACGAATTCGATTGTGAAACTCGTCCGCTGGCTAAGCGCGGGTGTAAAATGTACGGCACCGTGAGCGTGAGGATATATACATTTTAAAGCGGCGCGTTGTCGCTGAACTTCTTTCGCGCCGTGCGTAGGCGACCGTGCTAATCGGAGGGGGGAGCACAAACAACCTCGATCCGGAATACAGAAAGTAAAAAAAAAACGAGTTTTATTAACAAATTCGTTTAACTCGCGGTCTATGAGAAGTACCGTCACTGGCGACTGAGACACGTGGCGCCCGCGTTCTGTGCGAGCCGAATCCACAGTTCAGGGACCGCGGCGTTTTTGACCCACACGCAGATATATAAATAATAAGGCGTCCATCCTAAATGTAAATTGCTTTAAAGTAGCGAATTAATTGATGCCGATTTTGACACAGGCACGCGTTGTCACCGGATCTGAGCAGCGCGTGCAAAATGTGGAATTTGATTGGACGGTGGGAAGTGGACGAAATTTCGATTGCAAGATTTGACCACGACGAACAGATGAATCAAGTTAAACCGTTGAAAGAAGCGACCAATGTTGTTCGTGCCCTCACTCACGCTCCACTCTTGCGTGATGAGACATCGCAGCAGAAGTAAACGGTACGTATAACGGCAATCTTTGGACTTGGTTTGGGCGCCGTCAGCAGCGCCCTGAACAACTCGACGCGGCGGCGTTTGCGGGACTTCGCTGGCACTTCCGGCAGCGCTCTGAACAACTCGACGCAGCGGCTGCAGCCTTGGACGCTGAACCGCCAGTACGGCAGTAGTAGCTGGCCTTCTCCAGGAGTCCCTTGGTCGCGGTGAGCGTCGATCGTTCTTCCCCTTCCCCGGGCGAATGCCGATCGCCCCGGCGATTGCCAAACACACCGTGCCCGGAGAACGCCAAACACACCGTGCCCACCCGGCGAATGCTGACCGCAACAGCAGGCCTCCCGCAGGGAGACCCCCCCCGGGCCCCGTCGAACGCCTGATTTTACTTGACCACACTTGCCACCAATCATGCGTAACCCCGTCGACTGCCCCTCAGTCAAGGCCAGACTGAGTGACACCTTGGCTTCTGGAGGTGGGAGGTTTTTGGGGTTTTTTTTTTCCCCACAACCACTCGCCCCCCTTTACCCCGTGTAACCTTGGCCACCTCGGCTCACCCCGGCGCGACAGCGCTCGTCCACACCGTTACATCTGGCTCAACCAAATCCTGCTGATAGAAAAAACAAGCGTTTACCAAAAACGTGCAAAGAACTTCGCTCATCCAGTGTTTGAACAGCACTGGATGACTGCAGAAGGAAGTTGTTGATACAATGTCAGATGCATATCTCAATAAGAGCAACGATCAAGTCCTCCACTTGACTGATGGCAACGAAGAGCAAATGAAGAGCATCAATCTCTCTCTTAAGATACAGTCAAACCTTGGATTGCGAGCATAATTCGTCCCGGAAACGTGTTTGTAATCCAAAGCACTCGTATATCAAAGCACTCGTCATATATCAGTTGTGATCACGTGACGCTCGGCAGTACAAAGCGTCTACACGTACACTGCTCGTATTGCAAGACCCTCGCTCGCTCATCAAATTAATATTTATTTAAAAAATTTGCTCGTCTTGCAAAACACTCGCGGAGCAAGTTACTCGCAATCCAAGGTTTTGCTGTAATGTTTTTCCTCGCATTTCATGAATCCAAACATGTAACGCCTATTTGCAGCTCCGAATAAAACTTACTTTCTGAAGCGGCTTGGTGCAAACATTGGAAGTGATCATCACAGTGATACAGGGGGTGCACGGATTAATTATTAATGCCGCTGCAGACTTGACTCCTTCAGCCTTGCAAGAAAAACTGAAATCGGTTGAATTCTGGGGTCTGCTTAATGGCTCAGAAGACGACGAACACAGAGCATGAAAGTGTCCATCGTGAGTGCTTTCACCAATTGGGAATATTCTGACTTTCTCGATGTGATTTGGCTCGACGGCAAATTGTATAACCGATGCATAAGTTTGGTGCGTACCAAACCATTTCTGCTGATGCTCGTGTGAGAACCTCATGTATAAGGTTACGTGAACCCCTGCCAGTCGTCATTGTGATGGCGAGAGAGAGAGAGATGTGTACCAACGTCTAACCCCCCCATTCCCCCTGCGCTGTTGATTGAAAGTGTTGCGCTCTCTCCGTCAGGGCCTTCCCTCCGCCACCAGCGAGCAACGCGAGAGTGGAACAGATGCCCGGAAATTCAGGTACAGTACCTGAGCCGCTTGATTTATAACACTCAGATAAGTGAGCTGTAACCCAGTGCATAGTTTCCGCTTGAACAGTCCGTAACGCTGTTCCGGGAATTATTTTTGGCACGACACATCTCGGCCTTATTGGTTTTATAAACCTGTTCATAATATTGTCGGGATATATGGTATAATGTAGGATTATTAGGGATAGGCAAAGCTTGTACTCCAATGGTAGTGTCTTATGCTGATAGCTCCTACTCCAAAGCTAGCCTAACAGGATTTGTGGAAACTATTGAGTGAGAAATTAAGCCCTAGAATGTTTTCCAGGCTTGAGCCCGGTCAATGGCCAGGGTCAATGGCGGCACGTGGTGTATTCCGCAAATATGCCCGACTGAGGGCGGGCACAAGCCGGCGTGAGTAGGTTAAACGTTGAGTTTTATAAGGGCACCACGGGGTGACCAGCCCCTCCCCACCCAGCCCCACCCCTCCCACCCCCCACCCAGCCCCACCCTCCCCACCCAGCCCCTCCCCACCCTCCCCTCTCCACCCAGCCCCACCCCTCCCACCCCCCACCCAGCCCCTCCCCACCCTCCCCTCTCCACCCAGCCCCACCCCCCACCCAGCCCCTCCCCACCCTCCCCACCCAGCCCCACCCCTCCCATTTTTGGATGCACGGACGGACACAATAATCCCCTGTGGGCTGGTGTAACCAGGAGGCTCCTACCAGTATAATGTTATACAAATCTTGTCACATACAGGATTATAAGACGCACCCCCCAAGTGTTAAACTAAAACTTATTTATTTTACCAGGTAAGGCCCACTTGAGTTCTATGGCTCTTTTTTCAGAAGCAACCTGGCCAAATGTGGGAGTTTATAGCAGCCCAATACTCTGAACGCATATTTCTAAATGTGGAGGGAAAATCCGGAGGACCCGGCGAAAAATCCACGTGACCACGGGGAGAACACGCAAACTCCACGGAAACAGGCGTCGGGGTCAGGATCGAACGCACGACCTCCTGCATACCAGGCGACCGCGGCGCCCCAGTTATGCTTTCAAATACGGGAGAAAAATGTGCATTGTGTGAACGTGAGGATACAGCATTCTTCGCCTCCAGCCAGCGCTCAACACAGCACCGCTGGTGTGACATTTACACGCGGATTGAGCCACGTTTAACTTGACAACGGGCGCACGCTCTGATGAGAAATGTCAATCGCAGTGGAGCTTCCGACCTTTTGTTTTCACGACATTCGGCCTCTTTGTCCGACAGGGAAATTACGTTTGTTACGAGTATTTTTCACATTTGTGAATAGACCAGTTTTTTTTTTAACTTTTTATAGCTCATTTACACCAAGCATAACCAGGACCACAATGAAGCAAGGCAATCGGAACAAAAATAAAAACGACCGTCATGAAAAATAAAAACGACTCTCATGAAAAATTTGAATTTGTCAAACTTAAGGTGACTCGTGTCAGTCTAACGCGTGCGGTGAGTGAGTTTTCACTCGGAGAATTTACAATTTGCACCTTCTTTGATATACAATAAACACTTTGCAGGGCATAGAATTTCCTGGCTCCTAGTATGGATAAAGCTGACAATTGAAGAGACCTCTTATCTGCGTTTTTAGCAAAATGGGTTTATTTATTCTGCCAAAGATGAAAATTATCAAGCATGAAGGTGACTACGACTGCCCTAACCCTAACAACCAGGCCAGGGGGATGGCTGGCTCTGGTGAGACAACATTAACTAGTCTGAATAAAGACGCAGACTAAGATAATCTCGCGACGCTGAGAGATGTAACCAATGGTAATTGGCCATAAATGTATGGAAAGTATTTACTGAGTGGCGGGTGGCGTGCATTAGTTCATCACGCATGGCCAGCGAAGGACCGCTGTTGCCAGACGTGTGTGGCCTCTTGCGACAGCATTTGCGTAAACTGCTCTTACTACCGTGCCAGTGTATGGCACCAGCATTAAATAACCAAGAGTGTCTTGACTGCTTTAAGTCGATTCGACTAAGCGAATTTTTTTTACGACATGAAATCTGCAGACTAAGACTTTGACTACGTTTCCCCAGGTCGAAGAGACTAGGACGGTGACTGTAAACAAAACACGCTGACTAAATTAACACCGCCGAGGTACGGTGGTAGGGGCTCCAACCTGGCAGCGGAAGGGCTGGTTGGCATGAGAACGAACTTCACCGTGGCCCCGTGCCCCTTCCGCTCTGTGTCCACAGAGGCGGGGGGGCCACACCGCCGAGAGGGAAAGTCCACCGTCTCCTCGAAGCATGGACAGGAACAGACACCTGGCAGGTCACGGGTACGACGACTCCCGCTCCCCGCAACCAAAGTCATCCTGACATGCGTTCTAATCGATCACAGCAATCATTCTCAGCCCTGTGTTCATCCAAGTGCTCGATGAAAGCCTCCCCATGCTTTGCCTTTCCCTGGGGGTTCTTTAGCTGTACTTCACAATGGTCAATGTGGGTTGCTGAAGTGGGGGGTGGGGAGGAGTGGTACCCAGTCAGAAATCACTCGCGACTAATGTTAGCCGAAGCCGGGAATCGAACTCAGGTCGGTGGGGTCAAAGTGCACTGCACTAAGCACTACGCCACCACTCAGTCGACAGCCCTCGTCTCAGCACGTGAATATATTCCTCCCCATTCCATCTTGCGTCACTACGACCGTTGTCATTGTTCCGGTAAACTTCACTCGTCGATTCATCCATCCGCTCCTGCTAAAGACTCGGTCAGCTACACTATTTCGTCTCATCCATACTGTGTTCAGTCACCATACCACTCACTCGCCCACCCACCCACTCACCACGCTGCCGGTTTAAAGCGTTCTCTTTCTGCTCCCTTCCTCACACATCATCGTTAACCTGTGCAAACCCTCGTCAATGTTGTTTTTTTCTTTGCCAGCGACTGACCTTAACCTCGTTCTCCCTCATCTTTCCTCCTCACTCCTGCCAAACCACTCTTCCCCTCCTCTTCCCCGTCTCGCCCCACCCCTCCACGACTCTAGGGCGCCCACTCCTCCACCGCCAGGACAGACCCTGACACCAAGTGTAGCTTCTGCCACAAAGGCGACGATGTGCTCATGCTGGGGAAACTCTACGTGTCTTCCAAAAAGATCGCCGCGCACCACAAGTGCTTGGTGAGAACGTTGCCCGGTGGCTCGAGTTAATTCGTTTTGACCAAGGGAGCGACTCGGGAGGTCAGAGTCACTGGGGCCGACAACCGCTGAGATCGTTGGGTTAAAATTATACGGCAGAGCGTGGTGGGAGAATTAGCTGCCCTCTACCGTGTAGGCCGAGGCACTCGAAGGGATCTCAGAGGTGGCTCTGCACAATTCGCCGTCGTGGACTATTTTCTAGCATGAAGGGTTGCACGGAGATGTTGGCGTGGCTCAAAAACTCGGAGATGCCGAGCCGGCACGGCTGGGGGTCCTTGGGTTCGAATCTGGGTATCGGCCACCCGCAATTAGGCCAAGTTCTCACGTTTAAAGATGTGTTGGTCTCAGCCCATAAATGTGTCAATGAATCAATTATTTTTGTATTGCAATTGATCAGGTATGTCACCTTCCATGTGCTCCACAGCTGTTTTCATCTGGAACAATTGAAGGCCCAAAGTCGAGCGGGGAGTTTGGAAGTTTTGACGTCAAGACGGTTATGAAAGAGATCAAGCGCGGAAAGAGAATAGTGAGTCTGCTTCACCGCTGGCACCCTCGTCCCAATTAAGTTGACTTCATTTACAATAACGATCATCGTTGTTTGTAATAGTTAGAACGATGTTCTTTTCGGGGAACTCCTGTTTCCTACCGTATACCAACTGGATTCGGCCGAGCAACCTGATACACAGGACCCTCCTGAAAAATGGGTCTTCAGGCTCAAAGTTGTATTGGATGAATTAATTATATTCATATTTTGGTGGTGAATAAACCGCAAAATATTTTTTTATTAATTGAATAATTACGACTGACAATCCACGAAAACTCCACGTATTTATATATCTTTAAATAGTACACATTATTTACATGGCAAAGTCTCGCTTACTCTCAGGGCCCTCTTTCAGTCGAGTCACAATTAGCATCTGTGGGCAATTTCTCTTTCAGTGTTTTTAACACCGTTTTTTCATGGTTGATGAGCATAGGCTCAAAAGGCCAAGTGGCCAGAAACAAACAGCACTCTTGAAATGATAATAGGTAACAGTTCATACCTTGCTTGAATTTGCAAATATTTTCAGAAGAGCTTTGGAAAAGAGACAAGGGGAGGGAATTCTAAAGTGAAGCAGTCCATGGGCAGATGCAGAGAGAGAAGTGTTGTGATCTGCAGTGTGGTGATCGGGTGAGTGAGTGTTGTTTTAACCTGCAGTGTGGTGAGTGGGTGGGTGGGTGAGTGAGTTAGTGGGTTAGTGAGTGAGTGAGGGGGTGGGTGAGTGAGTGAGTGAGTGTTGTTTTAACCTGCAGTGTGGTGAGTGGGTGGGTGGGTGGGTGAGTGAGTTAGTGGGTTAGTGAGTGAGTGAGGGGGTGGGTGAGTGAGTGAGTGTTGTTTTAACCTGCAGTGTGGTGAGTGGGTGGGTGGGTGAGTGAGTTAGTGGGTTAGTGACTGAGTGAGTGAGCGGGTGGGTGAGTGAGTGAGTGTTGTTTTGACCTGCAGTGTGGTGAGTGAGTGGGTGGGTGAGTGAGTTAGTGAGTGAGGGGGTGAGTGAGAGAGTGAGTGTTGTTTTGACCTGCAGTGTGGTGAGTGAGTGGGTGGGTGAGTGAGTTAGTGGGTTAGTGAGTGAGGGGGTGGGTGAGTGAGTGAGTGTTGTTTTGACCTACAGTGTGGTGAGTGAGTGGGTGGGTGAGTGAGTTAGTGGGTAAGTGAGTGAGTGGGTGAGTGAGGGGGTGAGCGAGTGAGTGAGTGTTGTTTTTACTTGCAGTGTTTTGTTTTAACCTGCAGTGTGGTGAGTGGGTGGGTGGGTGAGTGAGTTAGTGGGTAAGTGAGTGAGTGAGGGGGTGGGTGAGTGAGTGTTGTTTTTACCTGCAGTGTGGTGAGTGAGTGAGTTAGTGGGTAAGCGACTGAGTGAGGGGGTGGGTGAGTGAGTGTTGTTTTGACCTGCAGTGTTTTGTTTTAACCTGCAGTGTGGTGGGTGGGTGGGTGAGTGAGTGGTGAGTGTTTTGATCTGCAGTGTAGTGAGTGAGTGGGTGAGTGAGTGAGTGGTGAGTGTTTTGACCTGCAGTGTGGTGGGTGGGTGAGTGAGTGAGTGTTATTTTGACCTGCAGTGTTTTGTTTTAACCTGCAGTGTGGTGGGTGGGTGAGTGAGTAGGTGGGTGGGTGAGTGAGTTAGTGGGTTAGTGAGTGAGTGGGTGGGTGAGTGAGTGAGTGGTGAGTGTTTTGACCTGCATTGTGGTGAGTGATGGGTGAGTGATTGAGTGTTGTTTTGACCTGCAGTGTTTTGTTTTAACCTGCAGTGTGGTGGGTGGGTGGGTGAGTGAGTGAGTGGTGAGTGTTTTGACCTGCAGTGTGGTGAGGGGGTGGGTGAGTGAGTGTTGTTTTGACCTATAGTGTGGTGGGTGGGTGGGTGAGTGAGTGAGTGGTGAGTGTTTTGACCTGCAGTGTGGTGAGGGGGTGGGTGAGTGAGTGAGTGTTGTTTTGACCTATAGTGTGGTGGTTGAACTCTGTGGTGGTGGATGAGACGAAACAGTCGGTGTCTGGTTGTACGAGTCCTCAACATGGGTGGAGGAATCAGGAAGTGAAGTTCGTGGGAGCAGGAACCATGGATGGTTGTAGCGATGGTGGAGTGAAAAACGAGAGATAAAAAATCCCTCGCTTGTGAGAAGAGAACAAACGCGGAAATGTACCAGGAAGTTCACAGGAGTCTGGTTAAATATGTTGCACTAGATAAAAATACACCACTGCTACTGTTAAACGACTCTGTTATCAGTGTTACAAACACGAATGTGGATGGCACATCAAGAATACGATATCATGTATTTCACAAGTATAAATGTAACCCTCAACTAGTCCGTTATCGCCTCTTGACAATTGCAACTGTTCACATTTTCCCCGCCATAAAATAGCAAATGTTTCCTGTGAATATGTACAATGTCATGGTTGCTTAATAACGATTGAATTCACAGCGCTTTGACAATTCGCTGCCGGGACAAGGATTTGCCCTGCTGCGTCGATCACGGTGGTTGTTTGACCATACCTCACCACGTTGGTCAGTGCGGGTTGATGAAGGAGCCAGGACCGATTCAGATCTCACTTGCCCCTGATGTTAACCGTGTCCGGGAATTCAACTCGGGTTGTTGGGTTCACAGAGCGGTGTGTAATATTCCTTAAGGACCCTGTACTCGAATGCCGAGTAACTGTCTAAACGGGATTAAAATAAAATAAAATGGAATGAAACGCTGTGCCCGCACCACTCTAATATTGATATTGAATTCAGTTTGTAAAACTTCACTGACCTTCAACCTAAGTTGACATTCTCTCCAGTATGTTACTGTAATGCTGACCACCCCCCACCGTGTATTCACATGGCCGTTTGTAATCATTCACAATCAAATATAGACGAAGAAAAGAGTCATCTTACTGCTATTTCAAATTGGGGTTTCACTGACAATCCTGTGAAAAACATGTAGATGAAAAATATGACATCCTGAAAAATAAAATGTTTCGTTTTAGACTTTCACCCTACTGGCCTTCCAGAATTGCGTTATATCCAACAGGCTTTTTTTTTTTTAAGCACAAAAGATCCGTGCTAATATGGACTTTCTGGGTCTAGTCAGCAGAGTTGTGCCCGTTCAACTTCATGCCGGACGGGTTTGTCAGATGTTATTGGTACGAGCGCTCCTGCCTTAATAGTTCGGCCCTGTTACAGTGCAAAACGCAACCGTGCGGAAAAAATCGTTCCGTACTCTTTAGTTTCACTGCTCGGCCATGGGCGGCTGTTGTTTTCGCTACAACGCCTCCCCACCCTGTGGAACCTCGTTACCTCTGCCTGTAACGCCTCTCCTCAAAACCTTCCTCTTCAACCCCGTGCCTTCAGACTCTCTCAAATGCTTCTTCTTCTCCTCTCCTTGCTCAGTCCGCCCCCGTTCCCATCCCATTTCGGGTGCACTACAAATGTAAGTTCATATTTTTTTGTCGAGCATTTTTCTTCGTTTTTGTGCTGGGCTCCAGAATTGAGCAATGGATATCGGCTACATTCCTGGCTGTGTGGTTTTTCATGCTCGTATATATTTTTTTTGTTGATTTTTTTTTGACAGAAATGCTCCAAATGCAGAAACCAAGGGGGCACGATAGGATGTGAAATAAAAAAATGTTCCAAAACCTACCACTACGTTTGCGGGAAGATGGACTGTGCTAAAATCATAGAGAACTCCTCGAAGGGCATCTACAAGTGAGTGCTGGCTGAGATCTGCAGTGGCACAAAACCCTCAGTGATGTTTATAACCCCACAGGGACCATGAAGTGAGCCATTGGGAGCACGTTCGCCGCTCGCCTTAAGAGGTGCGCGGTTCAAATCTGGCAGACCGCCCTGATGATACCCGTGGAAGTTATTCGAGCGTTATTTACCGCGCGCCATCTGCACGGCGGATCGTTAACTGTCCCGTGAGGTCGTTCGCATAACGGCGCGCTATTCCGTGCCGGCATCATTGTAGCAACAACAACAATTGAGCAATGCATATCAGTTGCCGTCCTCCTATGGCGAAAACCGTGCAGCATCCTCCTGAAAAAGAGTAACGGGACTCGGCCTCTCCTGGGTAAACAAAGTGTTAAAAAAAAACATGATTATTATGAACGCACATGGGGTCAATGTCCATGTTCGTGCGTTGATTGTACTGCCCTACGGTAGGCATGCATCGATCTATTAAACATCGATTCTTATACTCGCGATGCATTCATCAAAGTCACGCATGTATCGAGAGCGAGCCACGGGTGTGGTTATTATTTTTTACCTAATCTAGAAACAATGCCAATATATTATCAGAGTATGTTTTTTTGTTTGCATTCTGACCACAAGTATTGTGGTTAATGCAGACATGATTCCTTGTAACAGGTTTCACAGGAGGTCCCATGATGTAGTTTAGTCAAAGTCTTAGTTGTGTTGACGACAACCTGCGGAGTTTTGGTCAAGTCCTAACTTGTCTGTATATTTCATGTAGTCATTGTCAGTCCAGTCGACTAAAGCACTCGCATATTTAGTCAAACACTCGCAGCTATTACATTTTTTGCGTGAAAGGTGTGCAACTCCCACTCCGTCCCCCCACCCACCCACCCAATATCTGATCAGCCAGTCTATGAGCTCGTGCAGTCATTTCATAGGTTTAATTCAAACTCATTAATTTAGACTCGTTAAGCACATCTCATTGTCACGCTTTGGCCTCCGGTGTGTGGGCGTCATCATCGATTGTCGTCCGCTCGGTCATCGCTGACTACGTGAAAAGAAAACGGCAAAATTTAAAGCGCGCATTTCCGTTGCAGTTTTAACACTGGCGGGAACTGCCGCCGCTCCTCCCCAGGCTCTACTGCAAGCAGCACCGCGGAGAAGACGGTCACGACGGCGACGACGACGACGACGACGACGACGACGCCGACGACGCCCTAGACACCGACGAAGAGAGCGACGGCAGCAGCAAAGCCGCCGGCGGCGGCGGCGGCGGCGGCGGCGGCAGCGACGACAGCGACCAGCAGCACCCCGGACCGGGCCCGAATCTGGGGCGCAGCAACGGCCGGGGCGGCTTGCTCGGAAACAGCCGCCCCGCCGGAGACAGCAACTCGGCGAGCGAGTCGGACGGCGCCGGCGAGAACGGAAGCTCGCCGCTCGCGGGGGCTTCCCGCGGTACGAGCGCGGGCCGGGCACCGTGTGGGACGCGAGTCGGCTGGGGGGGGGGGGATGGGGGGGCGATAGGGGGGTGGCGGACGCGGAGTGCCGCGAGTTTCTTCACGTCCACGCCGCTGAACTAAGAACAGTAATGATGTTTTTTTACCGGGTGTAAGGGGCCCCACCGAGCTCGCATCGCCTCCGGCCATCGCGAACGATAGCTCGACGAGAGTGCGCTTATCGTCGCGTGGAAATTTATCGCAGCCAAGCACTCCAATAGGCGCGTGATGTTGATTCTAAGACGTGGAGGGATAAACCGGAGAACCCGAGAGAGACACGCTAACTCCACATATACAGGCGTCGGGGTCGGGCTCGAACCCAAGATCTCCTGCATACCAGGCGAAGGCGTTAACATTTTGCCACTGAGCTACAAACCACCCACCCCCCCCCCCCTGCTACGGAGACACCGGGTGGTTTTCCTCGGATATTCACTTTATACTCTCGTTATTGGGGGTTACATCCCGTAATGGTACCGTAGTGATTAGTGGTCGATGAGCCTGGAGACATGGTCCTTGTCCGTTCTTCTCATGAAATACTGCATCTTCCGATGAGCATGGTTGGCGATGTACTGTGCGAAAGAAGTTCAACGTATATGCGTGCATACAAAAACAAGACTGTTCACTTCAACGGAGGGGTCGACACCCCCCCCTGGTTTCGTTGACATTGTGTTTTGTGATGGATGCAGGTGGCGAGGAGAATTACAGTTGGTCCATTACAGACCAGAATTTTCTGCAGTATGATGACGATGATGACGATGACATTATAGAAGTAAGTTCCGGATTGTACTCGCGCTCCCGTTTCTCTCGTCACAGCATTCTTATTTACTTATCACGCAAAAGATCATAATCACCATCAGCCATGGTCAATTCACTGCTGGGCGATGGCCTCACCTCTCACGGTGCTGCAGGTGCGGCAGTCCACCTCGCACCGGCACGTGATCTGAATTCGTTGCTTCCATCTCCTCGGTGGACGGAGACGAAAAGAAAATACACACATACTCGTACATCATCAACAGCAGCAGCTTGGATCTGTCTACCGCTGCATGAAGGCCTCTTTGCAAGTTGTGTGCCCTCCGTGTGTGTGCACGCGCGTGTGGCTCCACAGCTCCCAAGTTTGTTCAGGCTGCGAAATGCCTCGCAACAAAGAGGCGTGGACGGGGGCGTCGCGCAGACCGCACCGCCGGCCGCCGCCGAGGCCTCCGCCGAGGCCTCCGCCGAGGCCTCCGCCGAGGCCACGGTAGAAAATGTCGGGGAGCGGAGCGTCGCTCTGCCGGAGGAGCACCAGGACTACGACTCGATGCCTGGGCTGGAGGAACTCGCCCCACCCTCGCCGCAGGAGAAGGAAGGGCACGAAGCTATCCCCGACACCGTGAAGGACTTGTTCAAGGAATTGTGGCTGAAGTTTATCGAGGCGAGCAAGGGGACGTGCAGAGTTGGCGGCGACGACGAAGGAGCCGTGCAGTGGTGGCAGAAGGAGTGCAAGGTCTTGGTGAAGCTGTGGCCCAAAGCCCCGGCAGACGCAGGAGGAGTAGGAGGAGAGGAAGGCCGGGCGGCGTCTGTGGACGCCCGGCCCGGAACGCCGGATTGCGGCGCGTGCGACGACCTGGACGAGACCTTGTTGACACCGGAGGATGTCACGGTGAGGAGGGGGAGGAGGGGGAAGTGCGTATTTTTACTGCCAATAGGCATTGCATAAATATCAAGTTATTTTCGATGCGCGTGTGTTTTTGCGTGACGGGGTCTTGTAAACCCAGCAGCCATTAGAAGTGCTTCATCTGCTGCAATAAAAATATATATTGAATTGAATCATGATGGCCAGGGGGCGATGCATCATTACAATGCCCGTAAGAGTTACTATACCTGCAGAGTATTGCTTTGAACTATCAATACATTTAACTTAAATCTGGCACAGGTGGCTGGGTAAGCTCGACAGAGTGCGGAGCCAACACTGCTACGATCGTGGGTTCGATTTAAGACAGCCACCCACGTTTCAAATGTTTTTACTCGAATGGGTAATGAGTTGGTAATCTCGGCCAAGCCGTCAATGAATGCACACCGAAATTTGATATTCAAGGTTGTATTTTATTGTTCAATTGGCCACGTGCCAGCGCTGAGAATTAAAATATTAGTTTGTCTGTCATGAGAAACAAAAAGCACAATTGAAACGGAGAGACACACCGAACAAAATCTAAAAGTCAAAGAAAAAGAACTTTTTTATATCGTGTTGCTGTAATAATGATAATTCCAAAGTATCTTGGAATATCCGATGTGTGATCATGAGCACTGAAGAGACAAACGCAGCAGCACGGTGTTGTGCTGACTGCCTGCCGCAGCGTTTAGAGATGTGGTCACGTTTAGACTTTTTGAATACATTCAAATCGTATCGACAGCATGTAACAGTCCATCAATCCATGGAATTACATCCATGACAGATGTGACGTCATCGCTCACTTGCCGTGCAATATATTATATCCATTATTGCGACCCCCCCCCAAAATACAAAAGTCTTTTGTATTTGTGTACAGTCTGGAAACTACCCACATGCCAAATTTTAAGTTTGTTGCATGTTTCGATACACATTCACAAATTTCCCTTTTATATATATAGATGTGAGAATCCGTCAGCAACGAATTCTGGAAATGATATTCTTCAGAAAAAACAACTATACAAACTAGACAACAAAGAAGCAAGTCTTGAGTCAAACCTTTAATAAAATTGTGATTTTTTTTTTTTAAATAACGGTTTTAAAAATATATTCTTGGTTCTTTCGGTAAAGTCACGTAGAAGGGAAACAATCAAATAATAAAAATATAAAACATTCTTTTATTGTTTCCCTTCTACGTGGTGACTTTACCGAAAGAACCAAGAATATGAATCCCTGCAGTCACGAAAGCTTTAAATCAGGTTTTAAAAATGTTTTACATTGCAACCTCCGGTCCCCCGTGTTGCATTTCAGAGCGAGCACGCCGTAGCAGGGCCCGGGATCGCTGCCGGACACCAATCGGCAACGCCACCGCCGTCACCGCCGTCACCGCCGTCACCACCACTACACCCGCATGGTCAGTGCCATGTGCCGAGTCTGGTTGTCATTGCCGCGTAGGTCGAACCAGCACCGCAGACAGCTCCGCACCCAGCGCCGCACGTTCGGTCCACGGTGCGCTGAAGGTGGTTTTAGAGAAACCGTTTCCACCACCGCAGACGACACTCCCCGTTCACCGCAGCGGCCGCCCGCAGCGCTCCTTCGTCTCTCTGCACGGCCGACGAAGTGACTCTCTATCGGATGAGACGCCTCGGAATGCTTCCGATTGTGCATCGTTTGTTTCCTTTGCTTTTTTTTACGTGCGCACTCGCCCTTTGTTTTTGCCCGAGCGTAGCGCACGCCTGTAACCACGCTTCGCCAGTGCTCAACCTGAGCCCGTGCGGTCCGCAGTCAGAAGCCAGGGCGATGAGTGCACGGCGGCGGTGGTGATTTGGCCGACTCGTTGAATGAAAACACGGAGGCCCGAGCCCAGCTCCAGAATCCCCAGGCCCGCAGGGTTTTGAGTGGCAGGAGTGGTAAGTGAATGTAACAGTTTAAACATTTGGGTGCAGCCGTGGCTGCATAAGAGCTGTGTCGGTGGCCCGGGAAATATTTCTGCCCCTGGCAAACCATATATTAATTTAATTTTGGCCTAGTGCCCTCCTGCAGTCCTGTCTCTCGGCCTATTCCAGTTTGGTGAGAAATTAAGCCCTGGTACAGGCACTTAACCCAACCTTCCTAGAGAAGAGAGGGAGAGATTCCCAAGTCCTTGTGCAAGGGGCAGTGGGGGTGGTGTAGTGGAGGTAACACTTGTGCCTCACAGCCAGAAAGGCGCTCGGTTCGATTCCTGATCCGGGATTATTTATTTATTTGTGGAGATTGTACGTTCTCCTGTTCTGCGTGGATTACCTCCGGTTTTTTCCGGTTCCTTCCCACCAATTAAAACGGAGACTGTCATTGGCGTTAGCCAAACATTACAATGCATCACCCTCATGAAAAAAGTGTCTTTGTGGCTTTCCTGTGGGAAACCCACTGGGGTTCATAACAAATGAGGCATTTGAGGGCACTGCCGGCCTCTAGCCTTGGCTTTGCATCCTGGAGAAAGCGTTAACCGAAATGAAATGTCGTTGGTGTGAGGTGTGTGGGTGCAACAACGCGTAGATTTATTTTCCAGAAATATTAGTCAACGTTCATTCTCTCAATCTTTAATGCGAACTTATTGGGTCAGCATTAACTTTTGAACTGCTGTGCAAAAATCATTGTCTTTCAAATTATTCCACAAGAAACAAACTACACACTGTAGTTTAAGAGATACACATTACCGAACGCCCCCTCATGGGCCCCGATGATGATGTGACCTCTTTTCCCCATGCACGCTTCAGTATCTTCCATCACGTGACCTCAAGCTGTGCGGAAAAAGTGCGGTGCATATGTAGTACACGTCAAATTTCATTGTCGTACATATGCAACTCATCTGACTATGCGTTATTGATGCAACTGTTCCTATCGAATTTTGAACAAAAGTACGCATGCATCCAATCGTGTGGGTAAGAGTCAATTAGTGAGATCTGCATACAATGAGTTCCCATCACACCCTCCAGCCACTAAATGCTGCTAATTCGCCAATATGTTAAAACAAGACTTTGCCTCTTGGCTTACGTCACAACCGTGCGTAGCGACGGCTGATTGAATCGCGGGGCTGGCAAATCGTTACACCCCGACAGAAAATCCACTCGACAATAAGCGTCGACAAAGTGCTTCTTGTTACAAGGCAAGCGTGTGACGGTGCCGTCCACACACACTGCGATCTCGAGCAGAGCGAGTCTCCACCGTTTAGAAAGAATGGTCACCATGGTTTAGCCCGATACGCCTCATCCGGAACATCCCACTCACGGCGCCCTAACTGTGTTCTTAGTTCCGGTTTGACCTTTCTTAGCGTCTACGTCCTAACGTCACCGCAAAGCCCGCGAACTCACAAAAAAACGGCTAAAACGCAATTTAATCAAGCGACAAACCGACTTCCTGGAGCTCGTCTTAAGCTCCGCGCGCTTATCGGTGTGAGGTCGTGGCATTGGCTGGGCTGGAGGAGAGGACAGGAGTCCATCACTGCCCCCCCCTCCATGTGCCTTGGCTTGACTGCACACGGCCCCCCGCTACTGTTCCAGTCTTCCGCGGCGGGAGTGCCTTAATAGTACGTCTGCGTCGTTCAGGAAAAACACAGTTGTGGTGCCGAGGAGTCGAGGGTTGTGCGGTCGGTTGCGGTCGGCGCGTGTCAGCCGCCCCCGAGCCGCGACGCGGCCCGGCGCTGACTCCGCGGCAGTGAGCGGATGCCGCATTGATCGCCTCCGCACAATCGGCTGCGGTGGAAACGTTTGTCTATCCTGGCCCCTGCCGTGGGAATGCGGTCTTCTCACCGCCGGCTCTGGGAAGCAAACGGAGATGAGAGCACCATCCCATTGGCACTTTTCGCTTTTTAGACCAATGACGTTAAAGTGATTTTTTTTTGTTATTGTCGGTCTGTTGTAAAATTGTTACCCACGAATAGAGGCATCAGTTGCATATATAAGATATCATAATTGCATATATCAACCGTAAAGCACCCGATCTCGATATATCTTGGAAGCCAAGCAAGTTTTGAGCCTGGATAGCGCTTGGGTGGTCGAGCACATTGCTCAGTCGGTTGCAGGCTGCGGGGATACAAGGTGGGCAGCAATGGGGCAAATGCACTCAAATCCATTCTGTTCTCCCATCTATGCTCTCCCGCCTTCACCAACCCGCCCTGACCAGCGTGGTAAAGTATGGCGACAAAGACTCACATGGCGTTGGGGATGCTCCAGCCCAGCGGCAGATGAACGAATAACGAGCTACACACCTGTACATAGTAAAACATTTCAAACTAAAGAGTACTTTTGCACCTTAGTAACATTTCGCCCCCTCCTGCCTCATGCCGTCCACTACAGACAGACCGAGGGTTTGCTGCGGGGCAAATGTCTGGACTTTTAGAATTATAGGTATCCCCATGAGAGGTGTTGAAACACGTGGTTAAATGTACTCCAGTGCGTGCATGCGCGCGGGAGACGGAAAGATGTGGAAAAGACGCAGCCAAAACTGCAAAAAGTTCACATGATGCCCTGCTGGTGCACACGGGATAATCTGAAAATTCTGCCAAAAATATAGGATGTATGGCCATTGACGATGTTTAAAAACACACGTGGATAAACTGGAGATTGAACCCAGCCAGAGACTCGAATACCTTCCAGCTGGTATAGTACCAACCAAGGTGCTCCCAGTTGTGTGGGCATGAGTTAATATCCTGGCCATGGTGAACGGGCAGTGGAAATTCCAGCCCCATAGCCAGTGTTACCATCATTGTCATCGTTTAGGGGTTGGTAAATTAAATACGACCCGGAAAGACTGCACTTACAGGGTGGTTGTCCTATGGAAAGGTTGGTGTCTTGCCATGATAACATGAAATTTCCACTGCCCGTTCAGACCACCATCAGAGATGAGCACCGCTCGCTCAATACTCATTTTGAGCACGGAGAACATTTGACTTGTTGGAGGTCATTGTCCCGGTTTACCGAGACATTTCATGCAAAGTTCAACTTCGCCGTGAGAATGTCAGGGGATGGGTTCGCGAGGGCTTTGTGTGACATCGTGTCATTGGTTGGTCGATGTAACCGTCTGCACAACGGCGATTCGTCGTCGCGTATGCCACCAGTGGCATCTGTGAGCAGTGAGCGATCACGATAATGAACACCAAAACGGTTCTTTCATCGTGCATAGGTGCCCATGGTGTGTCCCCCAGACTGGTCCGGTACATGTTTAAAACTTTGTAAATGAAAACAAAGACTTGAAAATGTACAGTTTGGTTGCACTTTAGTGATGTCACTTCTTGCGCCATACCCATACTTTTTTTTTTAATTCTCTTTTCCCCAATGTATTCCCGATTGTGCTGTCGGAAGTCATCGTGAGATGGAAGAATCCAGTTGGTATTTCGCAGAGCAGTGCAACCATTTGTCAAACAATGGAGATCACAGAGCTACTTCTGAAATCCCTTCAAGTGATGTCTGGTCCACAAAGTCGAAGGCAACATTTTGCTACCCACGCTGCCACTGAAATCTTCATCGCGTGATGCTGCTTTGATTGTTCTCGAGAGCTGCAATTTAGCCAAATTGAGTGCAGAACCAAATTTAATGTACAGTGAAACCTTGGTTTGCGAGCATAATTTGTTCCGTAAACGTGTTTGTAATCCAAAGCACTCGTATATCAAAGCGCTCGTATATCGGTTGTGATCACGTGACGCTCGGCAGTACAAAGCATATACGTACTGCTCGTATTGCAAGTCCCTCTCGCTCGTTTATCAAATTAATATTTACTTAACATTTTTGCTCGTCTTGCAAAACACTCGCAGAGCAAGTTACTCGCAATCCAAGGTTTGCCTGTATTTGCGTTTTTTTCGTGGAGTCATTTGTGACTGTTGCTGAGGTCATCAACTCTGCACTTAAGGTTCTGGTTTAATCACAGGCGGCCGCTCGCATTTGGCAGCTGCCTGGTGAATATCGGCGCTGCCGGCTCGAGGCTCTGACCTCTCGGTGTCACCTGGCCTCCACCCCCCCCCCCCCCCCTACCGACGCCCGCAACTTCTCCATCTAACGTCACCCTGGCGCGACGACGTTACGAGAGCCCCGGCCGACGGAAAATGCCGGTGACTTTTCCGTCGCTGAAGCGCCAATTATCCATTGTATCGGACCGGCTGGGACGCGCGGCCTCGGTACTCTCGCCTGCAAAATGGTTTGCCCTTTGAACCGCGCCATCCATCGAGGCGTCGCCCGCCCCCCGCGCAAGCGCTGCTCCCGCCGGTGGGCGCCCGCTTCGATCGCGGTGCCGCCGCCGCCCTCCCCCCCTCCTTTGATGTCGTCGCCTACGACCCGGAGGCTCTACGGCGTCGCGGGCCGCGCTGTCGGAATGTCACGTAACCTACTAGAGGCGAGCGCCGTCGTTTAACTTCGGCCTTGACCGACTCTCGCAGCCTACGGTTATGCTTCACTGTAACCAACCAGATGTATGAATGTACCTTTGTTATCCGACGGTTGCGGCTTGTGGAGCGACTTTTACCCTATGATACAGGCACTTATCCGTGTAGCTGTTGGGCTGAAACTGCTATGCCAGCTACGAAAGGAAGTTGGGGGGAAAAAAAATCACAGCAGTGAGCGGGCTCGCTCCCATTTTTGTATGTGAAATGTGTTTCTGTTGAGGCTGCGCCTCTAATTTTGCCCGATAAACGCGCTCAACTCTTGGAAACCGGTTATTGATTTTGAGTACCGCTAGCGAACGCGACCTTAACTTCTTTACTGTGCGATCGTTTCATTGCTGTGTTGCCACGCATGTGGGTGCGTGCACTGTTACCGTTCCTGCTGCCCGCCAGTTCAAATTGCCGTTTGGGCATGTGTCGCAAAAATCACGTTCACCGCGTTTCAGTGAATTTTTGCCATTTCAGGGCGCCGATTCAACCCAACAACTGAATGTGTTTTACTACCCCAGTTGTAGTGATTCCTCTTTGCTGTGTCATTCACACAGGATTTGCTTCCTACACGAACCTTAATGTAACATTCATGGGCGGCATATCCTTTTCGTACAATTTGCATAAATCACACGTAACAGTTTCAACGCTTGCACGGTTGCAGTCGACGCTCAAATCGATACACTGTTACGTGCGTTGCACTCAAGTCCAGAGTCTTGGCTGCATTGAAGTCCACGGAGAAATATTCTTTCATTGGATGACTCCCGTGAAACTGGATTCGCGGGATTACACTCTTGAGATGCAGTCTCAGCATAACCATTCGCTGTACCACTACCAGGACCTGGAAACAGACACACGGCCAGTTGCTTCTCCCAACAGGCCAGAGGCTGCATCCACCATGATTCTGCCGACAACTACAAAATAGCGAGTGTGATTCGGCTGACATTCACCTCTTTGCTTAACCGCACAAACGGAGCAGCGGTCTCACACCGCTGCTCCGCAATAGAGCTGAACTGTTTCGAAATCGGTGATGCCTTCGGTTCAGCGACGGCGGCAGTAGCGGCAGCAGCGGCCGTGTTGCTGAGGCTCGCTCTTTGCACGGAACGGTGCTGCTCGTTCGCTCTCACCTCTTTGCCAACGTGCATGGGTAGGTTGAACGGCCGCCGATGGACTCGGATTCGTTAAGCTGCTGCCGCCGCCGCTGCCGCCGTCGTCGATTGGATGCGCTCGTCCGGCGGCGTGAAAACGCCAACGGAGGGGGGCCCACGAGAGCTCGGTTTGTCCTGGGGGACTTGCGGGAACCGGGCCTGGCACGTTAGCGACCCTGATTCGCGGACCGTCTTGTGTTGGAGTGTGCAGGCGGTGCATCTGCACCCGGACCCATGGGGGTGGGGGGGGGGCTAGGCACTGGGCTGTGACGATGCGGTGGCGGGGGGGTGTGGGAATTGGACAAAAAAGAATGCCCCATTTCATTCCTTGCACCTTGGGGCCCAATGCTAAGCACGCCACGCCACCGCTTTGCAGTGCGGCCCTTGCTTGCTCAAGCCAAAGTTACAAGCCTGCGCGCGCCGTTCGCCCTCTCTCATTGTCTTCGCGCAAGTCCCTTTCAAGGCCCTTCCTCTTCGTTAATTACCTCCGCCACGCGCGCGTTTGAGCCGACCTGTGGGCAGAAAGAGTATTGAACGCTGGCTCTTGCAGGCATAGCGTTTTCAGGGGGGGGGGGGGGGGGTTCTATGTACATGCGTGTCGCTATTAAAAACGGATTGTGTTGTTGAACTTAATCACGCTTCCATTTACATGGGCGCTGTAGAATGTAGCATCACTCTGGTTTAGGGGTGATTTTTGTCAAGGGTTAAGAAAAGGTACCGATCCCATCCTGCCCATCGATGACATCGTTTGGACCGGCGTATCCCAAACGCCAGTCCTCGTCACCCACCACCACGCTGCGTCTTTCCGCGTTTTATCAAATTGCACCCCATTAAAATACAAATTGGATCATTCCGTGCTGCACGTGCCCCAAGATTGTTAAACACGTCCCACGTGCCGCGCCAACAAATGGGCGCTGTCTGCGTCACGTAGAATGCCCTTTTGCGGCGTGCGCACATCCTGGTTTTCGGCAGTTGGGTTCCGCATTTGAAATCTCGCCTTAAAACTCCGCGCCTCCCCCGGCCGTCGCACGGGCATTACACAGCGGGGTGCCCCTGAGCACGATACAAAAGCTACAGGCCTCTTGCTTTTGAATTCGCAAACGCCGGTGGGCGGAGCCGCTGAGTCAGCCGTGGCGGGTTGTAGTCTTGACGTTGGCCGTACCAAAATCGCTCGCCCTTTGCCCCCACGTGTACCACAAGGGTCACCCCTTTTGCCCAGAATGCGGAGTGACTGGGCACTCCAAGTAGCTCATGAGGCGTGTGTGTGCATGCACGCACGCGTGTATGTGTCCGGGTATGTGTGGTTGCGTGCGTGCGTGCACACACAATAATATTGCCTCCTATAAGATGTGAAGTTTACTCCGAATGTATTCCAGCTTTCTTGTTACTCAAGTTATCTGTACATTCCACTTATTTTTTTGACAAGCGCACACATTTACGTGACTTCCGTTGGTTACTTAGTACAATTTCTCAGTCGATTCGTTCCTTTTATCAGCATTTATTTTCTTTCGGAATGAAGAACTTTGTGACCGTTCGTTCTTGTGCATGGTGAACTGAGAAGTTAGAGCTGCTTGCGTTAACAGGACATATCGGGCGTTTTGTCTCGGCGTCACATCATTACAGCGCACATCCAAGCGACGCAAATTCCGTTCCGAGCCGTCTGACAAAACACAACGACCCGGAGCCACTGCACAGTGTGCACACTTGCCGTGCAACACAGCCGCTCACGTTTGATTGGCCGGGAGGGCGGCTAGTGCTCGTGCAACAGTTGGTTAGTAGAATCCGTGGTAAGTTTTGACCGCCGAGTGCCCCCTGCCCTCTTTATCCGCTCGCTCGCTCGCTCGCTCGACTCCTTCCCATTGCAACATTCGCCATATTCAAAATCGTTTGGCCAGCTTTGTTTTTGCCGATGTCCACAACACCTGTTTGGCCGCCCACCTCAATTGTCACCTTCGACCTCGTAGGTCCCGTTAACCGTGTCCCCCCCCCCCTACGCGGCACCGCGCCCGCTGTCTCGCCCCGTGTGTCTTCCAGGCTCGGAAGGCGACCACGGCCGGTTTCAGGCGGTGGACGCGGTCGTTCCTCTGCCGTCGCAATTTCTTGTTGTGCTCGAGTGGCATCCTGTTTGGCGGTTGTCTTTGCTGTGCTGTATTTGCTGAAACAGCTGTGCCTTGTTCGTGTTGACTCGGAGGATCTCTCTTATTGACCGTGATAGCGTTGTCTAAGCACTGTAATAATCTCCCCAAAAAAATCGTCAATAAACTCTTTCCTGCTGACTTGGAGTTGGCCTTCTTTTGCTACTTGCGTAGGTTTTTCGCAGCTGCGCTGCGTGGCTATTCGTTGTCTTTTCGGGTTGTTCCTCATGGTGTTCGCCACGATGTCCGACGTTTCCCTGCACGTGCCGGGGAGCTTCAGTTCGGTTCCTGAAGAAGCTCCCGGCACGTGGGGCGAAATGTCGGACATCGTGGTGAATGTCACGCGGTACAGCCCAAAAACAACCCGAAAACACACCGGGTTCCTGCCAGCAATTAGGCAAAACACCCGCCCCTCGTGTCGGTGGAGAGAACATTCTGGTAACACACAGAGGCACAGCTGTACCAGCAAATGCAAATGTGCCAAAGCGAAAGCTTTTGTTGCCTTTTTGGTATTTTTCACCAAATCAAAAGAAGGGAACCAGGTAAATTAGTCGCAACGCTACGGTCAATTACACATGGTGATGGTAAAGTTGTTTCCTAATTTTGGTGGACTTTAGAAAAAAAAGCTAAAAGTCTCGAGTTATTTTCTGCTCAAATGAGCATTTCGGCGATGCTCATGTTTACAGCTCTGAGTCTGTGGTGGAAATGCTACATTTATATGGCAGGGTCGAGTCTATCCATAAAGTTAACGTCCCCACAAAGGGGTGGCGGGCTGAGTTAATTGGCCGGCTTATATATATTTTAAAATGCGTATATTTATTTTAGGCATTTAACAAAGCGTCGATTCGTCGATCAGTCTATTTAATTGATAATTATAATCAAATATATATCTTGATTTAAAGCTTTCGTGACTGCAGGGATTCATTTTCTTGGTTCTTTCGGTAAAGTCACGTGAAAGGGAAACAATAAAATAATAAAAATATAAAACAATAAAATTCTCACGACATTTCGACTGCAACACAAGCAATCATCATCAGGTGTGAAAACCACAGCTAGAAAATTTGAAAAAAGTGGCGTTTTTTTAACGTTAGCACCACGGAGAGCGATTTGACAGTTTGTTCAGATGGACGAGTCCATTTATTTTTGGAAAAGAGGAGGGGGGATACGAAAATAATGGATGTGGTCTGAAAGCCACAATCAATTAAGACCCAAAATGGTTTATCAAATCCTTACAATGATTGCGAGACCAAACGACATGTCTCGGACCGCATTCGTGAACACAATGCACACCTAAAACACGGTAGGACCAACACCTCGGCCGTGGCAGATCACTTTTATAATTCAGTAGGCTCACATGACATTGACTTCTCCAAGACAGAAGTTCTTTGCAAGCCATCTGGCTACCATGAGAGATTCGTTCATGAGGCTATCCACATATACAGAGACAATTTCAACCGAGAAGATGGATTCTGGCTTAGCAATCATTAAAGGATTTGATCAACCATTTCGGGTCTTAATTGATTTTCAGACCGCATCCATTATTTTCGTCTCCCCCCTCCTCTTTTCCGAACATAGGTGGACTCGTCCATCTGAACAAACTGTCAAATCGCTCTCCGTGGTGCTAACGTAAAAATAACCGCCACTTTTTTCAAATTTTCTTGCTGTGGTTTTCACACCTGATGATGATTTGCTTGTATTGCAGTCGAAACGTCGTGAGAATTTTATTGTTTCATATTTTTATTATTTGATTGTTTCCCTTCTACGTGGTGACTTTACCGAAAGAACCAAGAATACAAATACACATCATTACATATGCTCGCGATGCACTCATCGATTCGAAGCGCAAAGGAAGACACGAGCGTTTGATGACAGAAATAACAGTGCTGCCGAGGCATTCAAGAGCCCAGGGTTATGAGGCCAGGTCACCTGTGGCCGCCCCGGAAAAGCCCATCACATTCAATGGAAAACCCCACGATGCCCAAGACCGGCTCCACAGCAGGGCGCGTGGAAAGATGCGGCGCCCCCTTAAGTCCCGACTCGAGTTCACTTGACGTGGTTTAAAAGTGGCTCTGCGATTACATCTGGGCACCACGGCGACGAGATGTCAGCAACCTCGCCTGGTATGCAGGAGGTCGTGGGTTTGATCCCGGCCCTGACGTCTGTATATTTGGAGTTTGCATGTTGTCTCTGTCTCTCTCTCTCTCCCCTGTGGTCGTGTGGATTTTTCTCTGTGTCCTCCAGGTTTTCCCCTCTAGATTGAGAAACATGCGCTGAGAGTACAGTGAGGGGAAAAAAGTATTTGATCCCCTGCTGATTTTGTACGTTTGCCCACTGACAAAGAAATGATCAGTCTATAATTTTAATGGTAGGTTTATTTGAACAGTGAGAGACAGAATAACAACAACAAAATCCAGAAAAACGCATGTCAAAAATGTTATAAATTGATTTGCATTTTAATGAGGGAATAAGTATTTGACCCCGCTGCAAAACATGACTTAGTACTTGGTGGCAAAGCCCTTGTTGGCAATCACAGAGGTCAGACGTTTCTTGTAGTTGGCCACCAGATTAGCACACATCTCAGGAGGGATTTTGTCCCACTCCTCTTTGCAGATCTTCTCTAAGTCATTAAGGTTTCGAGGCTGACGTTTGGCAACTCGAACCTTCGGCTCCCTCCACATATTTTCTATGGAATTAAGGTCTGGAGACTGGCTAGGCCACTCCAGGACCATAATGTGCTTCTTCTTGAGCCACACCTTTGTTGCCTTGGCCGTGTGTTTTGGGTCATTGTCATGCTGGAATACCCATCCACGACCCATTTTCAATGCCCTGGCTGATGGAAGGAGGTCCTCACCCAAGATTTGACGGTACATGGCCCCGTCCATCATCCCTTTGATGCGGTGAAGTTGTCCTGTCCCCTTAGCAGAAAAACACCCCCAAAGCATAATGTTTCCACCTCCATGTTTGACGGTGGGGATGGTATTCTTGGGGTCATAGGCAGCATTTCTCCTCCTCCAAACACGGCGAGTTGAGTTGATGCCAAAGAGCTCCATTTTGGTCTCATCTGACCACAACACTTTCACCCAGTTGTCCTCTGAATCATTCAGATGTTCATTGGCAAACTTCAGACGGGCATGTATATGTGCTTTCTTGAGCAGGGGGACCTTGCGGGCGCTGCAGGATTTCAGTCCTTCACGGCGTAGTGTGTTACCAATTGTTTTCTTGGCGACTATGGTCCCAGCTGCCTTGAGATCATTGACAAGATCCTCCCGTGTAGTTCTGGGCTGATTCCTCACCGTTCTCATGATCATTGCAACTACACGAGGTGAGATATTGCATGGAGCCCCAGGCCGAGGGAGATTGACAGTTCCTTTGTGTTTCTTCCATTTTCGAATAATCGCACCAACTGTTGTCACCTTCTCACCAAGCTGCTTGGCAATGGTCTTGTAGCCCATTCCAGCCTTGTGTAGGTCTACAATCTTGTTCCTGACATCCTTGGAGAGCTCTTTGGTTTTGGCCATGGTGGAGAGTTTGGAATCTGATTGATTGATTGCTTCTGTGGACAGGTATCTTTTATACAGGTAACAAGCTGAGATTAGGAGCACTCCCTTTAAGAGTGTGCTCCTAATCTCAGCTCGTTACCTGTATAAAAGACACCTGGGAGCCAGAAATCTTTCTGATTGAGAGGGGGTCAAATACTTATTTCCCTCATTAAAACGCAAATCAATTTATAACATTTTTGACATGCGTATTTCTGGATTTTGTTGTTGTTATTCTGTCTCTCACTTTTCAAATAAACCTACCATTAAAATGGCAGACTGATCATTTCTTTGTCAGTGGGCAAACGTACAAAATCAGCAGAGGAATCAAATACTTTTTTCCCCCATCACTGTTTTTGGCTGCTGTGAATTTTTCCACACGATGACAAGCAACGCTTCGTCGGGCTATCATCTGCGATAGCCGCGTCGCTTCTGAAAAAGAGCTGTGTAGCTCAGTGGTCCTTTCCTGCTCAAATAAAATGAGTTTAGTGTTATAGTTCAACCTGTCTTCCTCTTGCAGGGCACATCGCCTAACACGAAGCGATCCACTCCCGTGTGAGAGTTCCGACCCATTTCCGCTTCCCATGATGACGTGCTACCACGGAGTACAATGAGAGCGCAATTTTGGAAGAAGACAAAACAAATACGATTCTGTTTGATCCAATCAAAATCAAAATCAAATCATTCGGACGTTTTGTGCTCGTGTCATTCTTGTAGCACGAGGTTGTCTTGAAGGTTGAAAGGTGGTGCGTATCGTGTTCCTAACACACCAGCATTTATTATTAACCGGCAGCGAGCGGCGAAAGCCCTGCCGCTGGTGCCACCAATCGACGACTCGCACATTCTTACGCGCGGGCGTCTTAAGCCGCCCGTGGGTTGTGTGCATCGTCGAGGTGAGTGGCGCGTGTTCCGGCATGCCGAGTGTTGTTTCCCACGATTGCCAGCCCCTCACAAGTGCTCAAGGCCCCCCCTCCCGCTGTCCGCTATGTTTGCAGTGCCCGGGCCCGCACAGCCAACGTCTGGACGCACGTTTGACTTAGCAGCAGCAGCAGCAGCAGCAGCACCGCGGGCGGCTGTGGCGACGGAGGCACCAGCAGCAGTGAGTGACCCCAGGCGGCTGTTTTTGCTTGAATTGAGTAAACAGAAAATAAGCAGACAAAAGTGCGTCTCTTTCCTACCATATTCCCCAGATGATAACACGCACTTGGCTTTCCCCCATTTATCTTCAAAGCTTAAAGTTGGCAGTCCTGTTGTCCTCTGGAAGATTTTGTTTTCATCTAGTTGTTCAGAATCATCGTCCTTGAGGTAGGTCGCTACAGCAAAACGTGACCACCCAGAGGACCCAAAACACCATCAGCAGTTCAGAATTTCCATCCAGAAGACCTCTCTTCTCATTTTTAAAGCGGCGCGTTCAAGCATCATCTTCTGAAAGATGGCTCTCTATAATACCACATTCTCCCGATTATAAAGTATACTATGTATTTTTTTGCTGGCTGGCGCGCAGGCGGGCGGGCGGGCGGGCGGGCGGGCAGGCAAGTGTGTGTTGGTAGCATCACCGCCCTTATCTGCGTAATGGGCCAGGTTCATGTTTCACGCTGACGTTACGCCTCCCCACCCACCCTCCACCTCGGACGTGTATCCCGCGCAAATGTGCGGGCAGTGCCAGTTGCACTTAAAAAAATTAATCGCCCCAAAGCATACCTCTTACTTTCCAGAGCGTCATCTCGTCCGAAGAATAGCAATCAATGGGTATATCGTGAGCAAAGTAATCGGTATAATTCAACGTATCTATGGGTATATCGTGAGCAAAGTAATCGGTATCATTCAACGAATCTATGGGTATATCGCGAGCAATATAATCGGTATAATTCAACGAATCTATGGGTATATCGCGAGCAAAATGATCGGTGTAATTCAACGTATATATGGGTATATCGCAAGCAAAATAATCGGTATAATTCAACGTATCTATGGGTATATTGCGAGCAAAGTAATCGGTATAATTCAACGAATCTATGGGTATATCGCGAGCAAAATAATCGGTATAATTCAACGAATCTATGGGTATATCGTGAGCAAAGTAATCGGTATAATTCAACGAATCTATGGGTATATCGCGAGCAAAGTAATCGGTATAATTCAACGAATCTATGGGTATATCACGAGCAAAATAATCGGTATAATTCAACGAATCTATGGGTATATCGCGGGCAAAATAATCGGTGTAATTCAAAGAATCTATGGGTATATCGCGAGCAAAGTAATCGGTATAATTCAACGAATCTATGGGTATATCGCGAGCAAAATAATCGGTATAATTCAACGAATCTATGGGTATATCGTGAGCAAAGTAATCGGTATAATTCAACGAATCTATGGGTATATCGCGAGCAAAGTAATCGGTATAATTCAACGAATCTATGGGTATATCACGAGCAAAATAATCGGTATAATTCAACGAATCTATGGGTATATCGCGGGCAAAATAATCGGTGTAATTCAAAGAATCTATGGGTATATCGCGAGCAAAGTAATCGGTATAATTCAACGAATCGTGACTCACATGCCGCCATCCCTCCCAGGTGTTGGCACACGATAGCGGGAGCTGCTGCGGTGCAGGCTGGTCCCCGGGATTCCTGCGCAAACGCAAGTGGGCGACGGAAGGTGCGCCAACTCTATCCCGGACCGTCGCGATGTGCAGCAGTTCCCTCGTTCTTGCGGATCTCTTTTTGTCCCCGGTGCTCTCCCGGTCGCGTTACGGGACGAAGAATCCACTCGGATCTGTCGCAAAGCAGAGTAAACTTTTGTTTTAGAGAATGACCCAGGGAAGCTGATTGTAACAGAGCGACTGCTGAGATACATTCAAGTGGCCACACTGCAGTGGGAGGGGGGGGGGGCAGGACTTTCCCACCCACCCATCCTGCCACCGTTTTGTCACGTGACAATCGGGCCAAAGATTATTTCATTCTCAGAGCTGGAATTTAGCCGGATTAAGTGCAGAAACTCAGGTAATGTGTGGTCTTATTTTGTGCAATCATTCGTGGCGGGGCTGAGGCTATCGACTCACTGACACGTGAAACCCCAGTTTCATCACAGGAAGCTTTCCTCACATAGAACTCGCCATCTCAACAGTTGCAGCTCAGCACTCTGACCTTCCGAGCTACCTCTGGGTACTTCGAACGAAGACGGTTTTTTTTACGAGCGTCCCCGCCGCACCACCGCTTCTCCCCGCTGCTGCCAATCACAAACCTCGGCAGTGTGTTATGACCTTTCGCTCCTGCGGCGGTAACGTTTGCGTTGTGTTCTTCCCTCCCGCACACCCCCCCCGCCCCCCCCCTGAAATTAAACACTGCAAGAGAGAAGGCTTCAGAGTAGATGGCTGAACGATGGCGAGCCCTATTCGCCGCAGGATGCCTGTAAGGCGGAGAGTCTCGGTGACTTCCCTGGCTCCATGTATCATTCAGAAGACGTTCAGAAGTTTATTTCCACTCTCGAGCGATAGCAGCGGCTTGGGCAGGCCTTCATCCAGCAGTGGGTTGATCACAACTGATGATGATGATTATGACGTGTCACACTAGTCTGGTAGGGCCTGCTGTTGGCTTTCCAAACCAATGGGTTTTTCGTGCGTCGCCTCGTCGCAGATGATGACGATGGAGGAGGGGTAGAAAGACGAGGCACGCGAACACGACGGAGCGGACAGAGGGGAAGGCTGCGACGTCAGCGGCACCGCCGACTTCGTCTGTCCCAGGCGGTGGCGTCACCGCGCGATCCCGAATCTCCCGACAACGTGTTCACCTACTCGTTGTCACAGGACCTGACCCCCTTCACGTCCACACAGGTGAAGGAGGTCGTGAGGGCTGGAGACGGCCGATTGCCTCGGCGGGGACGATTCTCTGTCGAGGAACAGACTCTGGTACTGCCGAGACGCTGGGCCATTCCCCGCTCGTGATTCAGCCCGATCGTCACGGGAATTGACTTGCTATGAATCAACTCATTGATGCACCGTTCAGCAACCTCATCCCTGGTGGTGGTGGCGGTGGTGGTGATGTCAGTGATGTTGGGGAGCGGTTGCGTGGCGGTTAGTGCTACGCTGCGCTGCGAACCCGGCGACCCGAGTTCGATTCCCGCTCGCGGCCAACCCCAGTGACGGCTATTTTAACTGGTCCTGGGCCTCCACTAGGTCGACTCAGCCTCACATGAGTGCCTAGTAATGTGTCTAAACATCACTATTGAGGTGCTGGCCTTCTTCGGAGCTCGCTAACAGCACTTGCCACGACAGTCTGCTCAGGCTATACGGGGGATCTTTATCCTTGATGAAAACGATGGTGGTGTTGGCGAAGGGTGGTGGTTTGTGGTGGCTGTTCCAAGCGGGTTTGACGTGTGTTTCTGCATCCGCCTCTGTGTTCTGCAGACGAACAGCTCGGCTGCCACCGAGAACCCAGAAAATGCGGGTCCAGTGCCTGAGAAGAAAACCGAAACCCAGGAAGGTACTGTATGCCGGCTGCAAGACAGCCACTGCTTGACTGTGGTCACCAGGGATCCCACGTAGTTGCACCACCGCCCGCAGGATTTCAGATGTTCACAGAGAGGCTACTCCTGAAGTTGCCCCCCCCCCCGGCTCATTGGCTGACCTCACCACCAATGTACAAACATTGATGATGAGCCCTCCACCATACGATAGATCAACAATGCATGCAGGGGAATTGAATAATTCACGAGGTTACCTTTGTGCGTCTTTGTTTTGTGTGTGAATTTTAAATGTTCTTACTTCTTACATGCAAGTCGCGTGTCTGGAGTCCAGACACAGAGCCGATTTGTTTTGTTGATGCCTTTCAGTTCCCACAGCTTCGTGATGTTAAATAAAATTCAGAATTTAATTCATTCCGAATCCCCCAGACACCCGTGACATTTCGATTTAAAGCTTTCGTGACTGCAGGGATTCATCTTCTTGGTTCTTTCGGTTAAGTCACCACGTAGAAGGGAAATAATAAAATAATTAAAATAAAACAATAATATAAAAAATAAAATAACAAAAAGTTTTATTTTTTATTATTGTATTATTTCCCTTCTACCGTGACTTTACAGAAAGAACCAAGAAGTTGAACCCGTGACATTGTGGTTTATTAAACAATAATGTGTTTAACCTCTGTTGCCACCATTCTACCCAAACTGGGGAAAAGGCAAAACAAAATATTTTATTTTTTATATGTGAAGTTTACGCTTGAACGCTTTGGTTCGTCGACAGCGGAGTGTGGGAGTGAACCCGGTGACATCAGCGACACGGACAGCGTCGCGAGCCATTCGGTGAGCGAACCCCGACGGGGGTTTGATGGCCAGGGACGGGGGTGGAGCAGCGACGGGGGCCCTGATTGGGGCCCTGATTGGGGCCCTGATTGGGGATCCCAGAGTCGTCTTTGGCCACTTTGCCTCTACACCTCTCATCCATAAATATTTCATCATCATCACGGTCCATGGGCAGATAGCCCCACAGGTGTCCACTGCCCATTCCATCACGTGTTTCCACTCTCCTCTGTCTTGTGCCAATATGTAGTGGCATATACGTAGTGCACCACAACTTTCTGGCACCAGTCTCCTATGTCGTCAAGCTATACTCTGTTCAGTCTTCCTCTCTTTCCCGTTCCTTACATTTTTCCACACAACACAAATATATACACTCTTCGCAATGGTGGTGCTGGTGGTGGTGGTGATGCTGCTTTACCCTACATGTTTCTCACCAGCGCATCATGCCACACTTTGACCACCGTGACCTTGAGCTTCGTGCGTTTACGTGTGATTTTTTTTGTTTATCCCCGTCATCAGCTCCTGAACCCTTTTACGACGGCTGCCCTGGTAAGCAGTGCTGCTTTAGCCACATGTACGATGCCGACCAACGCGCAGAGCATGCCGGCGCCCAGCCAGAACACTGACGCGTCGCCCACGCCTCCCGCGAATGTGCCGGAGTCTCCCCACAACTCTCCTCCGCCACCTACGATCATGCCCGAGCCTCCCCGGGACTCTCCTCCGCCACGCGAGACCATCGCGCCGGGGTCTTCCCGGAACGCTCCTTCACCGCCTCCGACTGTGCCGGAGTTTCGGGATGTGTCCACCCCTTTGCTGCACCTCCTGTCGGCACCTGCGCATGACGTCTCACAACTGGACGTGGGTGAGTGGGGAAGAAAAGAAAAAAAAAGCAGCCTCGTGGGAATTACGGCAGCCGAGCATTTTTGCACGAGGCTATTGCAGATTTGTGTTTGCTTCGTTGAACGGTGGTCAAGGAAGTTACCGCGGGCAGTGCCGGCGGTGCGAGCGGAGCCCGTCGTTGCTTTCTTCCTTCTGCGGGGATCCCATCTCTGTTGCGTTGTCCACACCAGACCTCCAAGGTCTGCTCGTGTAATCTCATCATCATCATCAAGGGGCGGTGACACATAACGTGTTCCCCGCTCGTTGCAGAGGTTCGCGGTTCAAATCTGGTGGGCCGTCCTGGTTAATACCCTGGATGTTTTAACCGTAAAATACGCTCCAAATATGCCGCAGTGGAAGTCAAAGATCCAGTGACATCATTTCAAAAGAGTCGGCTATTTTGCGTCATTTCCACGGTCCATATTCGCCAAATGCAAGCTCGTGTTGGAAAGCAATATGCAATCCGTGTGTTCGCGTGATTTTGTCTGACCTGTTATGGTTATGGGATGCACACATTGCTACTGCTAAGTTCACGGCTGCGCGTGCCGTTACAGAGTACGTCCGTAGGTTCTGGTCGCACCTCAGGGAGATGGGGAAGGTGGAGGCGGTGTTTGACATCATCTCGCAGGGCCTGGACGACCTCAAGCGGAACGTCGCGACCGTCAACGCCACCAACCAGGGTGACCGCTCGACGTGTTTCTGCGATGGGGCCAGATTTCTGGATTTTTGTCTCCATCCCTGCCCCGAGTGGGTCGATAAGTCCGACAGGCGGCGGGCGCTGGCGGAACGGCCTACTCTCGCACGGAATCTTCCTGCCCCAAACAGGCGTTGAGGTGGTACTCACCTCCATCTGTACAGCCCTGAACCATTTGGTTGAAATTCCTCATTCCTGTGGCTGGGGCTGAGTCTCTCTATAAGCAAGCACTGTTGATTTTCCCCACAACACGGCACTGATTTTATCGACCCCAGCCGGGATTTGACTTGACACGCGCACGGTGCCGTGCCAGAATCCTTGTCAGAATCTTTATTTATCCTGGGGAAATCCAATGAGCTCTGAAGCTCTTTTAGGGGGTGGGTCAGAAAGCTTCAACGAACAATGCAAACAAAAAACGACGACAGGATTGCAAAGTTTTGTAAAGGTCATGAAAATCACTAAATATTACTCCTCTCATTTACGGGTGCAACACATGACAATCGCCGCTGCCTCCGCCCGCAAGTGTACTGACTCCGACACGTCGGGTAAATGGAAGTGGGTGTGAGAAGCTTTATTATATTCCGCAGAGCGCGTTCACTCAAACTTCCACCGTCTAAAGCGTCCCCAAGCCCTCCTCTCTCCCCTGGCCCCCAGCCCTCTAAGCGACTCTCCTCTCCCCCGCTCCCGTTCCCGCCCCCTCTCTCTTCAATCTCCCTCCATCCAATCGCCTTGCCGCTGCCGTCCCCCGTCACGCCCCTTTAACGTCCCCCATTCGCTCCGCGCACCTCTCGCCTTCTCCCGCGTCGGGAGGTACGCCGGACGCCAGTCGTCTCCCTCCGCCAATGGCGGGTGAGCTTCTTCGTGGGTGCGCTCCTTCAGCCAATAGGGAGCCACGCCTCGTCGGCTCTGTGGTCCACGTCGTGGTCACGCGCGTGTGTGTCTGACCGCCTGTCCGTTCGTGCAGGTTAAGCGTAGTGAGCGACTTCCGACACACGTCGAGTAGAAGGCTTCTTATCTATCAAGAGCACACGGGGCGATTACACTGCGTAACGCGGCTACACCTTAGGCTGTCCAAACACGCAGTCCGTCTCCGTCCTGCGTAGCTACGCTGGCTGGTTGACGAGCGTAGCGGCGGCGGCGACGGAGCTGCTCTTGCAGAAGAACAGCCAGGTGGAGACGAAGAGATGGAGACGGCAGCGACGCAACCAGGACCCAGACCCCACGCTAACAGCCCCGAAGCTCTGGTTCGGTGCTCCTTTTATCTGCCTGGCGCGGCCAAGCTCCACCTCTGGCCACGCCCCCTTTCTAGAAGCTTCGGGATGGTTGCCGGAGCTTCTCGACTGACTTCGCCCTTGACCTTTACCCCCGATACGGCACCTTCATGATAAGGCAGCCATAACCGTAGTTACCCGTTTAGACGGGCAGGTGTCACCCTGTCATTACACAAGTCTAAGAAGAGTAGTTACCCGTTCAGGCTGGCAGGTGTCACCCTGTCATTACACAAGTCTCTAAGAAGAGTAGTTACCCGTTTAGACGGGCAGGTGTCACCCTGTCATTACACAAGTCTCTAAGAAGAGTAGTTACCCGTTTAGACGGGCAGGTGTCACCCTGTCATTACACAAGTCTCTAAGAAGAGTAGTTACCCGTTTAGACGGGCAGGTGTCACCCTGTCATTACACAAGTCTCTAAGAAGAGTAGTTACCCGTTTAGACGGGCAGGTGTCACCCTGTCATTACACAAGTCTAAGAAGAGTAGTTACCCGTTTAGACGGGCAGGTGTCACCCTGTCATTACACAAGTCTCTAAGAAGAGTAGTTACCCGTTTAGACGGGCAGGTGTCACCCTGTCATTACACAAGTCTCTAAGAAGCGTAGTTACCCGTTCAGGCTGGCAGGTGTCACCCTGTCATTACACAAGTCTCTAAGAAGAGTAGTTACCCGTTTAGACGGGCAGGTGTCACCCTGTCATTACACAAGTCTCTAAGAAGAGTAGTTACCCGTTTAGACGGGCAGGTGTCACCCTGTCATTACACAAGTCTAAGAAGAGTAGTTACCCGTTTAGACGGGCAGGTGTCACCCTGTCATTACACAAGTCTCTAAGAAGAGTAGTTACCCGTTTAGACGGGCAGGTGTCACCCTGTCATTACACAAGTCTCTAAGAAGAGTAGTTACCCGTTCAGGCTGGCAGGTGTCACCCTGTCATTACACAAGTCTAAGAAGAGTAGTTACCCGTTTAGACGGGCAGGTGTCACCCTGTCATTACACAAGTCTCTAAGAAGAGTAGTTACCCGTTTAGACGGGCAGGTGTCACCCTGTCATTTCACAAGTCTAAGAAGCGTGTGTTCATCGTTGTGTTGGCGTGCGTGTTTGTGCCTGCGTGACAGCACTTGTGCAGTCCTTCTCGATGATCACCGTGATGGGGAAGTATGACGTGATCCTGTCCACCCTGAAACGAGGTACTCGGCCCTTCCTCACTCGCCGCTCGGTTCACAAGTGTCGGTGGGGGGTGGTGGGGTTGGGTGTCGTCTCATTCGGAATTTTTTTTTATTAATTTCACACGATTGGATTTACTTCCCGAATGTTTCACGTTTAAAGTGCATTAAGTCAACTTGCCGGTTCCCCATCGAGATGGAGCATTGATATCGGCTCACGTGCGGGTGTTGGACGGATTGTTCAATCGCAGGACCGCGAACAATGGCAACGGTTTGATGACGTCTTCATCCAGCAGTGGAGTTATGGCTCATGATGAATATTTTAAGTTATTGTTAAGATGTTCAACGCGTGACAGAGCATGTCATCTGGCAGTCGGCAGACCCTTAAGGGGCTGTGGCAAATAAGAGCTTGAAAAGGGTGATGTAGACTCGGGCGTGAACAGCTGCAGACTTTGTATTTAAGGGTCCGCGGCGAAGCGCCATGATCCGCGCTGGCAAATCAGAAAAAAATCCAGCCAACTCCCGATTACTTGGGGTAGATTTTTTTCAGTGGCAGAAGTGACGGAGCACGCTGAAATGATAAAACACGGTGTTGTTACCCGCTGGACGATATTCCGGTGCCCGATTAGTCCAGCTTTGGTGCTCGCAATGACGGCTAAATACGTCGAAGTGGTTGGCCCTAGCGTGGCCCGTGGGCCGCTTGACGTGAAGTCTTGGGCCATGCCCAGCCCACACTTGTTCGGTTCCCCCACCCGCGACGTCGTCGTCGGTGGTGCCGGGATAGACTGGGCCGAGCGGCGCTGGCGCCTGGAGGAGGAGGGCCGGCGCCTGCAGCTGCTGGCGAGCGCAGAAGCTCCGCCGGCTCGGGGCGACGCGCGAGGGCAGCGCGGGGCCACGACGTCGTCCGCCACGTCGTCGTCCGCCACGTCGTCGACGACGGCGTCGGCACGCCGCGGCTCGCACCGGCGGTGCGACGAGCGGTGCTGCGTGGCGCCGTGCCCCCCGTCGCTGTGCTACGACGTGCCGCGCTGGACCAACCCGCTGCGCTTTCCCCTGCTGCACGGATTCCAGCGCCTGCCCTCCACCTCGCAGGTGCTTCGTTCGGCTGAGATGGTGCACACGCGCGGATGCTGTGGCGCCCTCCTCGCGCGTCCATTTGTTTGTCCGCGGCGAGTGTTTAGTTGGCGGGACGGAAGCCGCACGATAGCTGTAAGGGCAAAAACGCGGTTGCATACGTGCGCTGGTGAGATCGAGTTGACCAGTTCCTATTCTTAGTTTTTTCGGTAAAGTCACGTTGAAGGGAAACAACAAAAAACCAACACACCTGAAGACGACCGTTTGTGTTATGGTCGAAACGTCGTGAGAATTTTTTATTGTTTTATATATATTTTTTATTATTTTGTTGTTTCCCTTCAACGTGACTTTACCGAAAGAGCTAAGAATATGAATTACTGCAGTCATGAAAGCTTTAAATAAAAATTTTACCAGTTCCTGTTTTAACCCTTTCCCATTCCCATGATGCACAAGCACATCATTTTTTTATTCCGAATCGGGAGGGCGTCGCACAGCTTTGGTACGAACCGTCGTAGAGTGCGGTCGCGTCGCTACAGTTCTCTGCGGTGAGTAACCAGTAGCCTTAAAAACAGCGGCACTACGCCTCTCTGAATACAATTAACGCCAACCGCTTGCACGTCGCGAGATCCGGCGGTGAACGGGACCCACCCTGCAAACCTGCGGACGTCTCGGCAGGGGAAAGGTTTGACCGACGCGCCCGGCGCACGCTTGCGTACGCGCGCCAGGTGCACTACCGCGCGCCCTGCGGGCGGCTGCTTGGCTCCGCGGACGAGGCACGCCGCTTCCTGGTGGACTCCGGCTGGCGCCAATTCCTCTGCGCGCGCCTCTTCTCCTTCAACCCGTCCGTCGGCGTGTCCTCCGAGCCCAACCCGGCGCTGCTGCCCGCCGACAACGGCGCCGGGCCCGGCTACTGCCCGGCCGCCCTGCGCCTCCTGCCGCCCGGCTCGGGGCTGCCCCAGCTGCTGGTGGAGGACCTGTCGGAGGGCAGCGAGACGCACGTGGCGGTGCCTTGCGTGAACTCGCTGGGGCTTGACGCGCCCGAGCCCTTCCTGTACCGCTGGCGCCCGTCCTGCGGCTCGGTGCCCAGGCAGGGGCGCCGCTACTGCGTCGCCTGCGACTGCGTGGACGACTGCGGAGACGCGTAATTATTGCGACAGTGTTGCGACCGTCATTGGTGAGGTCAAAAAAGCGATTATCGCTGAAATTAGCGCTGAGGCGGTGCTCACTTCCTGTGAACGGCCCTTGAGCCGGTGGTGGAAATTTAATATTCCTATGGCGTGGGAGAAGCTACTTAGTAGAACAACCACTTGTTGACATCCCCGCAGAGTGGCACCAATTTTAGTAGCCCCGGAGGGATGATGGGCTGAGTCAACCCCTCCACCAGGATTTTAATTTGCAACCTTCTTACTGTGAGCCGCTCACTCGACAGTCGAAATTTCAATTGAAAACTCACTTCCTTAGAACTGATTTTTGTGTTTAGTTTGTTGTTCTTCCCCCCCCCACCTCAGATTAGCGCAGTTAGCTACTTACGGTGCGAAATAAGTTCCACGTACATACTAAGCCACCGAGCCAGCCATAATTACAATCATTGTAGTGTACAGTTCACTGCTCAATGCATCGGCGTATTTTCTCTTAGAGTCCTTCACTTCGCTAATCCCTCGAGGGCGTCCACGGTGTGAAATGGCACACGCATAGCCAACACGTAATGGCGCGTACACTACGCGCGGCGCATGCGTTTTCGACTTACAAGCCATGCACAGTCGACGTAAATAACTGCGGCAGCAACTAGACGTGGCACACCGCCAGCTAAGGAAGAGGCGCTCATCAAGCAACAATCCGCGTCACTGCCCCCTTATTCGTTCTTCTTTTAAGCCTCGCTGGTTTTCCCTCGCTTACACAAACGCCTCTTCCCCATCCCTCCTGCCGACTTCCTCGACCAACCCGTCACGCTCGCTTCATCGTCAGCCACTCAGTGTCACTTTCGCCATCTTTTGTTTCACGCATCATCATCACGTTCGTGTACTGCCGTCCTTCTCATCAGCTCATCTCATCGCACCATTCTGCTGTACAAATAGCTCATTCTTTGTTCAGCGCCTTCGCCGCGACACTTATTGTGAATTCGAATGTGATAAGAATGCAAGGTTGATCGATGTAATCTGTGCGCGTCTCTCTGTGGTGGCCCCGCTGTTGGTGGGTGTGCTCAGGGAGAGCTGTGCCTGCCGGAGACTGTCGGCCAGCGTCGCCCTGGAGGGAGGGAGCTCCACGAGCTACGTCCACGGGCGTCTGCTGGGAAAAGTTCCCTCGGGGTAGCCTGCCCGCCCGCCCGCCCGCTCGTCCGCCCACCCCCTCGCCCACTCGCCCGCCCACCCCCTCGCCCACTCGCCCGCCCGCCCGCACGCCCACTCGCTCACCCGCCCGCTCGCACCAAAACCCAGACTTAAACTGAAACTTTACGAATAATAATTCAGTGCCCTTTCCCCCCCCCCCCCCCCAATTTATTCCACACGTGATAATGGCATCATCTAGCACACCGGACTTACAATCACGTGGTCGCTGGTTCGATCTCCCGGCGCGGCTGCTGAACGGTGGTGCGAGTTTTTATTAAATCCCCCCCCCACCCACCCATCTCTTTCCACCCAGCAGTATAGATGGGTTCACCATAGTTAGTGGATCAGCAGGTAGCGTGTGGTGGGGTGAAGTTTGGCTGCGCCCACCTCTTCCGAGACGTCTGTCCGGCGTGGACAAGTAGGCCAAACTTCCCTTTCGAGGAGCTCTGTAGGACTACCTCTAGTGGAGGCCTCTCCGTTAGTAATCACATGAGCACGGAATTTCAGGGTTGAGCTTTGGCCTTTGATAATGGGCGTTTATCAATTGCAACGTTACACCCCTCGCCGCAGCTCCGATTGGCACGGTTGGCTACGTAGGGTGCGAAATAAGTTCAAAATCAGTTTAACACGTAGGCTTTCGCGACCAAAGACATCCATAATAGAGGTTTTTGGGTTAGATGGCGTAAATATATAAATGTGTGTCGTTAAAACCCGCCACCACCCGACACAGCCAACTAGTAAGGGTTGTCACGTAAACAGAACGTGGCCAATTCCTCACTAGTACGGTGCTATTTCAGGAATATTTTGATGTTTTTTTTCCTGGATTTTCTGTTTGCACAGTCACACAAAGTCACTTTAAGATGTTTTTCTTGTTCATGTTTTTGTTTTTTTTGTTTGTTGCGGTTGCACCCGATTCAAGAGCCGAATGGCTCACAGGGCTATTCCAAAATAAATGAAACTATGAACTATGAACTAGTACAGGCGTAGATGTGTTGACCTCTATGCCTCTATATAAGGAACGAAACAATTACACTTCTCCACAAATCTGGCTGTCACCTGATGAAGCTGGTTGTAATTACTGGAGAAACGTCGTACTCGGTTTGTAAATGTCGTGGCTTGGCTCTCCAACACACACACTGGTTAGTGCTGTACTAGTGGCGAATTGGCCACGTTCTGTGTACGTGACAAGTTCAACATACATTCGTACGTCGCCTCTTCTTCTATCGGTCACCCCACCTCCCTCCTGACGTCGCAACCTCTCGCCACCACAGAATCTACGAGTGCAACGCGCGTTGCGCTTGCAGCAGGAGGGGTCGAGCGGCCTTAGCAGTCAACGCGGAGCAGATGGAGGTGGAGGTGGAGGAGGAGGAGGAGGAGGAGGAGGAGGCCACAGAGGAGACGGTAGCGTGGCGGTGGCCATGTGAGAACCGCGTAGTTGGTGACGGGCTGCGCGTGAGGCTGCAGGTGTTCCGCACCAGGCCGCCGGGCGGGTGGGGCGTGCGCTGCGTGGACGATCTGGACGCCGGCGCCTTCGTGTGCGTCCACGCCGGTGAGGCACGGTGACACGTGCGTCGCGCGCGGGTCGTCGCTTTTTGCAAGCGGCCTTGGGCAGGACGACGCCGCGGAAAACGGGTCGAAGGACAGTGTGTGGGCGAGGCTTCACGACGGAGCGGAGCGGCGGCGGGAAAGAGGCAAGGCGCCCGAGGCTGGCGTCCGCGAGCAGAGATGGCGATGTCACGGGGAGGACCGTGTTGCAGTGGAGAGCGCACGACCGCGATGATGTCGTGAATATGCGCCGAGAATGCGGGTCGCCACTTGAGAACGCAGGGCCTGCGCGGCGAGCTCATCGACCATTATTCCGGCGCCTTGTGAACGGAGCGACGTGGGGTGAATGCCCGACTCGTTGGCCAGCTTGCTTTCAGCTGTTCAAGTGTTTGACGCTCATCGCTGTTCGACCCCCGGCCCGGCGCGTGCAGGGGTCATGGAGGAGAGTCACGTGACGCGGCAGGGGTCGGCGTCGCCCACAGACGGTGGTCACGACCTCGCGGGAGCAGCAGCAGCAGCAGCAGCAGCGGAGGGTGCGCATATCCAGACACGCGCGTACGCACGTACGCACGACGCCCTTACGTAACGTGGTCGGCCTGGGCTGGGGCCCATCCTGCCCCGTGGTTCTCGGTGCAGTTGGACCGCCCGCACACGCTCGATGGTTATGCCAATAGCTGCCACTTTGCTCATTATCTGTTGCCCTTTGTCGAGCTCTGAAGTACCCCGCGTTTCGCTCTTAGAGAAAGACAGCCAGGAGGCATTAGCCCCTGAGTGCGCTGACGAAAACATCAACGGCAGGACAGTTTGTTAAATGTAGTTGTGAACGAAATGGCAGATGACCAAAAAAAATCACCCTTAAAGTCCTCGATCTCCGAAGGTAGGCAGGCTGTATAGCCTGGATCGTGCTTGGACAGGTGGCCACCGTGCTTAAGGCTGCTGTGGGGTTGCGTTGTCAGCAGAGGGCAGTGAAAAAATATCCATTGGCCGGTCCTATGTTCCCCGCCTTCAAGGACCTGCACTACCCAGCGTGGTAAAGTACGGTCAAATAACCCCCCAACGGCACGTGCAGGCCCTCATCCAGCAGTGGATTCACAAAAGGGCAGTACACGTGCAATCACTGTGTGTACGCGTGCAGTGCGATGTAAATAAATTGACTCCTATTTAAATTCATGACATTTCTCAAGTACAATACAAGATTCAGTAAACAATACATATATACGCGAATGCAATTCATACATACTTATAGTATTTTTTAATTACTACTAGCTGGGGGGGGTGGGGGGGGCGGGCGTTATCCGGGCCAAAGGGATGAGCTTGTTGATAACATTTCACATCACACTATCTACTGCATACAGCTCAGATAAAGCACACGTGTGTGTCATGTTGTTACATACCCTCACCATGTGCTCTCGCCGAGCTCTGTGCAGTAAATGGTGAGGGTATGTTAAGAAGATAATAAGTTACTCATTGGTTTTTTCGGTAAAGTCACGTATGTAGAAATACCACGAAATTATATTAAAATAAATCAATCACGACGTGATTCAGGTGTAAAAAACAAATAGCGAGGGAGCACACAGGGTGACATCAACGCAACACGTAGAGAGCGCCAAACTGCACGGAGGCAAATACAACAAGAAGATGAGAGACGAGAATTCAACAAACCTAAGAAAAAAATTATTCTTTGGGGTTTTTAGGTACAAAAAAAACCGACGACGTTTCGATGGCAACACAAGCTCCCCTCTTCCCGGTGACGGACCGCCTGCGTTGCGATCGATTTGTGTCAACGTCGCCGATTGTACATTTTGTTTTGGCCAAGCAACAGGCCGGAAAGAAACGGCGTTACGTATTGGCGGCGAGTAGCGTGTGACACACACGCCCATACGCGCGAAACTACTCACTTTTATACGTATATATTATTATTATTATCGTCGTGGCTGTGATGTTTTACCGTCCACTTTTTTTTTACCGGTATGCATAGCAGGCACGTGCCGCCCCCACTCTTAGGGGGCCGTCCATAAATGACGTCACGCACTTGGGGGGGAGGGGGTGGGGGGGTCAGACATTTGTGACGAGGGGGGGCGGGGGTTTGAGAAATGTGACGTGGCATCATAATGCGCAACTTTAAATAAATATAGAATTGTTATAACAGCACTCCTACGACATCAGAGTGCAGCGCTCCGCATTAAATACGCACTACAATGACAGTAGTTTAAAGCCATTTGAAGCATGTTTTATTTTCAGTATGGTTTTGGGGGGTTGAGGGGGGGGCAGAGCTTTGTGACGTCATATTTGAGGGGGGGGGGTCTGACTTTTTGTGACGCCGTGTGACGAGGGGGGTGGGGTCAAAAATCGTCCAAAATCGCGTGATGTCATTTATGGACGGCCCCTTAACCCCCACGACCCGCACTGAGCCAAGAAAGCCCTCATCAAGCAGTGGTAACCAAAGAGAGGGGGCTCCACTTTGTACGTAAGTACCTGTCCTGTATACGTGTGTGTTGCCACAGCAATGCCTGGACGTGGAGGAGTGGCTGGCCCTGGTGTTAGAAGAATCTTGGGAGTTGCCGTACCATCTTACAAGGGATGCCTAGGTGAGACGGGAAGGTGCACGTCACTCCGGGTACCGAGACTTCGGTTCTGGCTGGCTTCTATTGATGCCCCCAGTCGATCTTCTCTCAGTAGGGGAAGGAGCTCATTCTCTTCGGCCTTCACTTGGCTGCCCGTGCTGTCGACTCCTCGACCCTGTTCCAAGTCCAGGCTCAACACCTTCCTCTTCTCCACCTTTAACTGGCTGCCTCTCTGTCTCTAAATTCTAGATATGTCCGCTCCTTCTGTGCGGCGCCTTTGAATGTGGCCACGGATGCTGTGGCAAAAAAAATATTTGTGGCGTGGGCAATTGTGTTGCTTGGGGGCGCCGCAGTGTCGAGGTGTTAACTACCTTGCCTGGTATACAGGAAGTCGGGGATTAGATACCAACCCTGACGCTTGCATATTTGGAATTTGCATGTACTCTCCGTGGTCGCGTGAATTATTTTTCAAGGGCCTTCCATGTTTTCCCTCCACATTGAGAAACAATTGGTTTCGAGTTTTTTTTTGGCTGATATTAATGTCCCCGTGATAATCCACTTAATTGAGCCATCGTTTGTGGCCAGGTCGCTTCTGAAAAAAGAGCTGTATGGCTCAGTGGGCCTTACCCGGTAAAATAAAAGATAGTTTAGTTTTAGTTTCTATGACCAAATCACCTGCCATGTGCCCAATGTGATCATATGACGGAAACTAAAAGCAAGGTTCAGTCTGGATGTTTGGATAGGCGACCCCTGTGCACACACAGTTTGGCATCGGGCTGCGAGGCTACTTGGTGGGCAATAGAGTGCAGCAGATGCTTGTGCACGACTGCCAATGCAGTAGCACCAAATGATCTGTACGCCGGGTACAATTTTGGGGTGCGTATTACTTTTCCGCATAGTTTACTGAACGTCCCACCGGATTGGCGGATATCGGTGAAAAACTGATCCGGGTGTTTCCGTTTTCCCGCAGAGAGTCTGAGCTCCGAGTCGGAGGGAGAGCATTTTGCATATCAGCTGGACACGAGGGAGGGGAGCGTGGGGAGGTTTATAAACGTGAGTACGCAGCGGAGGGCGGCCGCTTGTCTCGGACGTCTCTCAGGTTGCCCCAGACAAAGAGCCCCACTAGGAAGATGACTTCCTAGAGACCCACGAGGCTAAGCCGAGGCTGAGGCTCGGAGCATTATTAATGTCGAGGCGAGTGTCAAGGCCGGTCGTGACGTCGTGAGATGGCGTCGCTGAACGTCATCGGGAGCGAAGGCGATTACGTCCTGTCATCGTTTTTGGTGACAAGGATAACCGTTTCAGCGCCGGTTATCAAGGTTTTAGAGCATCCCTTTGATCAATTTGCCCGGTTTACTCAAGGCTGCGTACCGAGTAGCTACAGTCAGTTGGACAGAGGCAATGCATGAACATTTTCCATCGTCTTCTTGTTCTTTCGGTAAACAAGTAGCCTTCTTCACCTGAAGATGGCTACTTGTTTTGTGGCCGAAACGTCGTGAGAATCTTATTTCATTATGTTTTATTTTTATTATTTTATTTCCATTCTACGTGGTGACTTTACCGAAAGAACCAAGAAGATGAATCCCTGCAGTCACGAAAGCTTTAAATCGAAATTTTCCATCTTAATTACACGTGACCAGTTTGAAACAGGCAGTGTCCTGAGGACCCCCAAGTCACAGGTTAAGGATGAGATCTGAGAACAATGAACTCGAGCCAGTTCCGGAGCCGGGGACTGCCCTCAACGCAAGACTGCTGTGGGATCCCTCGCCACTTACTGCAAGCGCCAAATCAATCTCAATATTTATGTCTTTTGTTCGTGTGCGCGCGCGCGTGTGTTGGAACTTGCCGGGTTTGTCTCACAGCACAGCTCCAGCCCCAACATGTTCATCCAGGAGGTGTTTGTGGACACGCACGACCCGCGGTTCCCGTGGCTCGCGCTCTTCACCCACAGGTGAGCGCTGAGCTCGGTGGCGGCGACCCCCAGCGGCGCGTCAGCGAGCCCGGGGCCGCTGACGCGCCGGTGTCCGGGCGAGCGTGCGGCTGCGTTCAATGTCGGTGCTCGTTTGCTCGGTGACCCGCGCGGGAAGACCCTCTTGACAATTCTGACGGATCACCCGATGACGCTGGTTGTGATCGCCAGCGGAACGGCACGGGATTACTCAGCCACGACACCGGGTGTGCCGAACTAATAGGCACGTTTTTGCTTTACGTGACAAAGCTTACTAATTGACTGTGTCCGGTGGTACGGCACATTTATATTTACACAATCTAACCCAAAAAAACCTTGATATTGGTCACGAAAGCCTACGTGTTCAACTCGTTGACTCACCTGTCCCTTTTTGAGTTGTATGTACGATGAACTTCTTTCCCACTGTACGTAGCCAACCGTGCTAATCGGAGGTGCAGGGCAGAAGTACAACAAATTAAACACAAAAAAACTGTTCTAAAGAAATTATTTTCAAGTTTAGATTTGAAACATGCACGGCTCCAGTGGCTTCCTAATATCGGAAGGAAGAGCATTCCAGACGGCCGCAGAAAGGCATCTGAAAGCACTCGATGCAGCGACCGTCTTTGTTCAATGGTTAGCCAAAAAAGCCGCTGCCGTGTGGATCACCGGAGTTGAACTGCGTGTTAGCAAGCGAAGGCTTTTTGTGTTGTGGCATGTATTTGCTTGCGATCAGGTACTGTGATGTAATATCAGGTGCTGTGATATCACATGTCACATCGGATGCTGACGTGAAGCCAGATGCTGTGACATGCTCAGGTGTTTCGATGTACGATCATTGTGGAGTGATGCGTGTTCAACTGCTTTGATGTACAATCAGCTGATGTGACATTTGACCAAGTGCTGTCACGTCAGCTTCAGCTGCTGTAATATACAGCGAGATGCTGATATTAGCCAGGTGCTGTGTCACTGTGAAATGCCATCAGGTGCTTTAATGTACGATCACACACTGTGGCATGAGCTCAACGCGGCTTGATTAGCGATCAGATCCCGTGAGGTACGATCGAGGTACCGTGACACGCGTGACAGAGATTCCCACACATAGCTAACCACCGTACCGCCGCTCCCCGGCCCTGCCGTGACGGCAGCTGGCAGGGGTTGTGCCCGAGTGACGTTCGCGCGGCCAGACGCGGCGCCGTGCGGCGACGTCCGCTCGCGACGCCGTCCCGGTAACGCGGCGTGTGCCGCCCCAGGTTCGTGCGGGCGGGCGAGGAGCTGACGTGGGACTACAGCTGCCGGCAGGGCGCCGCCGGCGATTCGTCCGCGTGGCTGCCCGCCGCACCGTCGCCCCCGCAACCGACGGTCGCTCCCAACGCCGCCTCTGATCCCAGCCACCCTTCGTCGGGCCGAGTCGGTCCAATGCTCCAGTAGTCGCTGTGCGAATATAGTAACGTACTGGGATTGTCTGGCAAGCGATGTTTCCGCAACAGCGTGGAGACTCCGCTAACAAATCAGCATTGCCTTTGCACGCTGTACATTGTCTGAGCTTGGGGTGTGCAATTTTATATATATGTAAAAAAAAATTCGCTCTTGAGATATTTTTCTTTTAAGGGTCCCCCCCCCCCACCAAAATATGTTTTTCTTATTTGCAGCGCAGTAATACCCCGATTTACATCGGGGTATTTACGTGGTCTCGCAAATACGTCGTCACTTTATTATGACCACTACCTGAATTGCATTGCCTCAACCCCCTCACGTCGCTGACGGCGGCATCCGTCCTTTCGCCGAGTCATCCACTAACCAGGATTTTAACTCGCGACCTTCTGATTGTGGTCCGCTTGCTTTTCCGCTGAGCCACCTGGCCAGTTGGCCAGCTCGAGGGGGGGGGGGGGGGGGGTTGAAATTATGTTTTTTTTTAAATGTACGAACAAGTTTCCCGGAAAAAAATGTTTCCAGTCTGGAAATTACCTTGGCTGAGGAATAACGGTTTTGGAGCTTGAGGTTGGTGAGCAGTGCACCTCCTGCTAACACTGAACATTCCCACCGCTCCATGCAGCCATTGCACCGCAGAGTGTAGCGGGCAAGCAGTTTTGTGTGGCTGTATTGGGTATTGAGTTACCAGCTTGTCGGCAGTTTCATTAATGAAGCACAGAGCCTAGATGGAGGTTTTTTTTATTTTCCAATGCAATTGTGATTTAACTGTTCATCCCTGGCTGGCTCGGCTGCAATGGTTAGCGCGTTGCAGTATGAGCACGGTGATCCCGAGTTCGATTCCAGGCCATGGCCAACAAGCGGCGAGCGATATCCGAACCAAATTCTCGACTTAAAGCTTTCGTGACTGCAGGAATTCATATTCTTTGGATCTTTCGGTAAAGTCACGTGGATATGTTCAAATTAATAAAAATAAAATAAACAAATAATTACGGCGTTTCGATCACAACACAAGCGTCTGTGTTGTGATCGAAACGTCGTAGTTTTTTGTTTATTTTATTCATTTGAACCCATCTAGGTGACTTTACCGAAAGACCCAAAGAATATAGATATCTGAACCAGTCCTCTATGCCCAACACACACCCTTCATCCGTCCACACGACTTGTGTGACCAAACAACTCCCATGACCGATACAGCATGGGAGTAGCCTTCATCCAGCAGTGGATTGACGGATGTTTTTTGTTATATCCTCTATAATTATCCAGGTGGTTAAACAAACTCATAGAGTAATGAAACAATGCCTCTTTTTTTCAAGGGTGACCTTAATACGGCTATGAACTATACACATGCCTGTAAACTACGTGTCAATCGCACAATAACGTTACATTTATGTGTTTTCATATATATTAAGAAACCCCAAGAAAATATTCTCATTTGAGAATGCATTGGGGGGGAAAAAACATACCTTGTCTAGATTATATATCTGAGTACTTACGGGATGGAGCAAGATGGTTTGATGGTTTCTTTTTTACACCAATCCTACCTCTAGCGTCACGTTAAATGTTTCACGCCGTTATTGGGCAAAACATGCATCCTCTGCAAATGAAAGAATGCAAACCGATTCGTCACGTGGGTCACCACGGTAATGGTGAAATTGGAAGTGAAATCTTAGATATCACTCTGCCCACTCTGAACTAAACTACAGTAAAACCTTGGATTGCGAGCATATATTGTTCCGGAAACGTGTTTGTAATCCAAAGCACTCGGATATCAAAGCGCTCGTATATCAGTTGTGATCACGTGACGCTCGGCAATGCAAAGCGTACACGTACACTACTCGTATTGCAAGACACTCGCTCGTTTATCAAATTAATATTTATTTAACATTTTTGCTCGTCTTGCAAAACACTCGCAGACCAAGTTACTCGCAATCCAAGGTTTTACCGTATCTTTATTTTGACAGGCAAGGCCCACTGAGTTATATAGCACTTTTTCAGAAGCGACCTGGCCACAGATGATAGCGAAGTGGTTTATCATGTGAAATTGTATTGCAGCCAAATACCCTAAACGCAGCGTTCTAAATGTGGAGGGAAAAATCGGAGGACCTGGAGAAAAATCCACGCGACCGACGGGAGAACGTGCAAACTCCAAATAAACAATCTTGATTTGAAGCTTTCGTGGCTGCGGGAATCCATACTCTTTGGTTCTTTCGGTAAAGTCATCACGTAGGTAGAAAAATAATAGATCACGACGTTTCCATCGCAACACGAGCGTCCGTCATCAGGTGAAACAAACAGCAGGTGGACTGCTGCAACAAGAGGTTATATAGGATTCTAGTGGGCCCGACCCAAGGGTAAGTGGACGGAGCTCGAGAAGGAATTTGAATGTAAATGTGAGAGATTAGCATGTCAATGTGAGACGGCCCAGCCACCGGAGGTGTGCCAATGAGAAGATTGGCGTGTCATTGTCAAGAGAGGCGGGCAACAGAAATTTAAAAAAACCCGTAATAGCAAGAGATACACGTGGAGAGAGAGAGAGACAGACTTTTAAACAACTTTTATTGACGCCAGCAGCAGAAGCACTGGAGGCGATTTAGATATGAAATACACAAAGTCACCAGCGAACAAATGAAAATAAACGTTACAAATCCACGCGCTGTGGCGCTAAAAAGCACCGCGCGCAACACGAAAGATAAGCCACGTGGTGGTTGTGGTGGTCATTCGCGCACGCCACGGTGACGAGCGAGCGCTTCAGAAGGTGAACATGAGGATGCCGTCCACGCTAGTACAGAGGGCTTGTCCGGCTCCCCAGCGTTCGAAGAAGACGTGCACATCACCGACATGTGTGTGGTATGCGTGCAGAGACACAGAGCGAGAGAGACACAGACACACCGAGCGACACACACAGCGAGAGAGACACAGAGGGACAACCACAGCGAAAGAGACACAAAGAGAACAAGACCATAGAGAGACAGAGAAACACAACCTAGACAGAGAGAGACGTAGAGAGAGACGTAGAGAGAGACAACCACAGAGAGAGAGAGAGACGCACAAAGAGAACAAAACCATAGACTTGACTTTTAAATAAACTTTATTGTCCAGCAGCAAATGCCCTGGACGGTTCCGGTGCTCCATTGCGAGAGTCGCCAATAAAAAAAGCCAACAATGTCCGTGCGCGTCATCGCGCCCAAGACCATCGACACCAGCCACAGGCAACAACCTCGTCACCGTCAACACAAGCGCACATATCGAAAAACAACACCGTTCCGCAATTACACAGAAGCGGGAAAAAAACCGGGTCCAAAGTGCGAACCACGCTCCGCCCCCCACGGTACGGGTGAACCCAGCCACCAAAACAAAATCAAAACAAAATCAAAACAGGTCCGCGCGCGTCACCGCGCGCACATCCAAACAACGCAGCTGATCGCCGCCAATGGAGGTAGGTATACAGACCGCTTCAGTGGACGTGCTGCACACGAGGCACGCACAGCACACCTCCTGGCGCGGCTACCGCCAGCTTAGGTGGCTCACGGTCCACCGCCAGCCCAGGTGATCGCGTGTGCAGAGGAAACCGTTTCGAGTCCGCGCGCGTCATCGCGCACCTTGCCCTTTTAAATCCCGAGGCCACAGCGCTAGGTGTTGGTGTTGGCGGTGGCCACAGGGGGCCCCTTTAGCTGGGAGGAATACCTCCTCTCTGCCTTCCGTACTAGAGCCTCCACCTTGTCGGCCTCCTTCCGGCTGCAGACGTACCTGTGCGGATCCTTGCAAAGTGGTCGCGCGGCCTGTATGAAGGCCAGCGCGTCGGGGAATTGTTCTCTGAAGATGCCCGTGCGCCCCTTGAAGGGGTGTCGTACGTAGTCAATGATGGCCCCTGGGTTGTACTCTATCCCCCTCCGGACTCGCGGGCGGCTCGTTTCACTTGTGTTCTCAACAACGTTGCACCTTAACCACCCGTCGTCCCTGTAGGTGTTGTCGTCGTCGTTGTTTTCGTTGCTGTTGTTTCTACAGTCGCCTTGTATGTTCTCTTGGGGCTTGGCGGCCGCCTCTCGTGTCAGGCCACCCCGAGCCGGGTTTTTCCTGGGCTTGGGGTGGTGCACCTCCGCGGGTCCAGCAGCCATCGCCCCGTCAGACGGGGAGGCGGGCTGCTCGTCTCTCGCGTGCGCCGCGGCACCGTCAGGCGCCACGGCACTCTCGAGCGCCGCGGCACCGTTAGGCGCGGCGGCGTCGGTGAAGGTGATGGTGGTGGTGGTGGTCTGCAATTCCGGCCAAGGCTGGGTCCGGCTCCGATGGTCGCTCTGCTACCGCGACGTCGTCCGGCAGGCGGAGTCCGCCGTCGTCGCTCATCCCGTCCCGCGGCCCGGGTTCGTCGTCGCTCCCCGTCGCCGCTTCCGTGCGGTCCTCCGGCTCGGTTTGTTGTCGCCGGCGACCACCGTCCGCTTCGCGGGGACCCCGACACGTCCCGCCGACGCGGGGTCGCTCCTGGCCCTCCGCTTCCTCCGCCGGGGAGGGGCGGACGGGCGGACGAAAACGTCTCCCTCGTCCTCGGTCGTCCGTGCCCCGCAGTCAGCTGCCAGGACGGCGAGGTCACCCCGCTGCCCTCCCTGCTGCTGCTGCTGTTGTTGATTTTGGTGTTCTTCTTGTTGTAGTCGATGGCGGTGCTGTTGCTGCGGCCGCTGCTGCTGCTGTCTCTGCTGCTGCTCCGCCCGCCCCGTTGCGGGCGGCGCGGCGGACTCGCTCGCCCTGTTCGGGCAGTTCCTCCGGGCGTGGCCGCTGCCTCCACACCCGAAACAACGCATCCCAGCCGTGGATGCGTGCACTGTGTACACGTGGCCCTGCACCGTGTGCTTAAAGTTAACACCTAAGTCTGCGTTGCCATCCTTCAAGACCATGAAAACCTGGCGCTGAAGCGACAATACGTGCGCCAACCCGGGGTCCCTCGTTCGTAGAGGCAGCAGCGTGACCTTCGACACCGCCGTCCCGTAGCGATGGAGTTCCCGCAGCAGGTCGGCGCTGCTCAGAAAGGGCGGCGCGCCCGAGAGCGCCACCCGGACGGCGAGCGGGGCGCACCGCAGGTGAAGCTCACCCACGGTGAGCCCCGTCTCCACCAGGCGCTCCGCCATCGCCTCCTCCGCCACGTACACCGTGACCCCTCCGCTCTGCCGCTGGGCCGCGACGACGCCGGCGTAGCCGACGTCGTCGCGGCCACCGCGGCGTCGACGGCGATCCCGGACGGCGGAAAGATGGCGAGACCGTTCCTCCTCGTGAGAGTCTCCAGCGCGGTGCGCTGCGCCATGGTGGTGGTCGTCAGCAGCCACACCTGCGCACGTGGTCGCTGTTGTTGTTGTCGTTGTTGTCGTTGTCGTTGTTGTTGTTGTCGTTGTTGTTGTTGTCGTTGTTGTTGTTGTTGTTGCCGTTGTTGTTGTCGTTGTTGTCGTTGTTGTTGTTGTTGTTGTCGTTGTTGTCGTTGTTGTTATTGTTGTTGTTGTCGCTGTTGTTGTTGTCGTTGTTGTTATTGTTGTTGTTGTTGTCGTTGTTGTCGTTGTTGTTGTTGTCGTTGTCGTTGTTGTTGTCGTTGTTGTCGTTGTTGTTGTTGTTGTTGTCGTTGTCGTTGTTGTTGTCGTTGTTGTCGTTGTCGTTGTTGTCGTTGTTGTTGTCGTTGTTGTCGTTGTCGTTGTTGTTGTTGTCGTTGTTGTTATTGTTGTTGTTGTCGCTGTTGTTGTCGTTGTTGTTGTCGTTGTTGTTGTTGTTGTCGTTGTTGTCGTTGTTGTCGTTGTCGTTGTTGTTGTCGTTGTTGTCGTTGTTGTTGTTGTTGTTGTCGTTGTCGTTGTTGTTGTCGTTGTTGTCGTTGTTGTTGTCGTCGTTGTTGTTGTCGTCGTTGTCGTTGTTGTCGTTGTTGTTGTTGTTGTCGTTGTTGTTGTTGTTGTCGTTGTTGTTGTCGTTGTTGTTGTTGTTGTCGTTGTTGTCGTTGTTGTTGTTGTTGTTGTCGTTGTTGTTATTGTTGTTGTCGCTGTTGTTGTCGTTGTCGTTGTTGTCGTTGTTGTCGTTGTCGTCGTTGTCGTCGTTGTCGTTGTTGTTGTCGTTGTTGTCGTTGTTGTCGTTGTTGTTGTCGTTGTTGTCGTTGTTGTCGTTGTCGTTGTCGTTGTTGTCGTTGTTGTCGTCGTTGTTGTCGTTGTTGTTGTTGTCGTTGTTGTCGTTGTTGTTGTTGTCGTTGTTGTCGTTGTTGTCGTTGTCGTTGTTGTTGTCGTTGTTGTTGTTGTTGTTGTCGTTATTGTTGTTGTTGTCTTTGTTGTTGTTGTCGTTGTTGTCGTTGTTGTTGTCGTTGTTGTCGTTGTTGTCGTTGTTGTTGTCGTTGTTGTTGTCGTCGTTGCCGTTCTCTGTTCAGCCCACGAGCCGCTCGGAATAAATTTTCCGGGACGACTCAGCGAGCAAAAATAAAGAAGAAATCAAAGGGAATAAACCATTACAAAATGAGGGGAAGAGCGATGTTTAAACTCCCCATTGTAACCTCTCTCAGGCTTGGCCTAATTGATGGAAAATCAGGCCCCCATTGATCCAGGTGAGCGGCGCGGAGCTTCACCTGGACGCAGCCACCTCCGCATATGCGCAGAGAGAGAGAGAGACAGAGAGAGAGACAACCAAGAGAGACGTAGAGAGAGAGAGACTCACAGAGAGAGACATATGGAGACAGAGAGACACAATACAAAGAGAGAGACACAGAGGCAACCCCACAGAGAGAGAGAGACACCTACACACAGAGACACAGAGATACAAAGAGAGAAACACAGACATACAGAGAGAGAGACACAGATAGAAACACTAACAGAGAGACACCCACAGAGAGAGAGAGAGACACATAGGGAGATATTTAAACTAGTGATGTACTCAGAGAGTCGGAAATAACAGCTGACATAGGCAGGTAGATTGGAATCATCCAGCCAGTTAAGACTTTACTTGGTTAATAACGTTCTTCCAATTGTGGTGGGTTGAATAACTAGAAGCAGGCTTCTCTTAGGCAACACAGTTTTTTTTTTTATTTAACAATTAGCACTTAACACAGAGAGGTAACGGCCCGTCACACCCGATACACCATGGAGGTTACTCTCCAGACTACTACGCCTCTCACTGGCTAATCTACGAGTCCTCCGTGAGTGAAGCTTGAATCTTCACTGGTATATAAGCTGGAGCCGACCCTTGCCAGGGGTACGGCTCTGCGCTTGGGGCTTCTATGTCTTCAGCTGGACGACGACTGCCGGGACCGTCCAGAGGTCCGGCTTTTATACAGAGCCGTGGCTCGCTCCGCCCCGGCCACGCCTTCCTTCTCGAACCTTCGAGAAGGATCCGGGGATGATGTCATCCCCCAGCCCCCCTCCTGGGGTCTGCCCCTTTTACATCCTGTTCCATAGGGTAACCGTTGGACCCTATGGCCCATCGACTGTCAGTACTGTGGCTCAGCCCTTCTGTTGCCCCCTATTGGCATTAGGCTGGTATTGCGGGCTTTTCGCATGGGAACGGCGCATCTTGGCCCAATTACACAATGAATAACAATGATTGCTCAGTTTGTACCCATCCTCTCGGTTGAAGTTGTGTCTGTGTTTATATATCTGGATGTCTTCATGAACAAATCTCTGATTATAGCCGGTGGGTTTGCAGAGTACCTTCGTCTTGGAAAATCAATTTCGTGTGAGCCCACCGCGTTAAAATAATGATCTGCAACGGCAGAGGTATTGGTTCTACCGTGTTTCAGATCTGCCTTGTGTTCGCGAACGCGGTCCGAGACATGTCGTTTCGTTTCCCCAATGTAACTGCTGCCGCAGCCACAACTTAGTTTGTAGACACCAGGGTATTGCATGTCAGGAATCACATCCTTTACAGATAGGATCAAATCACGGATTTTGTGTACCGTGTTGAAACGAACCTGGATCTTGTGTTTGTTTAATATTTTGGAAATATTTTTGGTAACCCAAAAAAATGGCAAAGTGATGGTTTTGATTGGATCCTCAGATGGTCGTCTCCCCATGGCTGGGGAGACAACCATCTGAGGATCCAATCAAAACCATCACTTTGTGGATTGTACGGTCAGAATATCCATTCATCCTGAAGGCTTGGTGTACGTGCTGCAACTCACTGGCTAGGTGGTGCTGGTCGGAGATGCAATGGGCCCTATTGTGTAGTGTTTTGATGAGGAAATCTTCTGGGCTGGGTGGTAGTGGCAGTCAGGCTTTAGGATAGGCATCCGTGTAGGTGGCTTTCCTGTAGACAGTATGTCTCAACGAGCCATCAGGTCTCTTCTCGATCAAAACACCTAGGAATGGTAACTTGCCATCCTTTTCCACTTCCATGGCGGATTTGATGGCTGGGTGCATGGAATTTATGTGGTGGAAGAATTGGTTTAGTGCTGGCTGGCCATGTGGCCAGATGACGAACGTGTCATTTACGTACCTCTTCCACAAGGAAGGACTTAGGGTGGATGTCTGGATGGCATCTGTCTCAAATTTATCCATGAAAACATTCGCTACCACTGGCGATAAGGGAGAACCCATTGGGGTACCTTCCTCTTGTTTGTAGAATGTACCAATCCAGGTGAAGTATGTGTTGGTAAGGCAGTGCCTCACCAAAGTTGGCACATCAGAATTCAGTCCCTGTTGGGCCAAGTCTTCAATGATTGCAATGGTGTCAGGCACAGGTACCTTGGTGAACAGAGAGACTACATCGAAACTTCGATTTAAAGCTTTTGTGACTGCAATGATTCATCTTCTTTGGTTCTTTCGGTAAAGTCACGTAGAATGAGAATACAATAATAAATTGATAAAATAAGATAACACAATAATATTCTCACGACGTTTCGGCCACAACACAAGCGGCCTTCATCAGGTAAAGGGACGAGACTGTCTGGTAGGACAGCGCTGGAGTGAAAGAGCCATGTTCAGATCACGACCTTTAAGCTGTGTGAGAGGAAACAAAGCGCCTTGACAAAGGAATTAGCATATAATTTAGCATTGAAATGGCTGAGTGATTAGCTTGTGACTCGTCACAGAAATAGCTATGTTAAAAGTTAAAGCATACACATCCGCAGAGGCACCCCTTGAAAAGGAATTAGCATAGAATTTAGCATTGAAATAGCTAAGTTAAAGCATACACATCCGCAGAGGCACCCCTTGACAAAGGAATTAGCATAGAATTTAGCATTGAAATAGCTGAGTGATTAGCTTGTAACTGGTCACAGAAATAGCTACGTTAAAGTCAGAGCATACACATTCACCGAGGCACTTAGTACAAATCAAACAGGAGAATTTAGCATTGAAATAACTAGGCGAATTTAGCATTGAAATAACTGAGTGATTAGCTATTGACTGGTCACAGAAATGACTATGTTGAAGTCAAGGCCTACACATCTGAGCTATTCACAGTACTATATAGTGAACCAATAAAGAACTAAAATATAAATTACCTTAATGTTATCAATAAACTCTATATTCTCCAATCAGCTAAGCTACCAACAATAAGTCGTTATATATCACAATGCTATATGGCGAAAAAATGGGTGGATTCTTACCCTCAACTTTAGCAACACGGATAGCTACGGGCCCCGTTCAGACGGACGAGTTCGTCCATGGTCGGAACAGAGGAGGGGGAGAGAGACGGCTGCGAGGCGCTATTATACTCCATGTTGTAAAACCATACCATTAACCGTGGTGTGAAAGGTATTAAGAGTCAATGCTGGCAAAGGAGCTGCGGTCTGAAGGTCACCATAAAAATACAATTAATTAAGAAAAGAAATGATTTAAAACATTTCGATTTAAAGCTTTCGTGACTGCAATGATTCATCTTCTTTGGTTCTTTCGGTAAAGTCACGTAGAATGAGAATAAAATAATAAATTGATAAAATAAAATAACACAATAATATTCTCACGACGTTTCGGCCACAACACAAGCGGCCTTCATCAGGTGAAGGGAGCGAGACTGTCTGGTAGGACAGCGCTGTGGTAGGACAGCGCTGTCCTACCAGACAGTCTCGCTCCCTTCACCTGATGAAGGCCGCTTGTGTTGTGGCCGAAACGTCGTGAGAATATTATTGTGTTATTTTATTTTATCAATTTATTATTTTATTCTCATTCTACGTGACTTTACCGAAAGAACCAAAGAAGATTTAAAACATCTTTCCAGTGGTTACTAAGCCAGAATCCATCTTCTCGGTTGAAATTGTCTCTGTGCTTGTATATGTGAATGGCCTCATGAACGAATCTCTCATGGTAGCCGGTTGGTTTGCAAAGAACCTCCGTCTTGGAGAAGTCAATGTCATGTGAGCCCACTGAATTATAACAGTGATCTGCCACGGCAGAGGAGTTCGTCCTACCGTGTTTCAAGTCTGCTTTATGTTCGCGGATGCGGTCCGAGATATGTCGTTTGGTTTCTCCAATGTAGCTACTACCACAGAGGCACTTTAGTTTGTAAACGCCCGGGTACTGTATGTCTGGAACAGCATCTTTTACAGATGGAACTAAATCACGGATTTTATGTACTGTGTTGAATCGGACCGGTGATATATAACGACTTATTGTTGGTAGCTTAGCTGATTGGAGAATATAGAGTTTATTGATAACATTAAGGTAATTTATATTTTAGTTTTTTATTGGTTCACTATATAGTACTGTGAATAGCTCAGATGTGTAGGCCTTGACTTCAACATAGTCATTTCTGTGACCAGTCACTAGCTAATCACTCAGTTATTTCAATGCTAAATTCGCCTAGTTATTTCAATGCTAAATTCTCCTGTTTGATTTGTACTAAGTGCCTCGGTGAATGTGTATGCTCTGACTTTAACGTAGCTATTTCTGTGACCAGTTACAAGCTAATCACTTAGCTATTTCAATGCTAAATTCTATGCTAATTCCTTTGTCAAGGGGTGCCTCTGCGGATGTGTATGCTTTAACTTAGCTATTTCAATGCTAAATTCTATGCTAATTCCTTTGTCAAGGGGTGCCTCTGCGGATGTGTATGCTTTAACTTTTAACATAGCAGTTTCTGTGACCAGTCACAAGCTAATCACTCAGCCATTTCAATGCTAAATTATATGCTAATTCCTTTGTCAAGGCGCTTTGTTTCCTCTCACACAGCTTAAAGGTCGTGATCTGAACGTGGCTCTTTCACTCCAGCGCTGTCCTACCAGACAGTCTCGTCCCTTCACCTGATGAAGGCCGCTTGTGTTGTGGCCGAAACGTCGTGAGAATATTATTGTGTTATTTTATTTTATCAATTTATTATTTTATTCTCATTCTACGTGACTTTACCGAAAGAACCAAAGAAGATACATCGAAACTGACAGGCAAATCATCTGAAGACAGTGAGATGTCTTTGATTAGAGAAACCAAGTGAGCCGAGTTAAGTCCAGCTGAGGTGGACTTGCCCGTGAATGGAAACAAGGTCTCAGAAATCGTGCCAGTTTGTAGGTGGGTGAGTTAATGGTGGAGACAATGGGATGGAGCGGTGTACCTTCTTTTTGGAAGGCCATAACATCTGGATGGTCTAGCAGCAGAAGGTTTTATAGAGAGCAGCATGGTTGGTTCGATGAGGGAAGTCGAGTTAGTGATGACATTGTTGGTTTTCCTAAGGGGCCGTCCATGAATGACGTCACGCACCTGGGGGGGGGGGGGGGTCAGACTTTTGTGACGATGTGTGACGAGGAGGGGGGTTGAGAAATGTGACGTCACATCAAAATGCGCAACTTTAAATAAATATAGACAACACGTTCTACTTAATTAAATAGACTTTTTAATAAATTATTTCTCCTACGACATCAGAGTGCAGCGCCACATTAAATACGCACTACAATAACAATAGTTTAAAGCGATTTGAAGCATGTTTTATTTTCAAAATGGAAATATAGTTTTTTGGGGGGGGGGGGGGGGGCAGAGCGTTGTGACGTCATATTTGAGGGGGGGGGGTCTGACTTTTTGTGACGCCGTGTGACGAAGAGGGGAGGGGGGGGTCAAAAATCGTTCAAAATCGCGTGACGTCATTTATGGACGGCCCCTAACCAGGCGGTTGGTAGGATCTCTATTGATTTTGGTATAGCTATTGGCGATATATATGGCACTCGTTTGATGTGCCTCCCCGTTCTCAGAAATGTTTGTTTTCATGGGCGGCATCGGGCAGTAACATGTTTCAATGATAAGCGAATTGCAGCAGCGAGGCATCTATTAAAGGGGCCCTAAAATCAGTTCGACGGCCGAGTCACGGGATCCGAAGTTGCCCAGGTAACCCATCAACAAGCGACGCACGTGGCAGCTCCCACCTCTCACTTACCACCACACACAACCGCAGTTTGTCTAAACACAGGCCGGGCCGTGTTTATAAAGAGACGCGCGCGGCGCTTGAACAGCCACACGGAAGCTCACACGGCGACACAAAGGAGGTAAGACGAGGTGAGCCTGACATGGCACAGAGAGAATGTCCGTAGTATAAACACCGTTCAGCCAGCGAAAATAAGACGTCTTAGTAATTCGTGCGGTTGTCAGATCTCAACTCAAATAATAATGATGATGATAATTGTATGTGATCACCATTTTCATTTCGTCTGTCAATCCAACTTGGTGGATGAAGGCCACCCCCACGCCGTATCGACTGCAGGTTTTTTTTTACCATACTTCACCACCCTGGCTCGTGGGCGGGGGTTGCGAACTGAGGACCGATTCAGATATCATAATCCAGAACCAGGGATCGAACTCAGCTCGCTAGGATTATAGCGCGGTGTGCTAATCACGGCCACCGCTCAACTCCCTTGTTTATATAATACGTACAGTGAGGGAAAAAAGTATTTGATCCCCTGCTGATTTTGTACGTTTGCCCACTGACAAAGAAATGATCAGTCTATAATTTTAATGGTAGGTTTATTTGAACAGTGAGAGACAGAATAACAACAACAAATCCAGAAAAACGCATGTCAAAAATGTTATAAATTGATTAGCATTTTAATGAGGGAAATAAGTATTTTACCCCTCTGCAAAACATGACTTAGTACTTGGTGGCAAAACCCTTGTTGGCAATCACAGAGGTCAGACGTTTCTTGTAGTTGGCCACCAGGTTTGCACACATCTCAGGAGGGATTTTGTCCCACTCCTCTTTGCAGATCTTCTCCAAGTCATTAAGGCTTCGAGGCTGGCGTTTAGCAACTCGAACCTTCGGCTCCCTCCACAGATTTTCAATGGGATTAAGGTCTGGAGACTGGCTAGGCCACTCCAGGACCTTAATGTTCTTCTTCTTGAGCCACTCCTTTGTTGCCTTGGCCGTGTGTTTTGGGTCATTGTCATGCTGGAATACCCATCCACGACCCATTTTCAATGCCCTGGCTGAGGGAAGGAGGTTCTCACCCAAGATTTGACGATACATGGCCCCGTCCATCGTCCCTTTGATGCGGTGAAGTTGTCCTGTCCCCTTAGCAGAAAACACCCCCAAAGCATAATGTTTCCACCTCCATGTTTGACGGTGGGGATGGTGTTCTTGGGGTCATAGGCAGCATTCCTCCTCCTCCAAACACTTCGAGTTGAGTTGATGCCAAAGAGCTCCATTTTGGTCTCATCTGACCACAACACTTTCACCCAGATTCATTCAGATGTTCATTGGCAAACTTCAGACGGGCATGTATATGTGCTTTCTTGAGCAGGGGGACCTTGCAGGCGCTGCAGGATTTCAGTCCTTCACGGCATAGTATGTTACCAATTGTTTTCTTGTTAACTATGGTCCCAGCTGCCTTGAGATCATTGACAAGATCCTCCAGTGTAGTTCTGGGCTGATTCCTCACCGTTCTCATGACCATTGCAACTCCACGAGGTGATATCTTGCATTGAGCCCCAGACCGAGGGAGATTGACAGTTCTTTTGTGTTTTTTTCCATTTCCGAATAATCGCACCAACTATTGTCACCTTCTCACCAAGCTGCTTGGCAATGGTCTTGTAGCCCATTCCAGCCTTGTGTAGGTCTACAATCTTGTCTCTGACTCTTTGGTCTTGGCCATGGTGGAGAGTTTGGAATCTGATTGATTGCTTCTTAGGAGCACTCCCTTTAAGAGTGTGCTTCTAATCTCATCTCGTTACCTGTATAAAAGACACCTGGGAGCCAGAAATCTTTCTGATTGAGAGGGGGTCAAATACTTATTTCCCTCATTAAAATGCAAATCAATTGATAACATTTTTGACATGTGTATTTCTGGATTTTGTTGTTATTCTCTCACTTTTCAAATAAACCTACCATTAAAAGTATAGACTGATCATTTCTTTGTCAGTGGGCAAACGTACAAAATCAGCAGGAGATCAAATACTTTTTTCCCTCACTGTATGTGTGGACTATAATTTCCGAATTTTAGTTTTCTTTCGGCCTTGCTTTGCGAGTGCTTGGATGACAATTTACACCACTGAAGTGCCTCTTTATAGTCTGGAGAGGCCAGTCGTAATTGATATTGATGACTGTGAGGGATGGAAACGACTTGGGGAGGCTTTCGTCCAGCAGTAGATAGATCATGCCCGAGGATGACAATTTATATTCATTTACTTCTTCGTTTTCGACATTCAAACGGTAAACATAATAACGTGTTGCAGAAACAAAAACAACGAAAACATTTTTTTTCGATCCAATTTTAAAGACCACGTTGTTGTAGAATCCCCGGCGTTAGCTGGTTGAGTCGCCTGGGGCTGGAGGCAGCCGTCAAAGTCGGAAATGTCAAGCGAAGACGAGAGGGAAGACGAGAGGCGGAAGATCTTGGCGCAGATCATGGAGCTCGGCAAATGGAAGGGAATCTTCCAAGCGCAGGGGTAAGCGCATCGCGAACGAGCACCACCGCCGTTCCAATTCACTCTTACGCTTTGAGCCGTGTTCGTCGGTCACCATCTATCCACTGTTGGATGAATGCATCCGTCTTTATTTTCGACATTTGTAATGAGGCACATCACGACCATCAAAGGCACCTCGGAGCGCGTTTCATATACTGTAAATAACACGTGTGCACGAAGGTACAACACTCAGTGTGCATGGAGTACAATCCATTAGTTTTAAATGTTTGCACAGTATGCTCTTTGGTTCTTTCGGTAAGGTCACGTAGGTAGAAAATAAAATCAATCACGACGTTTCGGGCGCAACACAAGCGTGCTTTCCCACCTGATGATGGACGCTTGTGTTGCGCCCGAAACGTCGTGATTTATTTTATTTATTTTTACCTCCGTGACTTTACCGAAAGAACCAAGGAGTGTGGATTCCTGCAGTCACGAAAGCTCCAAATCAAGTTTGCACAGTATGTATGTTGAACTTATTTCGCACCGTACGTAGCCGACCGTGCTGATCGAAGGTGCGAGTGATAAAAAAACCACATAGGCAATGTACAAATTCAGAGATAATCACCAGGCCGCTCCTGTAGTGGTCGACTCGAGAGACTGGTAGTGTCCATGAAAGATGACCGACTCACATTGTCCCGTGTGAGATGCGCACTATTTGTCTTACAGACCAAGCCCCAAGGAGGATCTCGCAGAAGACGAAGCAGTTGGGACAGAGGTGAATGCAGAAAATGGCTGTTAGACGTTGAAGCAGGCAATTGTTTTTTTTTAACACTGCCCATAACACTCTCATGTATTGCGTACTGTGTTACACGGGACACTTTTTTTTAGAACTGCGTTTTGTGTTTAGTTTGTTCTCGTCCCCAACCCCGCACCTCTGATTTGCAAGGCTGGCTACGTACGGTGCGAAAGACGTTACACACACATATACATATATATATCAATGTCCAAATAGCCGTTGCATTGAGCTGAAGATGTATCCTGCAATGTGAGAAGCCAAGTCTTCACCCACTGCAGAAACGGTTTCCAGCTATGTAGGTAACAGATTTATTCGCACATGGAGATGGAGAAACTCATTTGCAAACAGTAACACACACACAGATCAACCAGTTAGACACATCAACCAGTAAGACACACCAAATACCTGAAGTTAAACAGACAACAACGAGCAACGCAGGCGATGTAATCATTCAAATAGACTGAAATTTTGATTTAAAGCTTTCGTGACTGCAGTAATTCATATTCTTAGCTCTTTCGGTAAAGTCACGTTGAGGGGAAACAATAACCCCGTTCAAGCGTAGCCAGAGGTTTCTCTCGCTAGCTGATCAAAACAAACATTTGATCTACGCGAACCAAACATTTCATCAGTGTTTCACTATGGAGAATCAATATTTACTTTGCTCAAGTCATCTTCCAGCACAATCTGCGCAGCCCACAGGTGGCCAACCAATACGAGATGATAACGTTACACCAGGTTACATATTTAACGCCGCCATAAATAAAAAAAAAAGTTGAGTTTGAGGTAATGGACCTTGTTCACAACGCGTGGAGAGAGAGGCCAAAGAGCTTGCACATGATGTCAATGTTTATTTAAAATACGTCAGAGCCCGTTCGGTCCAAACGTTTTATTTTTCGACAAACTCCTGGGACACAAAACGATACAGTGCACATGTAAATACCGCGGCCAACACATCTAACGTTACATCAGAGAAAGCTAAAGACAAAATTCACGATCGACAATGACGACGAAGTGCAGTTCATTCACGTGTTTGTAATTTGCTAACAGGATATCTATCTTATAATGTGACAAAGTTGTCAAATTATAAAAGTCATACCCTCTGGTTCTTTCGGTGAAGTCACACGTAGTTAGAAATAAACTCAAATAAAACAAATCACGACGTTTCGATCGCAACACAAGCGGTCGTCATCAGGCACAGGAGTCACGTGATAAATGCCGGAATGTTTTGGGGGACATGTGATCTTGCATCGCATGTCTGCGATTGAAGGTGCTGGCTAGGGGGGAGAGGCCTTCACGGAGCAGTGGATTGATCACGGTTGATGATGAGGATGATGATGTTGCTACTGAGGTGCTTTGGGTCACACTATCAAGGCGACGCGCAGAACGCTGCAAGTAGCCAAGGATGAGAAGAGATGGAGATCCAAGACCGTCAGTCCCCATGCAATCATGATGTTAACTTTGGTATAAAGTTTAAAAAAGACGCGGAGAATTGCATAAAAACTGGCGCCGACTCATGTTTCACGCTCGCCTGGGTGGTGATGGTGGTGGTGGTGGTAGTGGGGGGGTGTTTGGGTCGATCAGGGACAAGAGATCCGTCACTGTGCGTGCTTCTCTGGTTAGAGCGAAGAGCCTGAGGCTGGAGCGGAGCAGGAGCAGGGGGCCTCTGCTTCACCTCCCGTGCTGGACGCGCGCTGCTTCCTCGAGGCCTCGTGCGTTTCCAGCCGCAATCTGCAGTCCGCCGCACTGGGAGGGGAGGCCATCGGCTTGCAGACAGCCTCGGTGAGGTCGCCCTTCGGGGCACTCGGAGCAAGAAGTCACGCAGAGTCCTTGGGGACGCACGCGACAAACGCGTAACCCGCCCGTGATGCTCGCTGGAGAAGCGGACGATGTGTCTCTATCTATCTGTCCCTCCACATAAAACAGATCGCATATGCCATCAGCCTTGTAGCTTTCCAGGAGTGCCGACATTTCGGCAACATTGGTTCAACGCAAGCGAACTGCGCGCCGGTTGCGTATTTCACAAGCAGAGTCAGGCTTGTTTGACTCGACGACTTGTTTGTAACAGGCAGGGATGCTCTCTTTGTTCAAATGTGTTCAGATTCATGTCGGTAGATGCGGTCGCTTCTGCGTCATAAATCAATCCATGGTGGTGCTAGGTAACCGTCGTAAATGCGCATCCTCGTAAATTGGACCCTCGTTAACCAGAGTGCGCCTGTAATATAATCATTACGTAATCAAATGTGTCGAGGAGAATATAAATAATCAAAATATATAAACGTCTCACCACGTTAAACAAAGTCTTTTGTACACATCCCATCAGCCTCGCGGCCTTCTGAGAAGGAGCATATGCTGACATTGTTTCACGCAAGAACAATAAGAATAATGACGATGTCCTTGATTTATTTATCCAGAAAAACCTTACCGAGTCGCCGACTCGGTTTGTCCATTTTCTCTGTTGAGCGTTTGGCAACCCAGAGGTCATCTTAGAGTGCATTTAGGGCACAGCGACACATTGCTGATCTCGCCATAGAGCATAAACCACCACCACCAGCACCACCACCACCACCACCAGCACCACCACCACGTCAACTCCGGTCATCCTCGCAGCAGCGGCGGCTTTTGGCTGCCAGCCATCGAACAAAGATGATGGTCACCTCATCGTGCGCTTTCAGATGCGCTTCTGCGGCCGTCTGGAACGCTCTTCCTTCTGATATTAGGAAGCCACTAGAAGCTACGGTGCACTTTCAAAATCTAAATTGAAAACTCTCTTCTTTAGAACTGCTTTTTGTGTTTAGTTTGTTGTCCTTCCCCTGCAGCTCCGATTAGCACGGTTGGCTATGTACGGTGCGAACGAAGTTCAACGTACATTACGGTGCAAAATTGGATGACACATACTACCCTGAATTTTCAGTTAATATTGAATGTAAAGCAAGAGCAACTCAAATATTCTGTTCTTCCCAGGAGCTAAAGAAAGTGCTGTTTGGGTCCCCTGCCATCGCCTTCCCATTGGCGTGGAAGAAATCACGGTTCCTGTTCCGAGAACCAAGGTCGCCACTTGGATACGCACTGATCACGGACAGGGTAAGTAGAACACCCACTGATCACGGACAGGGTAAGTAGAACACCCACTGATCACGGACAGGGTAAGTAGAACACCCACTGATCACGGACAGGGTAAGTAGAACACCCACTGATCACGGACAGGGTAAGTAGAACACCCACTGATCACGGACAGGGTAAGTAGAACACTCACTGATCACGGGCAGGGTAAGTAGAACACCCACTGATCACGGACAGGGTAAGTAGAACACCCACTGATCACGGGCAGGGTAAGTAGAACACCCACTGATCACGGACAGGGTAAGTAGAACACCCACTGATCACGGGCAGGGTAAGTAGAACACTCACTGATCACGGACAGGGTAAGTAGAACACCCACTGATCACGGGCAGGGTAAGTAGAACACCCACTGATCACGGACAGGGTAAGTAGAACACCCACTGATCACGGGCAGGGGCAGCAGTGACGAGCAACACGACAAGCCACGGTTGCAAAACCTACGTCCTGCACAATCGAACCACAATTCAATTCACGCGACCCCCGCTACAATTCACACGACCCCCGCAACAATTCACGCGACCCCTGCTACAATTCACGTGACCCCTTTTACAATTCACGTGACCCCTGCTACAATTCACGTGACCCCTGCTACAATTCACGTGACCCCTGTTACAATTCACGCGACCCCTGCTACAATTCACGTGACCCCTGTTACAATTCACGCGACCACTTCTACAATTCACACGACCCCTGTTACAATACACGCGACCCCTGCTACAATTCACGTGACCCCTGTTACAATTCACGCGACCCCTGCTACAATTCACGTGACCCCTGCTACAATTCACGTGACCCCTGCTACAATTCACGTGACCCCTGTTACAATACACGTGACCCCTGTTACAATTCACGCGACCCCTGCTACAATTCACGTGACCCCTGTTACAATTCACGCGACCCCTGCTACAATTCACGTGACCCCTGTTACAATTCACGCGACCACTTCTACAATTCACACGACCCCTGTTACAATACACGCGACCCCTGCTACAATTCACGTGACCCCTGTTACAATTCACGCGACCCCTGCTACAATTCACGTGACCCCTGCTACAATTCACGTGACCCCTGTTACAATACACGTGACCCCTGTTACAATTCACGCGACCCCTGCTACAATTCACGTGACCCCTGTTACAATTCACGCGACCACTTCTACAATTCACACGACCCCTGTTACAATACACGCGACCCCTGCTACAATTCACGTGACCCCTGTTACAATTCACGCGACCCCTGCTACAATTCACGTGACCCCTGCTACAATTCACGTGACCCCTGTTACAATTCACGCGACCCCTGCTACAATTCACGTGACCCCTGTTACAATTCACGCGACCACTTCTACAATTCACACGACCCCTGTTACAATACACGCGACCCCTGTTACAATTCACGTGACCCCTGTTACAATTCACGTGACCCCTGCTATAATTCACGTGACCCCTGTTACAATTCACGTGACCCCTGCTATAATTCACGTGACCCCTGTTACAATTCACGTGACCCCTGCTACAATTCACACGACCCCTGTTACAATACACGTGACCCCTGCTATAATTCACGTGACCCCTGCTACAATTCACGTGACCCCTGCTACAATTCACACGACCCCTGCAACAATTAACGCGACCCCTGCTATAATTCACGTGACCCCTGCTACAATTCATGTGACCCCTGCTACAATTCACGCGACCCCTGCTGCAATTCACGCGACCACTTCTACAATTCACACGACCCCTGCTACAATTCACACGACCCCTGCTACAATTCACCCGACCCCTGTTACAATTCACGTGACCCCCGTTACAATTCACGCGACCACTTCTATAATTCACAAGACCCCTGTTACAATTCACACAACCACTTCTACAATTCACGCGACCACTTTTACAATTCACAGGACCCTTACTTCAATTCACATGGCCCGCGATGCCACGTGACACAGCTTTTGGCTGGAAAAGACAGCAGTTATCTCATCTCCATATATATAAAAGGGAAATTTGTGATTATGTGTGTCTGTTCAAAATGTTTAGCGTACTTCCCGACATGCAACAAACTTGAAATTTGCCATGTGGGTCCTTTCCAGACTGTACACCATGCTAAAATTATAAAAATACACTTTTGTTTTTTTGGGTGGAAGCGTAACGCATTGTAGTGTAGTGGTTAGCGCTACGCCGCACTACGAACCCGGCGACCCGAGTTCGATTCCCGCTCACGGCCACCACCGGTCACGATTATTTGAACAGATCCTGGGCCTCCCCTAGGTCGACTCAGCCTCAGCCTCAAACACGTAACTGGTGTGTGAACATCGCCATTGGGGGGACAAAGGCGGCCGGGCGTGATGAATCCAAGTCCCCGGGCGAAGTCGGGTAGTTAAGCTGGTGGAATACAAGTGACGTGATTTCCTCACATGTCATAATTTAACGTTTTTTCTCGGATCATCCCAAGTGTTTGTTCCTGGGCTCAATGTGCGTTTTTTTCTTTCCCCCCCCCCCCCCCCCCCCACGGTTGAGCCAGTGATCGAGAGCACACCTCCATAGCCTTGTGTACGATCCGCCATTCTGTTCGCACAGGCTGGTGCAAGGGGCGTACAGATGGTGGTGCAGGCGTACATCGTCAAGCACCTGCTGTTCACGGCACACGGCCACGACGCCGACGACGTTCAGCGGTAGAGCCGCCAGCGTCCACGCCGGCGGCGTTCGCCGTGCGCCTGCATACTGACCTCGGACCTCGCGACTAAACCGGGTTGTCGTGTGTGGCAGATGGATGGTCACCAGTGACTGCACACGCACACACACACAAACAATGCAGTCAAGGATCCCAGGAGGTAGAGGTGGGGGGTTGGGGGAGGGGAGGTGTGATGCCTTCGCCCATTGAGACCCAGAACACTGGAAATGTATTTGACATTTACCAGGAAAATGAGATTAACAGTTTTTTTTTTCAATCTTAAAATTTTGGGACTTCCATCCCACACCCCATTCACTTGGGGAGTTTCTAGATCCACCTCTGTGATGACGGTGGTGGTGGTGGCGGTGATAATGGTCGTGGTGGTGATATTCATCGTGGTGACGGTGGTATTGATGGTGGTGGCGATGATGAAGATGGTGGTGATATTCATGGTGGTGATAATGAAGGTGAAATTAATGATGGTGATGATGATGATGATATTTGTGGTGGTGGTGATGATGATGGTTGTTGGTGATGGGGATGATGATGACGACGATGATGATGACGACGACGACGATGACGATGGCCAATCCCTGCACCCCACTCCCCCCAATCTGCGCAGCCTCACGTCGGTATCCGCTCGCGACCAGAGCCGGGCTCTGGCGGAGGCTCTGGCTGACGCTCTGTGCAAGAGCGCTGGGGGCGGCACCACGTGCGTCTGCCTCGCCACCCCCGACGACTACGTTGTCGGGGGTGGCGGCGACGTCGTCACCCCCGACGAATACTGCTCCGACAAGGTCACCGAGACGGTGAGTGGGGCCCCCTCTCTCCGGAGCCACCAGCGCCACCCCTCCCACCTCTTCGAGGCGGCAACTCTGCCCTCGGTGCCCTTGCCACGTATGCGGTCCGTACGTTGAACTTCTTTCGCGCCGTACGTAGCCGACCCGCGCCTATCGGAGGCGCGGCGCTCGGCGGCTGCCGGGGGAGAGTTGCGCCGGGGGCCGCCGCTCTTGCACCTTCGCCCACGTCACGCGTACCGATGTCTTGTCTCGGGGTCGCACGGACAGGCGGGCGCGCGAGCCGACGTTGCGAACGTCCGGGTAACGTTTTTTGTTTAACTCACGGAAACGAGGTTTCAGAAAACCCGTGCCGGGCGGCCTGAGAGGCCGCGTCAGCGGAGTGGCTATCGATGCCGACCTCCACTGGGCCGCCCGGTGTCTTTTACAAATACGGGGAGGGTTACGTGCGCAGACAGCGTTGCAGCGTATACCATCGTTGTACCATACGCCTATGCTCCCAATGCCTAGGTTTATTTGTTTTTGCTTTGACAGCTCACGCTGGCGAGCGTGGCGAAGTGTGGTTACATGAACCCAAAACGACGCACGCACGGCGTCGGAAGGCCCTCATCCATCAGTGGATTGCAAGGGGCTGTCACCGCCTTATGGGGGCGTTGACCGACGCTCGATTAACACGCCGCCCGCCTTTCTGAGAGGGAAAATGCAATTCCTAAAACGCGGACACGGTTTTCTTTGACGCCACGGCTTTGGCTTTGCTGCGTTCGCGTTCTAATCATCGCCGTTACCGTCCCTGTGCAGCTGCGAATATTTGAATTTGCCGAACGAGAAGACCTTCTGTGCTTCCTGAAGAGACATCTGTCCTGCGTACGACTCGCATGCATCGTTCACATTGATCACTGACCCTCCTGAGCTCATTTGCACACCCGTATTATTATTATTATTGTTGTTGTGCCTATTTATTAGACTGTCGTGGCGGGGTGATTGATCTAAAATCCCATGGTGTTCTGCAAGGGCTAGAGAGCTGATATTGAGCAATAATACAGTCAATGCAATTATAGTTCAGGGGGCGATGGCACAGTGGTTAGCACGTTGCGCACTGAACCCCTGCCACCTGAGTTCGATCGCTGGCCATGGCCAATGGTACCTGCCTGGACGAGTTTTGACATCCCCCTGTTCAAACCCACACTGGCCAACGTGGTGCTCTTCTTTCATATGGCCAATGAAGAGCAACTACTGTTACCGATCATCTCGAAGGGATGTAGCCATTCCATTGCTTTGTTGGAGAGTTGGTCAAATTGCAGATTCGCCAAAACCCACCCGCCACATTCAGGTTTGTATTTGGGGCAGCGCGAAGTTACACGCTTCACGACTTGGTGTCCGTGGTTTGTGCCGATCTGGTTAAGCGCTGCCCGCTGATTCTGTGGATGAGATGGAAGCCGGGCAGTGTGGTTGTCGCCGTCAAGCAGCTCCCAGTGTGGCCAACGCAACGTGGCGATGCCTGCATCCGGCAGTGCACTGCCAGTGGCTGAACCTTATTATTGAAATGACGCAATGGAGAATGCACACCCACAATTGGCCGTGCCTCCCCATAGAGCCTTGTGGTTTAAATGTCAACGGTGGAGGCAGCAGCAGCAGCAGCATGAGCATGAGCCTGCCCTCGTGCACAGTCTGCGCAACTGGTGCAGGGCAGCGCTTGAATGACCTGCAGCCGTTGCTGCCAAGGTCCATCACCACGGGCGACATGCTGGGTGGGGGTAGGCCCTCATCCAGCAGTGGATTGTCCAAAGGGCTATAGATTTAACATTACATTTTACATTACATTTTACTTTACTTCCTCCACCGTACATCCCGGGGTTGATTCAGCCACACGCTCCTCCGCTGAGATCTCTTGAGATCGACGCATCGTGCCCCACTCAGCTGTAACCGCGCTCCAGGAGACCACGGTGCACATCGTGAAGTCCGTCAGGGCGTGCCGGGCGGGCTGGTCGCTGTTGCCCTGCACGTGACTCTGTGGCCGCGTGGGCTGACGTCCATTCACAATGACGTTGACATGTTTATCATTAATCATTCATCTCTCTCGTGTATCCGGTGCTATTAACTGTGTGAAAATCACGTGTAAAGGCATTCGCAAAAAAAAATTGACAACTGCGCTCCAGGCTTCGCACCTGGGGTGACCACCGGGGCTTTAGGCTGCACAGCATCCAGGCTCTGGAGATCTCTGCCCTTGGAGGTTGGAACTCGCAGTCAGTGGAGGCTTCTAAGACCCGGCTGTAGACCCCATCAGCTGTTTAACACGACCTCATTTCACTCTCTCTCTCTCTCTCGTTCTATGTCTGTCTCTTAGTCTTTCTCTCCCCGGTTACTTCTCACTCATTCCTTCCTCCGTTACATGCACGGCGCTCCGATATGCATTGTTTAACGGCACCTTATACATCTAAATCATCATTATTATTATTATTGTTGTTGTTGCGTATTGATAGATATCAAATAATGTTCTTTGCGTTTTGCAACCGAACCGCATCCATCACTGGTCTCTCTCCCCGTGGTGGCGGCGGTGGTGGTGTTGGTGCAGTTCCAGGATTTCGGAAGCCACGGTGCGATCCTGTTTCTGTACAGCGCCCTGCTGTCCCATGGCGTGGGAAGGTGAGTCCCACGGGAGGCACCGTGACGAGCCGACCTCGTCCGTGAAACAAAAAAACAACGTCTCGGGAAGCGGCCCCTTCTTCACAGCGCATTGCTCTTAAACTACCGTACAAAGTCAAGTCGGTCACGTAAATAGAGTAGCGGGGCCGTCCATAAATGACGTCACGCGATTTTGGACGATTTTTGACTCCCCCGCCCCCCCCCCCCTCGTCACACGGCGTCACAAAAAGTCAGACCCCCCCCCCTCAAATATGACGTCACAAAGCTCTGCCTCCCCCCCCCCAAAAAAATTATATAAAACATTCTTCAAATCGCTTTAAACTATTGTCATTGTAGTGCGTGTTTAATGTGGCGCTGCACTCTGATGTTGTAGGAGAAGACATTTATTAAAAAGTCTATTTAATTAAGTAGAACGTGTTGTCGATATTTATTAAAAGTTGCGCGTTTTGATGTGACGTCACATTTCTCAAACCCCCCCCCCCCTCGTATCACATCGTCACAAATGTCTGACCCCCCCACTAAGTGCGTGACGTCATTTATGAACGGCCCCTAACAAATGCTGGACCGTGCCTTTGATGTGTTTGGGTCGACTATAGCAAAGAGATTTCTTTGGAGGAAAGTGCACGGCTAAGCCGATACCAACGCACAGTTAGAAGTAATTGTGTAACGTGGATTCTATGTCCCGTGTCACACGGTCCAGGGTACTGAGCGACTGTGACCACACTGCATCCCATCTCCTGCAGCTGCATCAGGGCAGCTACGAATGCACACAGGTAGTATGGAACCACACGCAAAGAGATTAGAAACACGCATCATCTTTTCCCACTAATCGGTCCGTCCCGGCACCGGTGATCTACACTTTCCTCGCACATGAAGGCAAAGGCTCGTTCATTGATTTGGCCAAACATGTAACACGGCCCTCTCCTTTGAGAGATTCGGTGAGGATTTTCTGTGCAAATAAATTGCATTGTTATTTTGCTATAATTATCGGTTTGTGACCAATATTTAAAAGGCGAAAGATGTATTTGCTCTGAAGATAAACCAGAGTAAAGTAGTTTAACATCGTAGGCTTTCGCGACCAATATTATCCATAAGAGGTTTTTTTTGGGTTAGAATAGCGTAAATTCTCGCTGTCGCCTGGTAAAGCTGGTTGTAATTACCAGCAAAACGTCGTACTCAAATTGTAAATGTTGTAGGCTTTCTATACAACACACCGGTGTGCTGAACTAGTAACTAATTGGCATGTTTTGTTTACGTGATGTACCTTACTAATTCGCTGTGTCGGGTGGTGGCGGGTTTAACGACACATTGATATTCACACTATCTAACCCAACAAAAATCTCTATTATGCAGAGTGAAGTAATATTTAAAGGCTGGCCACACAAAACAACTGGCTAGGCCTCCATGCCCCCCTCATCAAATCACCGGGAATCCACCCGGTCTCGTAAGAGCCACAATAGCCCTCGGATGGGTGACCACCATGCAGCAGCAGGGTCGTCAAAGGCGACTGTGGGTCCGTGCTGCATTCTAAAAGGAACCCAGACGCCACATTGGCACAACTAGACATGACGCGGATTCCCACTGCAACATCCCCGGGCCGTGCCGACACAGGCGCTGGTCCTTCTGGGCTCGCTGGTGTAAGGGAGCTGCGTTGCTTTTCACCCTGGCCGCCCTCGGAATTAGTCGTGGGATTGCGGGTCAACGCAGAAAGGGGACGCAGTCAATGGCATCATTCGCATAGGTCAACAACAACAAAAATAATGGCAGAAATGTTTTTTGTTTTTGTTTTAGAAATTGGCTTCGCGTAGCCGAACCTTAACCCAAGCCTGCATTTACCGCCCAAAATATAAATAAATATATAAACATACTATTATATATATATCCCCCCGTTATCCATCATATCATAATAACGCCGTTGCATTCGGACAGTTTATAAATCACGAATGTATTAACGCCGTCGTCATCATCGTCGTCATCGGTCGCTGTCGATCAAATTGCAGATGAAGGGCTCTCCACGCCGTCACCCAGCACGACGAGCACGTTTGGCTATATACGGTGGTGCAAAAGAAGTTCGTCATACATGTTATTCCTTGCCAGGGGAGTGTCTGCAAAGGTCCGGCCGCAATGACCTTTCTCCGTGTGCAGGCCCTGGTAAACCTGCTACTAACAGGGCAGGCGAGTCCGTCTGTCGTCAACGGAGACGCGGGGCTTGGCTGGGATGGTGAGCAGCAGCATCGGCAGGGTCCCCAGAGCCGCAGTGAAATCGGATTCTTGCGCTGGAGCAGGGAAGACCGTGAACCAGAGACAAGCCGACAGGTCGGAGCATTTTCACCCCCAACACTGCCAATACTGCGGTTGGTCAGCCAGTCCCTTTAATGCCACCACGTGAGAGCTCAACAACGACCACAATATTCTTGGTTCTTTCGGTAAAGTCACATAGAAGGGAAATAATACAAATAAAACAATAAAATTCTCACGACGTTTCGATTGCAACACAAGCAATCATCATCAGGTGTAAAAACCACAGCAACAGTTGCTGTCCGTGGTGCTAACGTTAAGAAAAAAACGCCACTTTTTTCAAATGTTCTTGCTGTGGTTTTCACACCTGATGATGATTGCTTGTGTTGCAGTCGAAACGTCGTGATAATTTTTTGTTGTTTTATTTGTATTATTTCATTGTTTCCCTTCTACGTGGTGACTTTACCGAAAGAACAAAGAATATGAATCCCTGCAGTCACGAAAGCTTTAAATCGAAACGACCACAATGTTTATTTTTCGTGTGATATTTCATTGGCAGTAGTGGGCAAGCGTGGTGAACGGGCATGGTGCTGGACACCCACCCCCTCGTGTCCCTGTGCCGGCTTTCATAGGTGCTCGCTAACAGCACTCGTCCCTTGCCCCCCACCCCCATCCTCTTTCTTCGCCTTTCCTTGTCCTTAAAAAAAAAATCCACGCTCCCGTCTGTTGTCGCTACGTGAGTTGGGGCAATGAGCCCGCAGTGAGCACCGCGCCTCGGGCTGCTGTGCCCTCTTCCCTTCTTCTTCATGGCTTGTGCTCTTCCCTTCCTCCTTTCGTACGGCAGCGGACGTCGATGCAGAGCAACGACGTCAATTTCACACTCAGGCCGGTCGAGCCAGATAATCGCTATACGTTGCACGCTCTGCTCTGGATGGCCACAGTGGCACGCAGGAGGGTTTTAAATTCAAAATGTGCGCATCAGGTATCCGCATCTGCCGTGGTTTGTGCGGATGTGGTTTAGGGCGGAGCGTGAGCCTTCGTGGAAGATCAGAACCGTCACAGAGCTCGCACCGTCCGCCAGGGCCCTTGTTAAAATAATAAACTCAAACAAGCGGCACTTGCCCCAACAGCCTGTTAAAGGCGACACGCGGGGTTTCTTTGCCTTTTGTGTTCCCCGCAGGTCGGCAGCATGCTCAAAACCCCACGCCTGCCCGTGTGGCTGTGCAGCGTGAACGGGCGCCTCGGGGTCCTGTTCTGCGGCAAGCGCTCGCTGCTCTCCCACTGGCGCACCGAGCACCGCTTCAGTCTCTACTACTGCAGCGGCAGCGCGAGTCAGCGCGGCACCGTGAAGCTCACGCTGAGTACGTCCTCCCTCCACGCACGCCGTCGCCACGCGTCACCTACGCGCCTCCCGGTTGTAGCACGTTTGGCTACGTGCGGTGCAAAAGGCTAACTCCACCGCCCCCACCATATTCTGTGCAATCAGAAGTTTATTTTTCCGAGTAAAGGACATTGAGATAAAAAAAGCTTTGATTTAAAGCTTTCGTGACTGCAGTAATTCATATTCTTAGTTTTTTCGGTAAAGTCACGTTGAAGAGAAACAACAAAATAATAAAATATATATAAAACAATAAAAAATTCTCACGACGTTTCGACCATAACTCAAACGGTCATCTTCAGGTGTGTTGGTTTGCATAAATTTATTTTTAAACGGCGCATTTACTTATTTATTTTAAAAAAAGTAAGCCATCTGGCTTCCATGAGAGATTCGTTCATGAGGCTATCCACATATACAAGCACAGAGACAATTTCAACCGAGAGGATGGATTCTATCTTAGCAATCATTGGAAAGATTTGATAAACCATTTCAGTTCTTAATTGATTGTTCACGCTTACAGTGGCTTTCAGACAGCATACATTATAAAACATTTCTTCTCCCCCCTCCTCTTTTAAAAATATAGATGGACTAGTCCTGGGCAAACTGCCAAATCGCTGCACGTGACGCTAACGTTTTTTATAAATAAATAAATGCGCCGTTTAAAAATACATTTATGCAAACCAACACACCTGAAGATGACCGTTTGAGTTATGGTCGAAACGTCGTGAGAATTTTGTATTGTTTTATATATATTTTATTATTTTGTTGTTTCTCTTCAACGTGACTTTACCGAAAAAAAACTAAGAATATGAATATAAAAAAGCTCTTTTTGAATGGCGACTCAGCCATCAATTCCATGATTACAGGTTTAAAAAACAAACAGCTTGATCATAGCAATTCTATTGTATAATTACACTCACACTTCAATGTTTGTGATCTCAATAGAGTCAGTTTAAATGAGGACAGAGATGGTAGAATGGAGATGCCGTGTCCAGGCTCAGGACTTTCGCCTTACTCTTCTCTGCTGCCTTTAACCATTTCAATCTGTCCCAGTGTCTGAATACAGAAACTAAACAATTAATTTTTATTTTACCAGGTAAGGCCCACTGAGCTATACGGCTCTTCTTCAGAAGCGACCTGGCCACAAATGATAGCTCAACGAAGTGGCTTATCACGTGGAAATGTATAGCAGCCAAATACTCTAAACGCACGTTAATTCTCAATGTGGAGGGGAAAAACCCGAAGGACCTGGAGAGAAATCCATGCGACCACAGGGAGCACATGCAAACTCCAAATATACAGCAGCAGCAGGCGTCAGGGTTGGGATGGAACCCACAACCTCCTGCACACCAGGCGAGGGAGTTAACATCTCGTCAACTCTTTGGTTTTTTTCCGTAAAGTCACGTAGAAATAAGAAACAATAAAATTACATCGTAGCGTACGACGTTTCGATTGCAACGCAAGCAATCATCATCAGGCATAGAAGAGCTAAATTTAAGAGAGAGAGGAAACACAGAACCGCAGATATATATACACAGACACCTAAGTGTAGGGAGTTAACACAGAGACACAAAGAGAGACACAACGTATGGAGCACAGAGAGACAGGGTCTCCGTGCCGTGGCCTTGGCATGTAGGGGAGACAAAGAGAGATGGAGAAGCACATCAAATCGAACAAGATTTAGTAAAATTTGATGTGCTTCTCCATCTCTCTTTGTCTCCCCTACATGCTAAGGCCTCGACACAGAGACCCTATCTCTCTGTGTCTTCATACGTTGTGTCTCTCTTTGTGTCTCTGTGTTAACTCCCTACACTTAGGTGTCTGTATATATGTCTGCGGTTCTGTGTTTTCTCTCTCTCTCTCTCTTAAATTTAGCTCTTCTATGCCTGATGATGATTGCTTGCGTTGCAATCGAAACGTCGTATGCTATTATGTAATTTTATTATTATTTCTTATTTTCTACGTGACTTTACCGAAAAAAAACCAAAGAGTAATTCCTGCAGTAACGAAAGCGCCAAATCAAACACCTCGTCAACTGTATGTTGCTCCCTCATCTCTGCAACTTCTTTATATTCCTGGCCCGATGATGCTGGATGGAATTACCAGCGAAACGTCGTACTCAAAAATTGTAAATGTTGTGGATTCACTCTTCAACACACCGGTGGGCTAAAGCAGTGAACTATTTGTCTTTTGTCAACGTTACACTTTTTGTTTACTGATTGGCCGTGTCAGGTAGTGGAGGGTTACGACACATTTATAAATAACGCAATCTAAACCAAAAACGTTAATTACGAATAAAACAAAACGTATCCTCTTCCCCACAATCTCACGTCACCCTTCGTGTACAGCATCTCGAGATGCAGTCCCATTTAGATGCTTCACAGTTACAAATTGTATTGTGATTATACTGCGTACCACCACCTCCTCCATTTATATCACGTCATTACCATATCATATATAAGGTTAGTAAGTGTGTAACAATTAACTCATCGATTAAAATTGACGTGCAGTATTACACTCACTATAGATTCATAATTAGTTTACTTTGGGTTAGATTACCATGTAGGAACAATGTTAATTTTAAACTAAAGCCCTCCACCACCGACAAAGCCAATCCAATCAAGTTGTCACGTCATAGGAAGATTTGACTTGGTTTAGCAGTAAACTGGAGGAATGTTGAAAAGTGAGCAAAGTTTTCACAATTTTGTGTAAAATTGTCAACAAAAAAAATTTGCATTATTTTCAGTGCTGAAGAACTTTAGTAAATGGGCACAATCCTTGAAAGAAAGTACACCATGAAGTGTGAAAATGTATTAAATTGTGATGTAGTCAAATGTTATATGCATATCATTTCGCATAATCTCATTATCACTGCCACCATCAACATCCATGGTCCATCTCCTGCTGGATGAAGGCCTTCTCCTCCGCTTACCATAATCATCATCATCATTAGAAAATCGGCAATATCTTTTAAACATCATGCAGGAAGCCACAATTCCACTCAGCAGAGTCATGATATAACCCACGTTGTCACATTGCTGTCGCCTCCGTCTCCACTGTATCCGGTGTTTCAGACACCGCGCCAGATATTCATTTAAAGCTGAAGTCGATCTAGGGGAGGCCCAGGACCGGTTCCAGATATTCCCCGCCGATCTTAACCGTGAGCAGGACACGAGCTTAGATCACCGCGTTCACGGCACGGTGCGCTGACCGCACACCGCTCTGTCGTCTCGCCACCCACGTGACAGACACGCACTCGCACCAGTGGGAGCAGGGACGGTGGCAGGAGGACGGGCGCACGGAGAGGACGGTGCCCTCCCTGGAGCGGCTCATCCATACCCGGTGGGGCGGCACAACCGTCGACTGGAACGGCACAGAACCATTCTACTGACGGCGGCGGCGGTCGCGGTGAAGTTATGGCATCCCGATTATTTTTATCCAGTTGGATTCGATGGCCCGAAACTAAGTTCAGCAACATACGTACATCCTTGAAAGAAAGTACACCATGAACAACATACGTACATACATCACAACAAGCAGAATGACTTGTGTGTGTGAGCAAGAATCGACGAATCCAGCTCTGAACTGTGATGTGTTTGTCATGCAATGGAAGTATAAAGTAACATTTCGATTTAAAGCTTTCGTGACTGCAAGGATTCATCTTCTTTGGTTCTTTCGGTAAAGTCACGCAGAATGAGAATAAAACAATAAAATAAAACAATAAAATTCTCACGACGTTTCGGCCACAACACAAGTGGCCTTCCCCAGGCGAAAGGAGCAAACCCGTCGTAGCTCTGTAGTCCCGACGGGTTTGCTCCTTTCGCCTGGGGAAGGCCACTTGTGTTGTGGCCGAAACGTCGTGAGAATTTTATTGTTTTATTTTATTGTTTTATTCTCATTCTGCGTGACTTTACCGAAAGAACCAAAGAAGATAAAGTAACATGTTTGCCCTTTAGTATGTTTTTTAAAAAAAAATACATTTTGAATTTGTGACAATATTAGTCGTATTCATTGTGCATATCTGAACGTTCTGTGTGATTTAAAAACAATCTCGTGTTTGATAGACGAGAAGTTTAAAGTTCAATATTTTAAACTTTGATTACATTCTGTGTAACAAAAAATGCATTGTGACATTAAAATCAAGAAACTTCGAGAATAACATGCGATCATGTCAGAATCACAATATATGTATATGCATGCATGTTTACAGATTCCATTTGAATAAAATTACATCTTTAATTAATGGCGTAAAATTCAGTTCAGAACTATGTGAAAATAATTCCTTAAGTGATTTACATACGTATACTGTGTGGTGCTAGTAGTCGTCCTGTGGTTGTGTACTTCGTGCTATGTATAGAATATAAGCATGCAATAATTTCCAAGTCAAGGCACGTGTAATCTGATACACTGTGCTGGCTGCCCTATATGACAATTACAACCATCTGGTGCACAGGATGGGATCTGCAAGATTGGAAGGATGCCCTGGTGGTCTCCTTTTTTATTATTACACGCTTTCTTTTAACTCACTCTGTTGTTGTCGTTGTTGTTGTTGTATCCTCAAATCTTGTAACTCAATGTTCACCCACTTCCCAATGTGGTATCGACTGCAAACTTGGTGTACTTATGTCATACTGATGACAATACTAAATTCTATCATAAAAAAAAATACATTATTTTTTTATGTTATGTTTCGGCTTGGGTCTAATTGTCCACGCTCAACTGACGTTGGCTGTAATTGGCCCACGGTCCCCTTACGTTGTGGCAAGCTTCGGGCCCACTTCCTGGAGTCGTGGAGTTCTTCCATTACTAGCACATTTGTTTAAAAAAAAGGGTTTTTTTTAATATTACTTAAAAAAGGAGACCACTTATAGCAACAACTACTGCCATATCTCCCTCAGTGTACTGGCAATTGTATTGGCAATGATTATTTAACATCGCCTTGCCAGGCACACTGAGAGGCTTGTGGAGCCGTGATGTGGGTTCAACATGACCTACATCTCTGCTTTGTTGACCTAGTCAAGGCTTATGATAACATCAGTAGGCCACGGTTCTGGGTTATTTTTCGTGCGTTTGGGGTCCCTGACTCTGCTCACAATCATTAAGTACTTTCATTATGATGGGAATGCCTGGATAAATCTACCACGGCATCTCCCTCAATGCGCCGAGAATTTCCTGGCAATTATTATTCAACGTCATCTTGGTGTGCGACAGGGATGTCCTCTGGCCCCTACACCATTCAACATCTTCTTTTGCCACGTAGTTCGAGACGCGAAGTAAGGCTGACCAGGAAGCATTTCCATATGCTACAGATACAATGGGAGACTAATTAATGACCGGGTGTGGTCAAGGGATGGCTCCCGATTGTTTAATCATGCTGGTGATCTGGAAATTGCTGCGCATTATTAAGGAGTTGGAGAGTCTACTGCTGAACCTAGAGTGTGCTACTAAGAGATGGGGCCTAACAATCAGCGGCACAAAAACAAAGTACCAGCATTTATGACATCAAATATTCCACCCCCTCCATTCCCCATGAGTGATCCAGCAGTTGTTGAGAGAGTTGAGAAATTTCCATACATGGGTATTGTACTTAAGCCTAGCTGCAGTTTGGTAACAGAGATCTCACTCCGAATCAGTTGAGCGATTTTGGCTTTCCATCAGCTGGATAATGCTCCATAAGAAGCTCTGGGTCTTCTTGGCCACAGTAATGCCCTCTATTCTCTATGCAAAACATGGAGCCCTTTAAACTAACATCTGCTCTGGGTTGAAACGTACAGGTTGGCCTGCTCATGGTCCATCACGGGTTAATCAGACTGTATTATGCGAGCTCACAGATCCCTGAAAGAATTTGAGACCGTTCCATCAGTGAGTTCTTCCAGCAGCCAAGGCAGCATTGGCTGAGTCATGTAGCCCGCAACCCATTGCACCTGGGTCACGGGACAGACCCAGGGGCCATGGGTTGGCTGACCAAGATGACTGACAGATGCCCCAAATGTGCCCCCTGCCGTGCCAACTTGCTTCATTTTATCCACACGTAGCTCCGCTCGTTGTTGTGATCGTCGCTTTTCTGCCCTCAGTTGTTGCTGGAGGTTGCTCCCACCTGATGACGGACGCTTGTGTTGCGCCCGAAACGTCGTGATTTGTTTTATTTCATTTCTATCTACGTGACTTTACCGAAAGAACCAAAGAGTATGGATTCCTGCAGTCACGAAAGCTTCAAATGAAGATTGAGTCCACGTTTCGCAAGCGTAGAGAAGGGAGGGCCATTTCGATTTAAAGCTTTCGTGACTGCAATGATTCATCTTCTTTGGTTCTTTCGGTAAAGTCACGTAGAATGAGAATAAAATAATAAATTGATAAAATAAAATAACACAATAATATTCTCACGACGTTTCGGCCACAACACAAGCGGCCTTCATCAGGTGAAGGGAGCGAGACTGTCTGGTAGGACAGCGCTGGAGTGAGAGAGCCACGTTCAGATCACGGCTTTTAAGCTGAGAGGAACATGACCGTGGCCGACAAGACCCGAAGCTTCGTAGCAGAGCGACAGACCGGGCAAGCTTCCACACAGCGTTGGGTAGCTGATGAGAAGATAATACTGTGTAAGGAACCTCCTGGTTACACCAGCCCACAGGGGATTATTGTGTCCGTCCGTTGTGCATCCAAACATGGGAGGGGTGGGGCTGGGTGGGGAGGGGAGGGTGGGGAGGGGCTGGGTGGCGAGGGGCTGGGTGGGGAGGGGCTGGGTGGGGCTGGGTGGAGAGGGAAGGGAGGGGTGGGGCTGGGTGAGGGGTGGGGCTGGTCACCCCGTGGTGCCCTTATAAAACTCAACGTTTAACCTACTCACGCCGGCTTGTGCCCGCCCTCACAGTCGGGCATATTGTGCGGAACACACCACGTGGTGGTGCCGCCGTTGACCCTGGCCATTGACCGAGCAACCCAACGTTCCTACCAGCTCCCTCCGCAGGAGAATGTTGTCGCTCGACTGATTCGGAGTGAGACCTCTGCTGTGAAACCGCAGCAGAAGCAACAAGCACCGCTCCCCCACACAAAGATCCCCCGTGTAGCCTGTAACAGGCTGTAGGGGCAAGTGCTGTCAGCGAGCACCTATGAAGGCCAGGGGGAGGGTGGCCATCACCACGCCCGACCGCCTTTGTCTCCCTAGTGGCAATGTTTACACACCGCACCAGGTACTCGTTTGAGGCTGAGTCGACCTAAGGGAGGCCCGGGACCGGTTCAGATAATCGTCACTGATGTTGGCCGTGAGCGGGAATCGAACTCGGGTGGACAGGTTCATAGCGCAGCGCGCTAACCGCTACACTGTCGCTCCCCACAGACACACACGCACAGACGCACAGACACACGCACACACAGACACACGCACAGACACACACGCACAGACACACACACAAAGATCAAAAACAACAAAGATCCCCCATATAGCCTGTAACAGACTGTAACAGACTGTAGGGGCAAGTGCTGTTAGCGAGCACCTATGAAGGCTGGAAAGGTACACGAGGGGGTGGGTGGCCAGCACCACGCCCGACCGCCTTTGTCTCCCTAGTGGCGATGTTTACACACCGCACCAGGTACTCATTTGAGGCTGAGTCGACCTAGAGGAGGCCCAGGACCGGTTCAGATAATCGTCACTGGTGTTGGCCGTGAGCGGGAATCGAACTCGGGTCGCCGGGTTCATAGCGCAGCGTAGCGGTAACCGCTACACTACCGCTCCCCACAGACACACACGCACAGACACACGCACAGACACAGATACAAACACATACAGACACACGCACATACACACAGACACACGCACAGACAGATACACACAGACACACGCACAACATAAACACACGCACAGACACAGATACACACAGACACAGACAGACAGACACATATACAACACACACAGACACACACAGACACACACACAGATACAACACACACACACAGACACACACGCACAGATACAACACACAGAGACACACACACAGAGACACGCACACACAGAGACGCGCACACGGAAGTGAGTTCTCTTCCCGTGCTGCCGAGAGGCGATGGACGAGTCGGAGGCGATGGAGGGGGTCGACGAAGCGGGCGCGCAGACGGTGGACGCGCACATGGTGGACAAGAACAGGCGGGAGTGGCTGAAGCTCTACGAGGAGCTCATCACGAGCATCATACGGGGCCCGTATCTGGTCACTAAGTACAGCCTCATGAAGCGAGGTGAGCCGGCGGGAGGTTCCTGCCGTGCCCCAAGAGGCCCTCGGCGCGGTGGTGGTGGTGGTGTCGGTGGTGTCGATGGTGGTGGTGTCGGTGGTGGTGGTGTCGATGGTGGTGGTGTCGGTGGTGGTGGTGTCGGTGGTGGTGGTGTCGGTGGTGGTGGTGGTGTCGGTGGTGGTGGTGCTGGTGGTGTCGGTGGTGGTGGTGTCGATGGTGGTGGTGGTGGTGTCGGTGGTGGTGGTGCTGGTGGTGTCGGCCCCCCACTTGGGCGAGCCGAAGTCGTCTAATACAGTACAGCATGTTCTAATAGTCCAATATGTTCTAATACAGTACAGCATGTTATAATACAGTCCAACATGTTCTAGTACAGTCCAACATGTTCCAATACAGTACAGCATGTTCTAATAGTCCAACATGTTCTAATACAGTACAGCATGTTCTAATACAGTCCAACATGTTCTAGTACAGTCCAACATGTTCTAATACAGTACAGCATGTTCTAATACAGTCCAACATGTTCTAGTACAGTCCAACATGTTCTAATACAGTCCAGCATGTTCTAATACAGTCCAACATGTTCTAGTACAGTCCAACATGTTCTAATACAGTACAGCATGTTCTAATAGTCCAACATGTTCTAATACAGTACAGCATGTTCTAATACAGTCCAACATGTTCTAGTACAGTCCAGCATGTTCTAATACAGTACATCATGTTCTAATACAGTCCAACATGTTCTAATACAGTCCAACATGTTCTAATACAGTACATGTTCTAATACAGTCCAGCATGTTCTAATACAGTACATCATGTTCTAGTACAGTACAGCATGTTCTAGTACAGTCCAACATGTTCTAGTACAGTACATGTTCTAATACAGTCCAACATGTTCTAGTACAGTCCAACATGTTCTAGTACAGTACAACATGTTCTAGTACAGTACAACATGTTCTAATACAGTCCAACATGTTCTAGTACAGTCCAGCATGTTCTAATACAGTACATCATGTTCTAATACAGTCCAACATGTTCTAATACAGTCCAACATGTTCTAATACAGTCCAGCATGTTCTAATACAGTACATCATGTTCTAGTACAGTACAGCATGTTCTAGTACAGTCCAACATGTTCTAGTACAGTACATGTTCTAATACAGTCCAACATGTTCTAGTACAGTCCAACATGTTCTAGTACAGTATAACATGTTCTAGTACAGTACAACATGTTCTAATACAGTCCAACATGTTCTAATACAGTACAGCATGTTCTAACACAGTACAGCATGTTCTAATACAGTCCAACATGTTCTAATACAGTAAAGCATGTTCTGATACAGTACAGCATGTTCTAATACAGTACAGCATGTTCTAATACAGTCCAGAATGTTCTAGTACAGTACAGCATGTTCTAATACAGTACAGCAGGTTCTAATACAGTCCACCATGTTCTAATACAGTACAGCAGGTTCTAATACAGTTCAGCATGTTCTAATACAGTACAGCATGTTCTAATACAGTACAGCATGTTCTAATACAGTCCAACATGTAGTACAGTACAGCATGTTCTAGTACAGTCCAACATGTTCTAATACAGTACAGCATGTTCTAATACAGTTCAACATGTTGTAGTACAGTACAGCATGTTCTAATACAGTACAGCATGTTCTAGTACAGTCCAACATGTTCTAGTACAGTCCAACATGTTTTAATAGTTCAACATGTTCTAATACAGTACAGCATGTTCTAGTACAGTCCAACATGTTTAATAGTCCAACATGTTCTAATACAGTACAGCATGTTCTAATACAGTCCAACATGTTCTAGTACAGTACAGCATGTTCTAATACAGTACAGCATGTTCTAATACAGTCCAACATGTTCTAATACAGTACAGCATGTTCTAATACAGTACAGCATGTTCTGATACAGTCCAGAATGTTCTAGTACAGTACAGCATGTTCTAATACAGTACAGCATGTTCTGGTACAGTACAGCATGTTCTAACACAGTACAGCATGTTCTAATACAAGTCCAACATGTTCTAGTACAGTACAGCATGTTCTAATACAGTACAGCATGTTCTAATACAGTCCAGTATGTTCTAGTACAGTCCAACATGTTCTAATACAGTACAGCATGTTCTAATAGTCCAACATGTTCTAATACAGTACAGCATGTTCTAATACAGTCCAACATGTTCTAGTACAGTCCAGCATGTTCTAATACAGTACATCATGTTCTAATACAGTCCAACATGTTCTAATACAGTCCAACATGTTCTAATACAGTCCAGCATGTTCTAATACAGTACAGCATGTTCTAGTACAGTACAGCATGTTCTAGTATAGTCCAACATGTTCTAGTACAGTACAACATGTTCTAATAAGTCCAACATGTTCTAGTACAGTACATGTTCTAATACAGTCCAACATGTTCTAGTACAGTCCAACATGTTCTAGTACAGTACAACATGTTCTAGTACAGTCCAACATGTTCTAATACAGTCCAACATGTTCTAATACAGTCCAACATGTTCTAATACAGTTCAACATGTTTTAATCCCCGGAGGAATCAAGAATCAGATGAGCTATGAAGCTCTTTTTATCCCCGGAGGAATCCAGAATCAGATGAGCTATGAAGCTCTTTATCCCCGGAGGAATCAAGAATCAGATGAGCTATGAAGCTCTCTTTATCCCCGGAGGAATCAAGAATCCGATGAGCTAGAAAGCTCTTTTTTCACAGATGTCCAGTGGGGGTGGTGGGCCGGGGGGGTTCAGCAAGTTGCTGTACAACATAAAACGAATACAGCACTGATGCAGGCCCCCGGCTATCAGTTGTCCGTGACAAAGGTTACCGAGATGAACTCTCCTGCCACAGTCACCCTCAGTGCACACGGTCCATGATGTGAGCCTTGTTGCGTCTGGTCGAGCCAGGCAGGGACTCCAGGGGTGGCTACTCGACCTTTAACCACTAGTCACCCTCCTTGACCTTTAACCACGAGTCACCCTCCTTGACCTTTAACCACTAGTCACCCTCCTCGACCTTTAACCACTAGTCACCCTCCTCGACCTTTAACCACTAGTCACCCTACTCGTTCTTTAACCACGAGTCACCCTCCTCGACCTTTAACCACTAGTCACCCTCCTCGACCTTTAACCACTAGTCACCCTCCTTGACCTTTAACCACTAGTCACTCTACTCGACCTTTAAGCACGAGTCACCCTCCTCGACCTTTAACCACGAGTCACCCTCCTCGACCTTTAACCACTAGTCACCCTACTCGACCTTTAACCACTAGTCACCGTCCTCGATCTTTAACTACTAGTCACCCTCCTCGACCTTTAACCACTAGTCACCCTACTCGTTCTTTAACCACGAGTCACCCTACTCGACCTTTAACCACTAGTCACCCTCCTCGACCTTTAACCACTAGTCACCCTCCTTGACCTTTAACCACTAGTCACCCTACTCGACCTTTAACCACGAGTCACCCTCCTCGACCTTTAACCACTAGTCACCCTCCTCGACCTTTAACCACTAGTCACCCTCCTCGACCTTTAACCACGAGTCACCCTACTCGACCTTTAACCACTAGTCACCGTCCTCGATCTTTAACTACTAGTCACCCTCCTCGACCTTTAACCACTAGTCACCCTACTCGTTCTTTAACCACGAGTCACCCTACTCGACCTTTAACCACTAGTCACCCTCCTCGACCTTTAACCACTAGTCACCCTCCTTGACATTTAACCACTAGTCACCCTACTCGACCTTTAACCACGAGTCACCCTCCTCGACCTTTAACCACTAGTCACCCTCCTCGACCTTTAACCACGAGTCACCCTACTCGACCTTTAACCACTAGTCACCCTCCTCGATCTTTAACCACTAGTCACTCTACTCGACCTTTAACCACTAGTCACCCTCCTTGACCTTTAACCACTAGTCACCCTGCTCGACCTTTAACCACTAGTCACCCTCCTTGACCTTTAACCACTAGTCACCCTACTCGACCTTTAACCACGAGTCACCCTCCTCGACCTTTAACCACTAGTCACCCTCCTCGACCTTTAACCACTAGTCACCCTCCTCGACCTTTAACCACGAGTCACCCTACTCGACCTTTAACCACTAGTCACCGTCCTCGATCTTTAACTACTAGTCACCCTCCTCGACCTTTAACCACTAGTCACCCTACTCGTTCTTTAACCACGAGTCACCCTACTCGACCTTTAACCACTAGTCACCCTCCTCGACCTTTAACCACTAGTCACCCTCCTTGACCTTTAACCACTAGTCACCCTACTCGACCTTTAACCACGAGTCACCCTCCTCGACCTTTAACCACTAGTCACCCTCCTCGACCTTTAACCACGAGTCACCCTACTCGACCTTTAACCACTAGTCACCCTCCTCGATCTTTAACCACTAGTCACTCTACTCGACCTTTAACCACTAGTCACCCTCCTTGACCTTTAACCACTAGTCACCCTGCTCGACCTTTAACCACTAGTCACCCTCCTCGACCTTTAACCACGAGTCACTCTCCTCGACCTTTAACCATTAGTCACCCTCCTCGACCTTTAACCACGAGTCACTCTCCTCGACCTTTAACCACTAGTCACCCTACTCGACCTTTAACCACTAGTCACCCTCCTCGACCTTTAACCACGAGTCACTCTCCTCGATCTTTAACCACGAGTCACCCTCCTCGACCTTTAACTACTAGTCACCCTCCTTGACCTTTAACTACTAGTCACCCTCCTCGACCTTTATCCACTAGTCACCCTCCTCGACCTTTAACCACGAGTCACACGTCGCCCACGTTTAGGTCAATGAACGCCCGACAATGTCAAGACCAGTGCAGAGTTTTTCCTTTTACAAACACAGTACTTTAACTGCATTGAAACAATGTTCCTGACATGCACTCCCTGAAGGCGGTGTGGCTGATAGGATGTGTAAATACAGAAAAATATATAATCTGTGATGCTCCAGGCCCTTTATAGCTTATCCTATAATGTAATTCACCTTTGGTGTGCTATGAAGAAGGGCCATTGCCTGAAACGTCGCCGATATTGTTTCTATTTTAAGGCCACAGTGTTGTATGTGCTGTATGTATGTTGAACTTCTTTCGCACCTTACGTAGCCAACCGTGCGAATCGGGGGTGCGGTGTTGTTAACGAACGTGTCGAGTTTTTTGGTGATTTGTGCTTGTGTGCCACTGCCGACGCAGCAGCAGCAGCAGCAGCATCACCCGCTGATGATGTGTTTAACCACAACACAAATCGTTCTGTCTTTAAAACGTTCGTAAAGTCTTGAGTGGCAAAGTGCGGTGGTGATGAATCTGCACACATCCACAAAGTAGCAGCGAGTTCAATGGGAACCTCTACTCTTGATGGAGGGTATATAGAAATACACTTTAATGCAATATCAAACGACTTCATTGACTCCAGAGTCATCAAATTCCTAAATATAACATGGTAACAAAATAGAATTGCTGGACTTAACTATAATGTAATTCAGCTGTGTTGAGAGTGAATGGGTTCTATGAATATCTCTTTAGTGTGGGATCCCACTGCTATTAAGAAAGGCCACGTTGCCTGAATTTCTCGTCATATGTCAGTGTGATTCATGAATGTGTTGTTGAGTCTGCAGGTGTTTGGCCGGAGTCGCACCCTGTCCCGAGACACTTGGGTTTTTTATCACTCGCACATATCAAAACACAACCTTTAGTCACACGAGAGAGCTATACTAATTCATGACACCACAATCGGATTTAACACCGCGATTTACCAACTCTGACGTTGATGCCTCCGCAAGGTGTATGGGTATAGTTCCCTGGGTTACTGAGCCTGATGTTGGATTACGTTGTTTTATTGATTGCATGCGGGCACAGTCTTCCTACTCGTTCCTTTATGAAGCAGCAGCTGGGTAAAGTGGATGGTGCCTGGCTGTGGCAGACGGTACAAGGTGACAAGACGGTACAAGGTGACAAGACGGTACAAGGTGACAAGATGGTACAAAGTGACAAGATGGTACAAAGTGACAAGGCGGTACAAAGTGACAAGACGGTACAAGGTGACAAGACGGTACAAAGTGACAAGACGGTACAAAGTGACAAGACGATACAAAGTGACAAGATGGTACAAGGTCACAAGACGGTACAAAGTGACAAGACGGTACAAGGTGACAAGACGGTACAAAGTGACAAGACGGTACAAGGTGACAAGACGGTACAAGGTGACAAGACGGTACAAAGTGACAAGACGGTACAAGGTGACAAGATGGTACAAGGTGACAAGACGGTACAAAGTGACAAGACGGTACAAAGTGACAAGATGGTACAAAGTGACAAGACGGTACAAGGTGACAAGACTGTACAAGGTGACAAGACGGTACAAAGTGACAAGACGGTACAAGGTGACAAGACGGTACAAGGTGACAAGACGGTACAAGGTGACAAGACGGTACAAAGTGACAAGACGGTACAAAGTGACAAGACGGTACAAACTGGCAAGACGGTACAAAGTGACAAGACGGTACAAGGTGACAAGACGTTACAAACTGGCAAGACGGTACAAACTGGCAAGACGGTACAAGGTGACAAGACGGTACAAAGTGACAAGACTGTACAAAGTGACAAGACAGTACAAAGTGACAAGACGGTACAAGGTGACAAGACGGTACAAAGTGACAAGACAGTACAAAGTGACAAGACGGTACAAGGTGACAAGACGGTACAAAGTGACAAGACGGTACAAGGTGAAAAGACGGTACAAACTGGCAAGACGGTACAAGGTGACAAGACGGTACAAAGTGACAAGACTGTACAAAGTGACAAGACAGTACAAAGTGACAAGACGGTACAAGGTGACAAGACGGTACAAAGTGACAAGACAGTACAAAGTGACAAGACGGTACAAGGTGACAAGACGGTACAAAGTGACAAGACGGTACAAGGTGACAAGACGGTACAAGGTGACAGGACGGTACAAGGTAACAAGACGGTACAAAGTGACAAGACGGTACAAGGTGACAAGACGGTACAAAGTGACAAGACGGTACAAGGTGACAAGACGGTACAAGGTGACAAGACGGTACAAGGTAACAAGACGGTACAAAGTGACAAGACGGTACAAGGTGACAAGACGGTACAAGGTGACAAGACGGTACAAGGTGACAAGACGGTACAAAGTGACAAGACGGTACAAACTGGCAAGACGGTACAAACTGGCAAGACGGTACAAACTGGCAAGACGGTACAAGGTGACAAGACGGTACAAAGTGACAAGACTGTACAAAGTGACAAGACAGTACAAAGTGACAAGACGGTACAAGGTGACAAGACGGTACAAAGTGACAAGACAGTACAAAGTGACAAGACGGTACAAGGTGACAAGACGGTACAAAGTGACAAGACGGTACAAGGTGACAAGACGGTACAAGGTGACAAGACGGTACAAAGTGACAAGACGGTACAAGGTGACAAGACGGTACAAGGTAACAAGACGGTACAAAGTGACAAGACTGTACAAAGTGACAAGACGGTACAAAGTGACAAGACGGTACAAAGTGACAAGATGGTACAAAGTGACAAGATGGTACAAAGTGACAAGACGGTACAAAGTGACAAGACGGTACAAAGTGACAAGATGGTACAAAGTGACAAGACTGTACAAGGTGACAAGACGGTACAAGGTGACAAGACGGTACAAAGTGACAAGACTGTACAAAGTGACAAGACGGTACAAAGTGACAAGACGGTACAAGGTGACAAGACGGTACAAGGTGACAAGACGGTACAAGGTAACAAGACGGTACAAAGTGACAAGACGGTACAAGGTGACAAGACGGTACAAAGTGACAAGACGGTACAAGGTGACAAGACGGTACAAGGTAACAAGATGGTACAAAGTGACAAGACTGTACAAGGTGACAAGACGGTACAAAGTGACAAGACTGTACAAAGTGACAAGACGGTACAAGGTGACAAGACGGTACAAGGTGACAAGACGGTACAAAGTGACAAGACGGTACAAAGTGACAAGACGGTACAAAGTGACAAGACGGTACAAAGTGACAAGACGGTACAAGGTAAACAAGACGGTACAAGGTGACAAGACGGTACAAAGTGACAAGACTGTACAAAGTGACAAGAGGGTACAAGGTGACAAGACGGTACAAAGTGACAAGACGGTACAAAGTGACAAGACGGTACAAAGTGACAAGACGGTACAAAGTGACAAGACGGTACAAAGTGACAAGACGGTACAAGGTGACAAGACGGTACAAGGTGACAAGACTGTACAAAGTGACAAGACGGTACAAAGTGACAAGACGGTACAAAGTGACAAGACGGTACAAGGTGACAAGACGGTACAAAGTGACAAGACGGTACAAAGTGACAAGACGGTACAAGGTGACAAGACGGTACAAAGTGACAAGACGGTACAAGGTGACAAGACGGTACAAGGTGACAAGACGGTACAAGGTGACAAGACGGTACAAAGTGACAAGACGGTACAAAGTGACAAGACGGTACAAGGTGACAAGACGGTACAAAGTGACAAGACGGTACAAAGTGACAAGACGGTACAAAGTGACAAGACGGTACAAGGTGACAAGACTGTACAAAGTGACAAGACGGTACAAGGTGACAAGACGGTACAAAGTGACAAGACGGTACAAAGTGACAAGACGGTACAAAGTGACAAGACGGTACAAAGTGACAAGACGGTACAAAGTGACAAGATGGTACAAGGTGACAAGACTGTACAAGGTGACAAGACGGTACAAAGTGACAAGACGGTACAAGGTGACAAGACGGTACAAGGTGACAAGACGGTACAAAGTGACAAGACGGTACAAAGTGACAAGACGGTACAAGGTGACAAGATGGTACAAAGTGACAAGACGGTACAAAGTGACAAGACGGTGCAAGGTGACAAGACGGTACAAGGTGACAAGACGGTACAAAGTGACAAGATGGTACAAAGTGACAAGACGGTACAAGGTGACAAGACGGTACAAGGTGACAAGACGGTACAAAGTGACAAGACGGTACAAAGTGACAAGACGGTACAAGGTGACAAGACGGTACAAAGTGACAAGACGGTGCAAGGTGACAAGACGGTACAAGGTGACAAGACGGTACAAAGTGACAAGACGGTACAAAGTGACAAGACTGTACAAAGTGACAAGACGGTACAAAGTGACAAGACGGTACAAGGTGACAAGACGGTACAAAGTGACAAGACGGTACAAAATGACAAGACGGTGCAAGGTGACAAGACGGTACAAGGTGACAAGACGGTACAAAGTGACAAGACGGTACAAAGTGACAAGACTGTACAAAGTGACAAGACGGTACAAAGTGACAAGACGGTACAAGGTGACAAGACGGTACAAAGTGACAAGACGGTACAAAGTGACAAGACGGTACAAAGTGACAAGACGTTACAAGGTGACAAGACGGTACAAAGTGACAAGACGGTACAAAGTGACAAGACGGTACAAAGTGACAAGACGTTACAAGGTGACAAGACGGTACAAAGTGACAAGACGGTACAAAGTGACAAGACGGTACAAAGTGACAAGACGTTACAAGGTGACAAGACGGTACAAAGTGACAAGACGTTACAAAGTGACAAGACGGTACAAGGTGACAAGACGGTACAAAGTGACAAGACGGTACAAGGTGACAAGACGGTACAAGGTGACAAGACGGTACAAAGTGACAAGACGGTACAAGGTGACAAGACGGTACAAGGTGACAAGACGGTACAAAGTGACAAGACTGGCGCAAGCGACAGGGAGCAGTCACAGCAGAGCCACCCAGAGGGCGCCAGCAGCTATGAGTGACGCGCTCGCGAGCAGTGATGTTAAGCACCAGGAGGAACTTAAGCACAAGGCGTGGGCCGAGCTCATAGAGTTTTCTTTTTTAATGCAGTGCGAAGCTGAGCCTCATGTGGTGGACTCTTTTACACGGTGGAACGTGGTCATCAAGATGCCCGTGCAAAATGGAGGGATAACACAGGCAGCATGCAAGGTGTTTTAGAGTTGTCATAAACATAGATTCATTGGTACAATACGGTGATTAAGGACGTGCATTAAAGCTAACAATGTCATAGGAAGAAAACAAACGCACAGAAATCGAACGGCAATATGTAAAAGAGTCAATGGATTGGTATTACAAAAGTGAAATCATGAGTTAAAATCAATGAGGGGCTCCAGATTGATAGCAACACGTAGATTTTGATTTTCTGTAAAATGCAACAACGCGCACGTCACACTGAGCAGGTGTGTATCAGACCTCCGTTAACCGTGTGGCTGGTTGGGAATGGGAATACAGTACAAGGTGACTTACTCAAGAGCCCTGTCAGCCACCTTCTGGCCGGAGTCGATATTAGCCACGTGTGTACATGCACGATTTGTCGAAGCCTATAGAGGGTAGGGACGCTGTAAACAAACGCACCTTACACGATTGCTACAATCCCGCACGGCGTGCCCGACACGGAGTAACCTAATCGCACACCGCCGTCTGGGCTGATTCGGGAAGGACGCTCGTGGTCTGCAACAGCCAGTAACAACTGACGGGTTCGCCTCGTCCTTGCCCTGCGGGTTGAGCGTCGGAAATAGATCCGCAACGAAACCCGACCTCGCGTGGGCTCGCGGGGACGCCCAACGCTGGGCCTGGGTGCTGCTCAACGGACCGTGCCTACCTGGACGTGTGTGAAAAAGCGCCGTGAAGCTCACAGGATTCCTCCAGCGTGAATAAATATTCTTAATTCTGAAAAATATTCCGCCGGATCGCTGCCACATCTGGAGCAACGTTTGTCGCGGCCCCGCCGAGGGCTAAGTGACTGCTGCTGATGTTTCTGTTGTGCCACCACATTAAAGCAACGGTGATGGTGACGATGAAACAGCACAGCGAGCAATAGTAGATGCTATGTTCAGGTTTGTCTCACACACTTGTGAACGAAGCGACGGCAGTAGCAAATATGGCACACACTTCTTTCGTGTACTGTCTTGTGCAATACATCTTCGTTCAGGAATGTCCTATAATGCCTTCCTTATCAAACTTTACAGATTAAACAGCTCGACTTAAAGATTAATAACATGCAAAGGGAAATCATGTTTATTATATACATCTCTCTGGATTATGAAGACTATACTTCTACTTACGAACGAGTTAAGTTTCCTGAGGTCTGTTCGTAAGTCGATGTGTTCGTGAGTCCAACTTTACTTTTGTCGATTCCATACGGCATGTACACTCAACATGGGGAATGGCTTTAAACGTTGTATAATGTCCTGTAGATGCCACTGGTTCTTCATGTTCGGCAGATGTAGATGCCATTGGTTATTTATGGTCTGCAGATGTAGATGCTAGTTCCCTTTGGTGTTCGTGTTTCCTCCATACTCTTGAAAAACTTTCCAATAGATGTCTGCACAGTTGATCCTTATGGCAGTAATCCAGGGTACCAAATAATACAAAATGGCCGAGGCAATTAAATATTTTATTTCTGGGACACTATTTTTCCCAGGGGTGTAACTTCACTCCGCGACTGGGGTACCAATCAATCCGACATCAGTGCCACACTCCGCGATGTCGAAACGCCAAACGTTAACATAAAAAATCCGTTATCGAAAAATTCAACTTTGAATCGCGCATCGTGAGTACAGCTCGTCGAGATGAGTCGATTGCCACATCGCCGAACATCAACAGACTAAAAACGACTGCATCATTGACATTTTGCGAGAGCCGGGGTACTATGGGGGCCCCGGGGTACTGCCACAAGGTTTAGTTGCTCTCTTCTCTTCATAAATACTTGAGTAAACCTTTCCATGTTTGGGTCCCGAGACTCAAAACAAGCCAGTGCCTTGTTCGTATCTCTGAAAGTTAATTAGTTGATTGTTCGTAAGTAGAGGAGTCCCTGTAACTCTCTTGGTCACTATACTCTCACAAAAAGGGGGTTTCCCATTGGCGACTTATGAAACAACTTTTGACTCATATTCTTAGTTTTTTTGGTAAAGTCACGTTGAAGAGAAACAACAAAATAATAAAATATATATAAAACAATAAAAAATTATCACGACGTTTCGACCATAACTCAAACGGTCATCTTCAGGTGTGTTGGTTTGCACGACGTTTCGACCATAACTCAAACGGTCATCTTCAGGTGTGTTGGTTGGTTTCCAAACCAACACACCTGAAGATGCCACTGGCATCTACAGGACATTATACAACGTTTAAAGCCATTCCCCATGTTGAGTGTACATGCCGTATGGAATCGACAAAAGTAAAGTTGGACTCACGAACACATCGAAACGTCGTGAGAATTTTTTATTGTTTTATATATATTTTATTATTTTGTTGTTTCTCTTCAACGTGACTTTACCGAAAAAACTAAGAATATGAATTACTGCAGTCACGAAAGCTTTAAATCAAAATTTAACTTTTGACTTGCTTTATGGCGAGCATGATGCTGCTCTCTATCCTCTCTTCATGTTTTGCAAATCAACAGAACTCTCTAGAGCTGGTTACTTGCATGCCACTAATAGAGAAGTTTAGCTTGGTGGGGTAGGGAAGCCATTCCGTCTGGCTCCATCTCCTTCTCGGAGGCAGTAACACGTTATCCCCGGAGACGATAGTGAGTACAGCATTATATCTAAATTTCTCCATTGGCTTATATGGGGATGTGTAATTTGAGAACCCAAATCCATCCCACTTCTTATTAACTCAGCATCTCGCCTGGTATACATGAGTTTGTGGTTTTTATCCTGACCCTGATGCCTGTATATTTTAAGTTTGTACGTTTTTCCCATGGTCTCGTGGATGTTTCTCCGATTCCTCCAGTTTTCCCCTCCATATTTGTAAACATGCGGTGAGAGTATTGGGCTCCTGTACATTTCCACATGATGAGCCACTTTGTTGAGCTATCGTATGTGGCCAGGTCGCCTCTGAAACAGAGCTGCATAGCTCACCAGGCCTTGCCTGGTAAAAAAAAAAAAGTTAGCAAATTTCGAGTACGTCATGGCGAGGGACACAGTTCTTAAAACGGGATTGGGTATCAATGAGTTGAGTACCTTATTGCAAAAGGTACATAAAAAGGAAGGGCATAAATAATGGTGTTACTGTACTAGCGAAACGTCGTTTCCAATTGTTAAATGTTGTAAATTGATCTCCAACAGACCGGTGGTGCAGCTGAAGCAATAATGAGTTGTCACATTTGGTCAAATTGGCAGTGTCGGGTGGAGGAGGGTTTATGACTCAAGATTTGTTTGTACTGTCTGTCTGATACTGTTTAATCGATCATGTATGTTTCACGTGTACTCTTCCACGTACCATCTCATTTGTACCGTTTCGGTTGGCACTGGTACCGACTCGTCTTATTTCCTGACGACTGTGTTCGGCATCGTTTATACTTGGTCTCATTTGCATTGCCTCATTTCAACGGTCTCGTTTTTACTGCATCATTGCACCAAACCTTAGACCATGCGTGTATATATATACACACATGTATATTTATCTACACATTTGTAAAATGACTTTTTGTTTTCCAGAACATTGCGAAGAAGTATGTGCGATGGACACCAGCAAAGGGGCAACGTGTGGAGCTCAACTCTTCCTGTCCAGAGTACTGGAGTTTGGCAAGGAAGGGTGGTTTGTGGAGCTCATCAGTGCTCTCAGACAAGCAGGTGTGGTCATTAATTTAAATAGGCTTCATATATATATTTCTCCACAATCCTGGCTGTGTCGCCTGATGATGCTGGTTGTAATTACCGGCGAAATGTCGTGCTCGAAATGTAAATGTTGTGGGTTTACTCTCCAACACACAACGGGTGTGCTGTACTAGTGACGAATTGGGAACGTTCTGTTTACGTGACATACCTTACTAATTGGTTGTGTCAGATGTTGGCGGGTTTAACGACACATTGATATTTACGTGGCATAAACCCAAAAAAACAATTATGGATAGGCTATATATCTTGGTCTCTTATGTGGGTTTGGCTATTGGTGTGCCATCATCCCGCTGCTCCGGTGAGTTTGCCCGGTCACCCCAGCAGGGCCCCCTCCCAGTCTCGTGGCCCCACGGTCTTACTGCTCCCCCCCCCCCACCACCACCACCAACATGGTGCGGCAATGTGGCCCGGTGACCGTGGAATCACGCAAGCATGCGTCCCTACGTGCTTGGTGAACTGCTTTAATTTTGACTCGTAACGCACCACACAGTATTCACTCGCTCGATAGAGAGGGAACGACTCAAGAGGCTTGGGGAACCGCAGGCAAGCCGGAAGGCAGCAGCCACGCGTGTGCCAAATGCCAAGTTTCCCAAGCCGTGCGATCATATTTATATCAAGGTAGTATCGGCCAATTGAGTGTTTACATGTGTGGGAGTAAACGGGAAAAACCTAAGCGTGCAACGGGAAATCACTACATCCCGTACCGATGGAACAGGTGGGAGTCCACGTGTCTTCCATACCGCTTTCTGCTCTCATCTGCTGGTTTAACAGGGCTCTGTGTATTGTTTGGTATTTTCAAACTTTTTCCCATTTCTCTCATTTTTTCTTCACTTTATTTTTTGCGTGTTCTCGGATAGCTTGTGTCGTGTTTGCGTTTTTACTTTTCTTCCAGCTTTTTGGTGCACTGTCCCGCAAAATGTCAGTTATTTAGAATTAATCCTGCCACCTCGCTAGACATGGCGGTGTTCTCCTGCCCCTCTCTTTGCGCTGCTGGCGAAGTGGCCATCGCCTGGCTCGGCAAGGCGAGTGTACGATACGTGAGACTCGCGAATCCAGAACTGGCCATCGCGAGAGTTTACTGTATGTTATAAATTATCACGTTTATTCTAATCACTTGATTAAATTATAATTGTATTTGTTATCTCGCAAGACTAGCCAGAATATCGTACAGTTTTAGTTAGGTGTGAACATTCATTGTAAACTGTTCAGATCAATTCTGAGGGTATATTTTGGGGTTCGTGGTTCAAAAACCGGCAAGCCGCCCTGGTTAAAAACTGTGGGTGTAATAACCATAGTAATAAAACGACGACACGCCATCTGCTTCACAGTGGGCACAAAAGATCCACTGACGACAATCGAAGCCAGTAGGAGGTTATTGTGTGCTGGCATCATAGTCTTAATGGTAAGGGTCCAAGTTTTGCCGAATTCGAGAAATCACACCGCAAATTACTCAACTGGGATCTTGCATAGCAACGTCGCTCCTTCCTGGCAGATTACATCCATATGTGAAACGAATATAGTGCCTTCGTGATGGCCTTGCGCTGTAAGATTGCCGCAAATACAAAATGTACAAAGTTAATACTCTGAACATTTATAGTAATATTAAGATATATTAGTAAAATAGTAACAGTAGAATAATCTAACTAAACATATTTAATAATTAAGATATCCATATAATAGTATATTGAAGTATATTTAAAGTAATGTAATATGAAATATAAATCATTGTATGTATAAATCTTGACTTAAAGCTTTCGTGACTGCAGGAATTCATATTCTTGGGGTCTGTCGGTGAAGCCACGTAGATAGAAAAAATGATATAAATCAAAATCACGATGTTTCGATCACAACACAAGCAATAGTCTTCAAGAGAGAGAGAGAAATCTGCCGAGGCAGGCTGTTTATAAAAGTTTAGAGATGGGCGGGGCAGCTAATGCCACAATGTCGGAGCGAGTAGGAGAGAGAAATTTGAGGAGGGAGTAGGAGAGAGAAATTTGAGGAGCGAGTAGGGGGAGAGATTTTAGGAGCGAGTAGGAGAGAGAGAGATTTGAGGAGCGAGTAGGAGAGAGAAATTTGAGGAGCGAGTAGGAGAGAGAAATTTGAGGAGCGAGTAGGAGAGAAAGATTTGAGGAGCGAGTAGGGAGAGAGAGATTTGAGGACCGAGTAGGAGAGAGAAATTTGAGGAGCGAGTAGGGAGAGAGAGATTTGAGGAGCGAGTAGGAGAGGGAAATTTGAGGAGCGAGTAGGAGAGAGATATTTGAGGAGCGAGTAGGAGAGAGAGATTTGAGGAGCGAGTAGGAGAGAGAAATTTGAGGAGCGAGTAGGAGAGAGAAATTTGAGGAGCAAGTAGGAGAGAGAGCTTTGAGGAGCGAGTAGGAGAGAGAGATTTGAGGAGCGAGTAGGGAGAGATAAATTTGAGGAGCGAGTAGGAGAGAGAAATTTGAGGAGCGAGTAGGAGAGAGAGATTTGAGGAGCAAGTAGGAGCGAGTAGGAGAGAGAGATTTGAGGAGCGAGTAGGGAGAGTTAAATTTGAGGAGCGAGTAGGAGAGAGAAATTTGAGGAGCGAGTAGGAGAGAGAGATTTGAGGAGCGAGTAGGGGAGAGAGAGATTTGAGGAGCGAGTAGGGGAGAGAGAGATTTGAGGAGCGAGTAGGAGAGAGAGATTTGAGGAGCAAGTAGGGGAGAGAGAGATTTGAGGAGCGAGTAGGAGAGAGATTTGAGGAGCGAGTAGGGGAGAGAGAGATTTGAGGAGCGAGTAGGAGAGAGAAATTTGAGGAGCAAGTAGGAGAGAGAGATTTGAGGAGCGAGTAGGAGAGAGAGATTTGAGGAGCGAGTAGGAGAGAGAGATTTGAGGAGCGAGTAGGAGAGAGAGATTTGAGGAGCGAGTAGGGAGAGATAAATTTGAGGAGCGAGTAGGAGAGAGAGATTTGAGGAGCGAGTAGGAGAGAGAAATTTGAGGAGCAAGTAGGAGAGAGAGATTTGAGGAGCTAGTAGGGAGAGAGGAATTTGAGGAGCGAGTAGGAGAGAGAGAAATTTGAGGAGCGAGTAGGAGAGAGAGATTTGAGGAGCGAGTAGGAGAGAGAGATTTGAGGAGCGAGTGGGAGAGAGAGATTTGAGGAGCGAGTAGGAGAGGGAAATTTGAGGAGCGAGTAGGAGAGAGAAATTTGAGGAGCGAGTAGGGAGAGAGAAATTTGAGGAGCGAGTAGGGAGAGAGAAATTTGCTTGCAATTGTAAGCATCTGCGAGGGTCCGGAGGACGTAGTGGCAAGCCGCCATTTACGAACACACCTAAAGGTTGGCTGTGTTAGTGAATGTAACTCAGAGAGTCGAAAATAACTGCTAACATCGGCAGGTAGGATAGGAACATCACAGCTAGTTATGACCTAAACTGGTTAATAACGTCCTTCCAATGATTGCTCAGTTTGTACCCATCTTCTCGGTTGAAATTGTGTCTGTGTCTATATATCTGGATGGCTTCATGAACCATCCTCCTGCTCGCTCCTACATTGTGCCATTAGCTGCCCCGCGACTCTCTAAACCTTTATAAACAGCCTGCCTCAGCAGATTTCCCCCTCTCTTTTTCACCTGAAGACGATTGCTTGTGTTGCGACCGAAACGTCGTGATTTTGATTTTATTATTTTTTTCTATCTACGTGGCTTTACCGAAAGACCCAAAGAACATTGTATGTATGTTGAACTTCTTTCGCACTGTATGTAGCCAACCATGCTAATCGGATGTGTAGGTATATATTTCTATATATTTATATCGAACGTCTGCTATGAACTCATTTTTGAAGTATACTGCCATTTATGACATATTCATGGAGCCTTTTGACAAAACAAACGCAGTTCAATTGATGCCTCTACACAACTTACGGTTGAAACTATGAAACTAGGCTGTATTGCGGGCACCACTGATCGAATCACGAGGATCCTAAACAAACACGATGTCGAAGTCAGGTTCGGCGCCATCAGCAGCTAGAGACTCACCATTAATCGTGGACGGTGTATAACCGAATGTTAGCCTGTGGCTGTGGTCTTCTCTATGTTAGCCTGTTTGGCAGATCAGTTGTGACAATGATTAAACTGGTCCACAGTTGTCTTATCATTGTTGCCTGTCGGTCAAATATGCTCACGTTGTTTTAATGGTGACCTAAGAAAAGAGGACCACAATGCACTTCTTCAGGAAATGCTGATTTATGTTTGTTTGCATAATGCACAGAGGCTGTCTGCTATTTATACGTGTCTAGGTCTCGTTTGAAACGAAAGTTTTTCCATGCTGCTTTAAATAACCTCTTCAGATTGAGTCGCCTCGTCATTTATAGATTTAATTACGCTACTGTATTTCCCAGGTCTCTATTGAAAAACAGATGGCGAGTCTTAGTAATCCCTCACCTGCCTGTTCCCTTAATATCATAATAATCACTTACCTCAATGTGACATCCCGTTTATCTTTTTTTATATATGTATTTTGATTGAGGCAATGTGCGGGCACGTCATGACACACGCGTACAGACACCGTCAACACAAGCCAAGCCGGTTATGAAAAGCATACCGGGGCGGGGGGGGTCCCACCAAAAGAGGAGAGGGTAGCTTTTGACACTACGTTTCTTTTGATGCCAAGGTCCGAAGCAGTGTCTCATCAATGATTGCTAATGCTTTTTGTGTGTGTGTGTGCAGGATATAACACCTTGGCAGACTGCATAGACGAACAAAACTTTTTCAAACTGAATGATCTAGAGAACCAACGAAACATCATCAGACTGCATAGAACCACCATGGAGAGTCAGCTGCTTCCACGTGATGTCGTAATACATTTGGAGTTCCTGAGGGAGCTCGACAGGCAGGAAATCATACAGGTATACGATCGGGATATACGAGAGAAAGGTTCTACACTTTTCAGATGCGGTACAGCACTCCCCCACAAATGTTGTTGATGTCCTGTCATGATTACACAGCGCCACTTATTTACTAACAGATCACGATCGACGTGTACGTTTTGATTGAACTTTGGCGTTTTAATGGACTTTCGTCAATTTGCGTCTTTATTTGATCCGTGTCCAAACAGGAAACCGTTAGTTATGGGGACATCCGTGGCACAACAAAACTTATTGATCACGTGCTGCGATCTGACGAGCAAGATTTGCTGAAACAGTTCAAGTCAGCCATCATCAAAGCTGGCACTGGAGAGATAGCCGATCTTCTTGAAGGTACCGTTGCATTTGCAGTGAATAATGGATTTAATTGTCTTCGTTTTGGCCACAATTATGTGGACAATCTTAAATGGTTTTATTAATTGTTGGAACTGTTTAGCAAAGACTGTTTGTGATTCCCAAATGCCGTGCGAATAACAATTTGGCGCAAAGTTACGCAAGGGTGGACCACCCCACGGTAGGATGTCTCATCAGTTCATCTCAAATCGATGACCACACATTGGGACCTTAATGGTTTGCATGTGACGGTGTGTTTTGCACAATGATGTACCTGTGAAGTGTCAGCATTCCATGAGGGTTTTGTGAAATCGTGGGATTTCGTTTTCAGTACAACCCAGAGTGGATCCTATTGGATTATCCAGTCAATCAGTGACGCGGCTATGAACTTTGGTGCTTAGGGGAACCCACTCCTGCCCTAATTCCGTTTGGATCCAACACTTGAAGTTTTTCTTCCACAACCTCAAACTACATCCCCATAGGTCTGCCTCAGTTCCTTATGCTAAGTGGTATCCATTATAATTTTCCTTTCACAGTCGTATGCCTAGTCATGCTGTAGAAAAATATCGCACCCCGGGTTACTCTGTGCAGACCGAGATGGAATCCCCAATACACAGTCTCTTCCAACAAGGCCCGACTAGGCAGAACACTTATCAAGGCACGTGATGAAACAAAATACACTGCAATAAGGCCACGTGGTAAATGTTAAGAGGTTACAGAACTTTGTGAAACTGATCCCTGTGCTACAAGTATCTTCACTTGGTCTTCATCTTGCAGTCATCAGCGCTGACCCCACAGCCCCAAAACCTCCATCCCCCCTTTCCTACATTTTCCTTCACCCCACTTTTCCTCCAGACCCTTCCGTGCTTGTTCTCTTTCACCGACATTCCCATTACCGCTGCTTTCCCTCCACGTGTTATGCTGTGCGCGTACAGTACGGTATTGCATAATAGTCAGTTTTCAACGCGGTACATTTGCAGTTTAAATAATTGTGCAAAAAAGGCGCATTTTCTTAAAGAACGCATATGCAAAACTTGTAAAGAATATGTTCCCTAATTCATCATCAATGTGTATGCGCAACAACTCAATGTGATAACTTGCAGCGGAGGATCCCAGTACATTGCAACAATATTGGTATTATTGTATGAATCAGGAGTACAATCGTATCTGAACACATCAATTACATTTTTTACTTAACAGGGAAAGAACTCTATCATGATGAAGATGTTCAAAATGAATCTTTACAGTACACGGTGGACTTTGAGAAGCAAGATTGTGGAGCTGTAGACCATTGTAATGAATCATCCCAAAAAAACGTTGATGACCAAGGTAAATTCATGGTTGCAAAAACATATTGTTGTTCATTACACAAAATAAACAGCGTTGTTGTGGATTAAATAAAATGACAAAACAGATAAGCAGACACTATGTCTCCTTCAAGTATCCGTATCTCCACACCAGAAATAAAAGTATTTCTAAGACAACACATTGACCCAATGGCCTTATGGGAATGCATAATGTTTGAAGTACAGTGAGGGGAAAAAAGTATTTGATCGCCTGCTAATTTTGTACATTTGCCCACTGACAAAGAAATGATCAGTCTATAATTTGAATGGTAGGTTTATTTTAACAGTGAGAGACAGAATAACAACAAAAAAATCCAGAAAAACGCATGTCAAAAATGTTATAAATTGATTAGCATTTTAATGAGGGAAATAAGTATTTGACCCCCTCTCAATCAGAAAGATTTCTGGCTCCCATGTGTATTTTATACAGGTAACGAGCTGAGATTAGGAGCACACTCTTAAAGGGAGTGCTCCTAATCTCAGCTTTTTACCGGTATAAAAGACACCTGTCCACAGAAGCAATCAATCAATCAGATTCCAAACTCTACACAATGGCCAAGACCAAAGAGCTCTCCAAGGTTGTCAGGGACAAGATTGTAGACCTACACAAGGCTGGAATGGGCTACAAGACCATTGCCAAGCAGCTTGGTGAGAAGGTGACAACAGTTGGTGCGATTATTCGCAAATGGAAGAAACACAAAAGAACTGTCAATCTCCCTCGGCCTGGGGCTCCATGCAAGATCTCACCTCGTGGAGTTGCAATGATCATGAGAATGGTGAGGAATCAGCCCATAACTACACGGGAGGATCTTGTCAATGATCTCAAGGCAGCTGGGACCATAGTCACCAAGAAAACAATTGGTAACACACTACGCCATGAAGGACTGAAATCCTGCAGCACCCGCAAGGTCCCCCTGCTCAAGAAAGCACATATACATGCTGGTCTGAAGTTTGCCAATGAACATCTGAATGGTTCAGAGGACAACTGGGTGAAAGTGTTGTGGTCAGATGAGACCAAAATGGAGCTCTTTGGCATCAACTCAACTCGCCGTGTTTGGAGGAGGAGGAATGCTGCCTATGACCCCAAGAACACCATCCCCACCGTCAAACATGGAGGTGGAAACATTATGCTTTGGGGGTGTTTTTTTGCTAAGGGGACAGGACAACTTCACCGCATCAAAGGGACGATGGACGGGGCCATGTCCCATCAAATCTTGGGTGAGAACCTCCTTCCCTCAGCCAGGGCATTGAAAATGGGTCGTGGATGGGTATTCCAGCATGACAATGACCCAAAACACACGGCCAAGGCAACAAAGGAGTGGCTCAAGAAGAAGCACATTAAGGTCCTGGAGTGGCCTAGCCAGTCTCCAGACCTTAATCCCATAGAAAATCTGTGGCGGGAGCTAAAGGTTCGAGTTGCCAAACGTCAGCCTCGAAACCTTAATAACTTGGAGAAGATCTGCAAAGAGGAGTGGGACAAAATCCCTCCTGAGATGTGTGCAAACCTGGTGGCCAACTACAAGAAACTTCTGACCTCTGTGATTGCCAACAAGGGTTTTGCTACCAAGTACTAAGTCATGTTTTGCAGAGAGGTCAAATACTTATTTCCCTCATTAAAATGCAAATCAATTTTTGACATGCGTTTTTCTGGATTTTTTTTGTTGTTATTCTGTCTCTCACTGTTCAAATACACCTACCAATAAATTATAGAGTAATGATCATTTATTTGTCAGTGGGCAAAACGTACAAAATCAGCAGGGGATCAAATATTTGTTTCCGTCACTGTAAGTCTGACTGCTGATGAGACACTGTAAAAACACCGCTCGGAGTTTGCTTGCATTTTAGTGCTGCTGAAATGAAGCAACTCCAAGAAGGGCCCCGTTGGGTTCATGGGTTGGTGTAGGAAATATTTACCACGTGGAGAACAAAGCGTATTAGCCACTTATCGATAATGTAGTGCAATTCATGTTTTTCTACGACGCAAGATATTTTGGGATGGACTTACTTATGGTCCTTCCCTTTGGATTATTAAATAAATCACCGTAAGCAACTGGAGCATGGAATCGGCAAGTTTAAGGTTCATTATTGGTAGGCCACAAATTGTACCCCATAGGGAGAAAGCTGGAACCATGCCACGTGATACTGGTAAAGGTGAGTGGAGGCGTTTTATGAAGATATCGATTACAAAATATTTATACATCCCAGGCATCGAACCATATTTTCAGATGAAGAGGAGGAAGTTCCAGATGTCGCACTTGATGGTGTAAACTCTGCTTTTTCACGGGAATTACGAAAGGGAGAAACTACTGATCCAGATGAACTGGGAGATGTCAAGGGAGTTGAATCAGTTGTTGGAACAAGATGAGCCAACCTATGAATTCATGTTGACACACATTAAATAGTTCAATCATTCAGGAATGCTTCATTTCTGCTTATATCAAAACAAACAGTGGAACATATAAATGTATTCAATGATAACCATCCTGGATTTGCTGACGGTATAGTTCATTACAAAATGGCCAGTGCCAATTAACACTTGGAATTATTTAATGAAGATAGCCAGCAAAAGAGTTGGGCTCAAGATAAACGTGAGAAAGCGAAGAGTCGCGTACAAGTTTTTCGAGATGAATTGGGGATACTTGTCAGAGGTACTTGCAGGCCAGCATCAGCTCTAATGAGAAACATGAATTTTGATTTAAAGCTTTCGTGACTGCAGGGATTCATATTATTGGTTATTTCGGTAAAGTCACGTAGAAGGGAAACAATAAAATAATACAAAATATCAAACAATAAAAAAATTCTCACGACGTTTCGACAGCAAGAAAATTTGAAAATTTTGACTTTCGAATTTTTCTTGCTGTGGTTTTCTCACACCTGATGATGATTGCTTGTGTCGCAGTCGAAACATCGTGATAATTTTTATTGTTTGATATCTTTATTATTTTATTGTTTCCCTTTCTACGTGACTTTATCGAAAGAAGCAAGAATATGAGAAACATGAAGTTTATATTCTTGTTTACAGTGGCGACAAGTTCCGGAGCTAGAACCAATGTCGAGGTCTGCTGACCCCAACGAGAGGGCCTCAGGAGAGAGTTCGTTGTGGCTTTGCTACGTCTCCTCTTCATAATAATTCATAATAAAGGTGTTTGGGTTAGATCGCGTTATTTATAAATGTGTCGTAACCCTCCACCACCCGACACGGCCAATCAGCAAAAAAAAAAGTGTCACGTTGACAAAAGACAAATAGTTCACTACTTTAGCCCACCGGTGTGTTGAAGAGTGAATCCACAACATTTACAGTTTGAGTACGACGTTTCGCTGGTGATTACATCCAGCATCATCGGGCAATTCGCCAGAATGGTAAAGCCCTCACTTGCTCCCGGTCTTAAATAGAGCAGCATGGTGACGTCATTATTTAACTCATTCAGGTGCAGTGATTTTAGGCGGGGGGGGGGGGGGGTGTATTGTAATTATATAATCGATTGGTAATCAGTCAATGGTTATGATTAGTAATGAGTTGTAGATTAGAAATCAGTTGTAATGTGTGTGTTATTGTGATTATATGCTACGTTAGTAATCCGTTAATTAGTATGTGTTTCCCCTATAAGGAATTGTAATATGTATTATTATTTAATATCTTCACCTACGTGTATGTCTCCTCTGTTGAAGGAACGCAGATGGCGGTGCTTTACTATGCTTTGGGTTGCATGGCCACGGTCACACTGTGGCTTGTCTTTGACTTGCCATTCATGAAGTAGATGAAGAAGTCGTGAGAGAAGGATGGGAGTGCATTAAGTGGAGGAAAATGGTTAATCCGTGGGCATGTTCAGTTTTCACGTGTGAACGGTGCCAATTGAAAACTCCTTCGATAAATTTTTCTTTTTACAGAATGTGCACTCGCACAACCAGCGGAACAGGGGACGTCAATTGATGAGCCGAAGTCTGTGAAGTGTGGAAACGTATCGCTACGACAGTACCAGGCTGAACTCGCGGAGTCTGCTCTTAAGGGAAAAAACTCCATCATTGTTGCCCCTACAGGTGAGCAAGCCCGCAAGCCTCTGGGCGATATGCTTGCCAGAGCTAGGAATTTTTTTTTATCAGGGGTTCTTAAAAAGTCACGCCGCTCTAAGTTTATTCTCAGAAATGATGGGCTCCACGTACGCGAGGCGCTGGTGGCTGTGCACGTGGCCTGTAATCCAGCACTGGAAGAGGGCGAGGGTTGGTGGGTTGCAGAAATGTGAAACCCCTCCCGTGGACGTCGAGGACTCCACCTGTTCCATCTGTACGGGGGGGTAGTGTTTCCCCCCCCCCGCACGCGGGAGCTTTCTCAGGTGTGCTCCGGTTTTCTCCCAAACTCATTAATTGGCGGTTAACACCTTCATATGCAGTGGACCGCAGAGCCTGGGCAGTTGTTGGTAGTGCCGGCTCATCATGTGGCTGCTGCCTTCCCCGCTTGTCTGCGGTTCTTCTTCGTGCCTCTCGAGTCGTTGTCTCGATGAGAGCGAGTTGATATGCGGCGGCGGCGGCGGCGCGTTACAAATACAAATTATTATTACCTACAGCGGCGTCACGAGTAATGGGCGACTTTGCGCTGAATTATACAGTTCCTATCACATGGTAACCGGCGCTGCGGTCACAGGCGATGTGGCTGAAGGTGGCACTCATTTTCAGCAACCCTTTGTAGCGTTGAGAATGGTAGGCTTTTTATTGAAGTCTTGAGCTTCTCATTTGGTGAATGTCCTAAGGTAAAATGTTATTTCAATCAAATAGTGAATATTTTTTTTTTCTCTTTATCTTCGCACAGACAGTGGCAAGACGTTTGTGGCTTTAGCGATCTGTGACGAGCACCTGAGGCAACGCTCCGGAAAAGGCCCGAAGGTGATCTTTCTGGCACCCACACTGCCTGTGTTCCAACAACAATACGAACGCTTCCGCAAGCACTATCAGGACGAGAGGTATGTGTGCACACAATCGCGCACGGAAATGTCCCATTTTTACCCTTAGACCCACGTGGGATAATTGCCGTTCGCAAGTGATGTGTGTCCAGTATGGCTGAAGCCAGCACATAATAACCATTCTAAATGTTTGTCCCGCTATCAGTCGTAACAAATGAATATCAAATGCTAGTGCACGTGGCCTTTTTTGCCGATCGTGAAAAAAAAAACAATCGTTTTTAGTGGAAATCGAAGTGGTCATCCAAAGCTCTCATAACCAAGGTATTCATACTCTTTGGGTTATTTCGGTAAAGTGACGTAGAGTATAAAACTAAATAAATTAAATCACGACGTTTCGGGCGCAACACAAGCGTCCGCCATCAGGTGGGACAACCACAGCAGGAAACAACTGCTGAAGTGGGCAGAAGGACTGCCGTGACACGAGGCTATGTATAGGCAAGAGAGCGGGGGGGAGAGGCCAGGGAGGATATTGCATGTCAGGAATGACATCCTTCACAGATGGGATTAGATCACGGAATTTTGTGTACTGTACTGAATCGGACCTGGATGGATTTGAGTAACCAGGCAAAAACCTTAAATGCTTTATGGTGTTGCCTTCATATCCGCATCTCATTTTGCTTTACCTCAGCTCTCCCACTCCCAGCCCCGCCAACTTCCCCTCCCCACCCCCCCCCCCCCCCCCGACAAATCCCTTTAATCCCTTCTAGCTGCTCTTCACTTGGCGGCTCTCCCCCCCCCCCCTTTCTGTCTCTCCTCCCTGGCCCTGCCCCCAAAGAGTGTGGATCTCTGCAGTCACGAAAACTTAAAAATCTAGATTGAACCAATGTATTAATTAATTATGTGTGGACATCATCTGCTATTTTGAGATTACATAGAGTGATCAAGCATATATAATAAGAGCCGTCGGGAAAGGAGAGAGTGTCTCACCGAAGTTAAAGTGTTGATAGCCATTGTGACCACTGATAAAAGTGCGGGTGATGGTGATGGAAGCAGTGGGGTAGGTTTGGGGGATAATGTAAATGAGGATGATGTTGCAGGGCGATGAGGGTAAAAGTGGTAATGAGATGCAGGCACTGTGAGATGGGGTGATGATGTGATGAATGGAAGTCGTATAATTGGTGTAAAGAGTTGCGGGTGCACTGCATGGCAGTTACAGTTTGGATAAAATTGGGGTTATGAGAGGTGAAGAAAAGTGGGAGAAGTTCGTGTAAATGTTGCAGGAGTACACTATAAACTATTTAAAAAAAAAATATTTTACCGGGTGTAAGCCCCACTGAGCTGTGTAGCTCTACTCTTTGGTGCTATTCGGTAAAGCCACGTAGGTAAACAATAAAACAACAAAAATCACGACATAGGTAAAAAATAAAACAGCAAAAATCACGACGTTTCGGCCACAACACAAGCGGCCTTCATCACTGAAGGCCTTCATCGCTGAAGGCCGCTTGTGTTGTGACCGAAACGACGTGATTTTTGTTGTTTTATTTTTTTACCTACGTGACTTTACCGTAATAGAACCAAAGAGTATGGATCCTTGCAGTCACGAAAGCTTCAAATCTAGAGCTATGTAGCTCTTTTTCAGAAGCGACCTGGCCACAAATGATGGCTCAGCGAAGTGGCTCATCACGTGGAAATCTATCACCGCAGCCAGATACTCTGGAACACGTGATGTTGATTCTAAACGTGGAGGGTGAAAAAAAACGGAGGACCCGGCGAAGAATCCACGCGACCACGGGGAGAGAGAGACACGCAAACTCCAATTATATAGCAGGCACCAAGGTCGGGATCGAATTCACGACCTCCGGCATGCCGGGCAAGGCAGTTAACATCTCCTATCTACCGCAGGAGTAGTTTGGCTGAGGGGGGGGGGGGGGGATCGGGGTGAAGGGGTGCACGGGTAGGGGGGGGGCGGTGGTGTCCGTTTGTGTTAATTTGTGGTAAATTTCCACAATCTTCCATCTTTTGTCATCCTGTTTAAGCGCCTCGTGTGAATCCCCTTTCGATGTCCCTCAACGTTTCAGCAACAGGGTGTCCGTGGGCCGCGTGGCTGGAGGAGCCGAAACCCCCGAGCCCCTAGATCTGCAGCTGAAGAACAATGACGTTCTGATCATGACACCGCAGACCCTGCTCAATGGGCTCGAGAAAAATAATGTTTGCGCCATCGTGGATTTCAGCCTCATCATCTTCGACGAGTGCCACCATACCTGTAAAAACCACCCCTACAACGTCATCATGCAGCATTACCTCGGCGTCAAACATGGACCCAGTGCTCCACCACTGCCACAGGTATGCATATGTGCGCGCGTACGGACAGCGTTACATCTCGGTTGAAGTAGGATGTTTTTAAACAGGCGGTTTCAATCTGGAAAGGTGTTCCATCAGGGGTGGGACCGTCAGGGCCAGCAAGGCCTTCTCTGCTGGCCTAGAGATTGTCAGGATCAGAAAATTTAGACTTTTATAAATTAATACGTATTTTAATTAATTCTATACGTATTTTGCAAGGTTCGTTCCCATTAGTATATTGACGTCATTTCATTGCTACTCTCTCCCTCAGTTGCGCTGCTTCCAGTGCAGCTAATAAATTAGAGCTTTTATCCAATCAGATTTTCCACCTGTGCTGTCTCCGCCTCTCCGGGTGAAAAATCTACCCTGAGGCCTTCAGAATGTCGAGTGAATCCCGTCTGCTGTTGAAGCAAATGGGGACGATGTTGTTGCTTGTCATATTCTTTAACCAATCAGATTTCGAGTTTGCCATGGTGGGCGTATTCTTTGACACGCCGGAGCCTTCTAGCTGGCCTAGCCTCCTACGTCAGCCTTGTTCATGTGGCGTGATCGGAGGGCCAGTTAGCTAACTAAAGTAAAACTAGCTAGCACGTAATGTAGTATCATCTAAGATTCATTTAAACTTTATTTCGTGACGTTTAGATTTTTTGATGTAGTGCTTTAGATTTTTTTTCTGTGGCGAAGCCTGTTGAATCCTGATTGTGTTATTTGTGTTTTGCGCCTTTTTCGCTTGCTCGGTGGTCGTATGTGTAAATGTGACTGGTTGTTGTGAGTTTGTTATTACATCTTTAGTAATTACATTGATTTGGGCTATGCGAATATGGGGCGGTTACGTCGAATGACAATAGCCTATGGCCCTAGTGTCATGGTGAGGTTATTCGAAGGCGGTTTAATTGCGAGAGGATAGCACTGAAGGCCTAGGTGTAAAATACACGGCCCGCCACTGTATTCCACAAACGGTTAACACCTGCTGATTCGGCTTTAACCTTTCTGGCATAAATGCAGCTGTCAAGATCCACAATACAGGTGTTTTTTTTTAAGTATTATGGATGATATTGGTCGCGAGAACCTACGTGTTAAACGGAGCTGTCAAGTTGTTCCAACGCCAAAAAGACACCTATTGCAAAGCATTAAGTCGATATTATCCACACATACTTGTGGTAAAATAGGGTGACTTTGGTGGCTGAACTTCTTAACAGTTGTATTTACGCCAGAAAGGGTTAAGCTTTTTATTTTGTATTTTCTTAATACTGGCACACATAGATGTTACCTGCTGATTTGTAGTTTTTACTTAAGGTTATAGGCCGCGATTCTAGTCTTTGTTGAAAGGCAACTCTTGCTATTTGGCAGAAAATAAATGGTGGTGATCACGCCAAGGTTTGACTTTTTTTTTCTCTCTCCAAATTTAAACTTTCCAGCTCCTCTATATCATCATTATAATGCGCACCATTTACACACTCAATCTGCCACTCATTATTGTCGTCATGGTAAGGTGTAATGTATAGTATTTTAAAACACAATTTCCTTTTATTTCCCCTTTCACAGATCGTGGGCCTTACAGCCTCTGTCGGAGTTGGAGAAAATAAGAGCTTGCAAGGGGCAATTGATCATGTCTTAATGCTGTGCGCCAACATGGATTCCTGTGTCATATCCACCGTTCAGAGGAACCTCTCAGAGCTTGCTCAGTTTGTGCCCATAGCACAGCACAGTACGTGGGCTTCACCATGCAACCTCATTCACACCCATCTTCTTGTGTGTGGCTGATGTAGATGCAAAGCAAAAACTGCGATGTCACATTCAGGTGGTCAAGCCCAGATAACCGCATCAGGAGCAGCGGAGTAGCGTATCGTTGCCCTGGTGATGTCTCCTTCGTGTTTGTGGGATCGGTATGCGTTGTACCGTCTTCCGGATGATCGCGGTCGCGCACCGAGAGACTGTTTAATTTTCCATTTGTGCATCAGGTATCCGCATCTAGGTTCAGTACTACAGGGCCTTCTTGGCCGTAGTGACAGAATTTTTAAAAAAGCGTCAACGTTGTCCACGTTTGGTAATTTGAACAATGGAAGAATGCAAAGTGGTGACGTCGCTGAGAAAGCGTTCAACGAAAGTAACCAACTTCAAGGCGAACGTGCAGTGACCGACATTACACCCCCTGCATCGTACCATAATGTCGACATGCATTCCCTTCCCAAGCGGTTTTGCGTAGTCCAATCGGGAAAAAAAAATTAGGTACTCAATCAATTAAAACTAAATTTTACTAAATGTATCTACGAAGGAGCTATGAACAGCATATATGGCAAACTTTGTAAAGTTATGTTGCTATGAAGCATTACGGTTAGCAGTTTTACTATTCCTGCGTTTTTCGTAAGCCCCGAGGGAACAGCCCTCAAATCATGAGCGTCTATAAAACAGTTTTTTGTGCACAAACTAAAGATGCATTTAACATTTCAAACGGGTGTTTTTTTTTACCTCTGCACATTTAGCCTTTAAAAGCTGGTGATGAGATCAGGTTGCAATGCACATACAGTGCATGCTGATGGGCGAGTAAGACAGAGTATGGGTTGACAGGTACTAGAGAGTGTTTTCACAGGAAACGTCTCATCTTTCGTACCCGGTTACGGGTTTACTCTCTCGGCGCAGATATCCTACAGGTTGGGAGACGTCGTGCCGACCCATTTGCAGACATCATCAAAGATATTATGGCCAAAGTGGAAGACCTCTTACTTTCCCTGAACTTACCAGGTGAGCGTTCATGCCTTCTTCATTCAGTGTTCAGTGACCAGTTGAATAAAAAGCTTTAAGTGATTCTTTTTCTCCCCCCCGCTAAAATTCAATGAAAGACAAACCTCCCCCGTACCTTGTCCTTCCTCCGCACCTCCGATTAGCACGGTTCGCTACGTACGGTGCGAATGAAGCTCAACATACACACATAACTACAAACTAAGTGTAAAATTCTACCCAAGGTGTAGTTTTTACCAACACTGGGGCACACAGTGCTCAGCAGTTGAGCATGCCAGGCGGTCGCCTCCCCCCACCTCGCAGCAGATTATTTGAGGTTAATCCTTTGCTTAGTTTTTTGCCAGGAACCTTGCCGCAGAAGGTCACATTGAGTGTGGCGTTGGCGCTGTTGTTGTGGAGACGAATTTGCCAAGACAATCAATTTACTTGGGTTCGGTCTGAGTCGATATTTCGTGAAATACTCTGACCTGATGTTTGAGGTCACAGTTGAGAGTAGCTCCACCTCACCACGACTGTGGGGTTGTGTAGGAGGGGGGGGGGGGGAAGATTGTCCACGCACATGAACTTGCAGGAGATATCTATGGCATAGTATTCGTGTACAGGTTGCATAGTGTCAAAGTGAACAAATCACTCTGGAGATGCCAATTATTGAAAGTGAGGGGTAATAATAAAACCTGTTTGGCCAGGTCCACATGCACTCTTCACTTGTTGAGCAGGTTACGGGTCAGCAGCAGCAGCGTTTGGGCGTATGGCAGGATTCTGGATAGCTTCAGCATTACATTTTGATACCAAGCCGAATCATAGGTCAAAGACAGATCAATAAATGTGACATTGGTCTTGATATTTCTTTCGAATCCGCCTTTGATGTTCATTATACTGGCCAGGACTTCATCACGGACAATTATTTGTGGCCTGATCCTGGCTTGTTTTTTTGGGAGGATGGCTTCCATGATGGGGCTGATTCTTCTCACTCCATTGTCTCTCCGGTTAATCTGACATCCCACATCTTGCACACCAATACCACCTGTTGAAAACTCATTATATCAGCAAAACTTTATTTTTTACACATTGCACTGTTCACTTCGACGTTGCTTAAATTTTTCTGCCAAGAATTCCTAGCGTCCTCCGAGCTGAATTTGTGAAAGGTATTTCCACCATTGACCACATAAATATATATTATCAGTTCGGTTCTAGAATATATTCAAATGTATCATATAGCTTTATGCATAGATTTTCTTGATTATTTAATACGATTTTCTCGTGGAAAATTATACATTTTAGCCTTCTTGTACTCTTACACCAATGCCTGGAGATAAAATGTGTTGTATTTATCAAATCCATACTCTTTGGTTACGCCCATCCCCAAACCTTTATAAGCAGTTTTTCCTTTAGAGGCCGACTTCTGTGCCTGATGACGGCCGCTCGTGTTGCGATCGAAACGTCGTGATTTGTTTTATTTTATTTTATTTCTACCCACGTGGTGACCTTACCGAAAGAACCAAAGAGCACGGATCCCTGCAGTCGCGAAAGCCTCAAATCAAGACGATCAAATCCTATTATAAATGGCCACATGGTTTGCGTTAAGAGAGCGACGACATTGCATGAAGAGAACAGCAAGATAGAGATATGAAGAGCGGTCACGCAGGCGGATTTCCTCACCGAAGATATTTCGAGTACACGTTAGAATAGCAGATAGATAGATTTTTTTTTTTTAAGCGTTTGAGCAGAGGGATAAAGACTTGGGACAAGTAACCTGAGGGAGGTTCAGCCGGATGTTTTGTTGACACGGCCTTTATTTCAACGAGCGGTGAAAACAAATACATTATTGAAGAACGTCATTAATGGGGCTGCAAAGATGGACTCGCGGCCCGATAAGCAGATTTATGTTATCAGCAAGGTTATTCAAACCTCCACCCGCCTAGCTGCATTGACTTACTCTTCCCTCCAGATTAAACAGTTGTCAGCTGCTACGGTAAAACCTTGTGGATTGCGAGTAACCTGGTATGCATGCGAGTGTTTTGCAAGACGAGCAAACATTTTAAATAAATATAAATTTGATAAACGAGCGAGGGTCTTGCAATACGAGCAGCAGCACCTGTACGCTTTGTCGGGCCGAGCGTCACGTGATCACAGCTGACATGCGACGAGTGCTTTGATAAACGAGTGCTTTGGATTGCAAACACGTTTCCGGGACGAATTATGCTCGCAATCCAAGGTTTTACTGTATTTTTACAGCCAAGACCTGCCATTAATCCCCGTGTCAATGAAATGTGATTCCGATAGGTAGGACGTTAATCCCATTCGCCCCTTCTCGACCCAGATTCGGTGCCCGAGTTGAAGAAAGAAAAGGAACGTGGCACGCAGCAGTATGAGCAGTGGGTGATAAAAGTGCAGAGGGAGGGGAGCATGATCTCCATTCCGGACAAGGAGCTTGAGCAGAAATTGTGTTGGTCCATCTTCTCGTGCACAAGCCACCTCCGGGTAAGACTCGAGCCGAGAGCCCAGCAAAGAATCGGTGTAATCTTTTCTTCACTCGTCTTTATATAAGCGGGCCCCGCTATCTCGCACTTTTGGCCGTGAACTTGCTGAGCTCACGGTTGGGGGGGGTGGGGGGGGTGGGGGGGGCGGGTGACGTTAAATCGATATTAAAAGTTCGACAGTACTCTTGCTTTGCATTCCGCCGCGGCTCTGTGTTACGCGGTTCCAACCTCTCTCGGGCACCTGCCACTGCACATTGGGACCCTCGGATGAAATGCGCCTTGCAAATGTCAATTATTATTAGCTTCCAGGGGACGGCGTTGAGCCGTGGCAGCGCCCACATCATTCCTGCGCTGGCAGGGACTGAACTTTGATTGCCACCGGTTCACTACTCGCTTCACAGATGCAGCACGCCTCACTCTCCCTACCTCTAAACCCCTCCCACGTGGCTTTCCGTATACAGTACTAGCTTTACTACCCGGCTTCGCCCGGGACTTGGATTCACCACGCCCGGCCGCCTTTGTCTCCCCAGTGGCGATGTTCACACACCACAGCAGTTACTCGTTTGAGGCTGAGTCGACCTAGGGGAGGCCCAGGACCGGTTCAAATAATCGTCACCGGTGGCGGCCGTGAGCGGGAATTGAACTCGGGTCGCCGGGTTCGTAGCGCGACGCGCGAATCGCTACGCAGTCGCGGGTCACATGACAGATGTGACGTCACAGCTCACTTGCCGTGCAAAAAATATAAATGCATTATTGCGCCCCTCCCCCCCCCCCCAAAAAAAACACAAAAGTTTATTTTTATAATTTTTGCATGGTGTACAGTCTGGAAAGTACCCACATGGTACATTTCAAGTTTGTTGCATTTCGGGAAGTACGCTAAACATTTTTTAACAGACACGCATATTCACAAATTTCCCTTTTATATATCGAGATGAAACAGCATTTAATGGAGCGTTTTACTATCGTAAGGAAAAAAAGTTGTTAATATATTAGAAGGGACGGAAGGTTGCTTGCTACGCCTCTGCTCTAAGCCCATCACGACCCAGGCCTGTCCACGCTACTACTCCTCTCTTTGTTGTCATCCCTTTGTTCATCTGCACTGTTTATCACGAACTTTACCGCACCTGTTACACTCGTTCTATATGGGGTGATGCAACCCCGTGTGTACCTGCAATTACGTACTGAACAGAACATTTCGGTGTCTGACTCTTGACCAATTGCTTCATGAGGTATCTGGCAGGACCTCCATTGATACATTAGACTACAGTTTACAACATATGGAGAGAGTTCAATCTCTATTGAACACTCAACATACATACACACTGCTATACACGACATACTACACTATACACTACTCTATACTACACTACTATACACTACACTATATACTACATTTGTTGGCCTTCCCCCCGCACCTCCGATTAGCACGGTTGGCTACGTAGTGCGCATAAGAAGTTCAACAACGTACATGCACAAGTTCAACGTACATACAAAGAGATTGATACAAAACAGAGAGATGGAGAGGGAAGCTGTTAACCAGAGGAACAGAAATTGTTAAACAGAAACAAAAAAACAGATATATATACAGTAAAACAGAGAGTCAGCAACTATGAAACACTGAAACGGTGAACACACAGAGGACACTAAAACATCAACACAAAAGCCGAGGCAGAAATTTCTGAGCTTTCTTTCGGAGTGTGGCATTACTGAACGTTCCTTTCTGCCCATTCCCCCGTTGAACTTACGCAACTGTCTGCCAGGCAAATGGATCGGAGGCTAGATGTCAAACAATTCCCAGGCTGGGGCAGGATATGGGAATTCTGCCAAGATAATTTTTCAAGGAATTATCCATCGCCCTGATTGGGCCTCGTTCCCATACACATTGTACACCCAAGGTGAGCGTGCCGGATGGTCCTGTGAATCGGACGGAAAGGTCGCATCGATTGCACCAACTCGTGGTTCAGGTTTCAGGTGGATTTGCTTGCAAGCCTAATGAACAGGCCTTAAACCTCTCCGGCAAATAATTTCCCCTGATACCCAGCTTCTTCAGATTCCTGACTACAATATATCCTTTTGTGAGAAAAAAATCAATACAATTCTTATACATCTTCTTTTGAGAATTTGTCCCGCTTTCCGAGCCCTCTCTCTCTTTCCACGGTCTTTAATACATCGCCATCCTCACGGTAATGCCATCGCACGCTCTCCTATCCTCACTGACAACTTCTCGCCATGCCTTCTTGGGTCTCTCCCCCTCTTTCTCTTTCCCTCGTTTGTCATGGATCTGAACTTTCCAACGCAGCCATCCGCACGTCCAAGCCCTCACCAAGTCTATTCTCGCTCAAATTCTCCTCTGCTGACGATGCTCCCTGTATTATGGATGCTTCCCTCGCTCGTCCGTATCATCTTTTAGTTTCTCACGCGATCTCTTCCACTCCCTCCACAAATCCACCTCGGCATTCTCATCTCCGTTAACCTCATGGTGTGTTCCAGACGCTCATTAGCACCCAGCACTCCGGGCCATACGTTAACGCTCTTTCCTCGCCGATTAATTGCCGACGGCACCCAAATATTTTTCTCCTTTCCCTCTTTCAACCCTGACATTTCCTGCCGCATCTCCTCCACCCTGCCTGACTGCCATCCAATCCTGGATGGCGCTTCGCTCTCTCGATCCGTCCAAAACATCATTATTTTTGTTACAGCCTCCCTCTCTCCCCCTCCCATCCTCACCATCTCCTTGCCTCCTCTCTCCCTCGCTCCAGGTTCCTCTGCCCTCAACCTTGGATGTCAACTTTGACTCTTGGCTCATTTTTTTTCTACCCACATATCCGCGGCTATTCGCATCTGTCACTTTCATCTATTCAATATCAGGAAAATCCCACCTCTCATTTAACTTTCTGCCACCAAAACTCCTGGTTCATGCTCTGATCTTGACCCGGTCTGTACTACTGCAGTGCTCTTCTATTCGGTCTCCCTGCCTATGCACACTCACTTCCCTGCCAACAAATTCAAAATACCCCCGCGTGGATTATTTTATGTCCCCCGTTTAATTCTCACATTTCGCCTCCTCGCCATCAACTTGGCTGGCTCCCCGTTTACTATCGCTGCCTCTCTCTCTGTCTATTGTCATGTCCCCCCCAGTGCCCTTCGTTCACAGTCTTCTCTCTAGTAATAATAGGGGTTTTTCCCCTTTTTTCTGGCAACAAAACTGAAACCTTTTTGCAAGGAATCATGTGTGCATTAACCACAATAACTTGTGGTCAAAATGCAAACAAAAAACACACTGATAATATATGCATTGTCCTTGCAACTGCTTGGTCCATATATTATCAGAGTGTTTTTTGTTTGCATTTTGATCACAAGCATTGTGGTTAATGCACACATGATTCCTTGTAAAAAAGGTTTCAGTTTTTGTTGCCAGAAAAAAGGGGAAAAACCCTATTATTATATTTTGGTACTGGCAAAGGAGGTCTAATGATGTAGAGTCTTCTTTCTGTCTCTCTGGGCCGCCTCCCTGTGCCCAATCTCGTTTTCGATTCCTTCTCCCTCCTTGCGCACCTACCACGGGAGAAGCAACTTCCCCTGTACATTGAGCAGCACCGCCCATAGACTCGGCACCGTCCATAGACTCGGCACTGTCCATAAACTCGGCACCGTCCATCGACTCGGCACCGTCCATCGACTCGGCACCGTCCATAGACTCGGCACTGTCCATAGACTCGGCACTGTCCATAAACTCGGCACCGTCCATAGACTCGGCACTGTCCATAGACTCGACACTGTCCATAAACTCGGCACCGTCCATCGACTCGGCACCGCCCATAGACTCGGCACCGTCCATAGACTCGGCACTGTCCATAAACTCGGCACCGTCCATCGACTCGGCACCGTCCATAGACTCGGCACCGTCCATAGACTCGGCACCGTCCATAGACTCGGCACTGTCTATAAACTCGGCACCGCCCATAGAATCGGCACCGTCCATAGACTCGGCACTGTCCATAAACTCGGCACCGCCCATAGACTCGGCACTGTCCCCGTGTACATGAAGCAGTCCCCCTCCTTCACCTCTCTTCACCTCCCTTCTCCTTCCCTTCCTCTCTTGACGTTTCACCCCTTCTCCGTTGCCCATCCTCTTCCCTCCCATCGCCCCCCCCACCCACCCACTCCGTTCCGCCCTTCCCCTATAGCCCTTCCGTGACCCCCACGTGACCTCTGTTACGGTCATTCATTCCTCGGCCCTTGACACGCCCATGCCTTCTAAATCACTCTATTTTCGTTACCGCTTTTAAATTTTGTAAAGCGCCTTGCGCTACAAGGCGCTCTATAAATATAAAAGTAAGATACTATTCATGCTAATTGACGAGTTTCTTTCTTCGGGGGCTCTGATGCTAAGGCCACAGCCTGCGGCTTGCATGGTTTCTCTAATCTTTTGCTTGAATGTTTACAGCGTGAATGGAAGCCTGTGCCTATACTGTATGTATATTTTTTTGAATGGCGAACGTGAGAAGCTAAAGCCACGAGGAGAACTGCTGTCTTCGTACCCGGCTCTTCCACACATTCATTTTTGTGTCGTTCAAATTGGTCTGATCATAGCCAAAAAGGTGCCACGTGATATTTTTTTGTTTTTGCAGAAGTACAATGATGCTTTGTTTATTAATGAAGATACAAGAGCTAAGGACGCAATGAACTATCTTGAGAAATTCTTTGCATCGCTGGATCCCGAAGGTTTCATTGACATCGATGAAACACTGGCCAACTTTTTTAAAGGTAAGCTTGTCGTTAAATTTTTACTAAAAAGTATTTAGTATACCCGTCTGGCCCAGGAGATGTCCCTCGTCTTTAAATACGCGGTCAACAAATGATGTATTCTCAACATTACAAAATGTAATCATTACAGGTGTTGTATGTGTAGATGGACCACTTTAGGCTTGATAGAACAATCCGAGGAAGCAAAAAGATAAATAAAATGTACAGTAGATATTTTAAAACATAGACCCTGTCATCAATGGAGTCTTCTTCCGCCTGCCATTGGGCAAAGACTTCCCAGATGACCCCAAACAGAAAACCCTTGCCTGCATTATTTATTTACTAGCTGTACTACCCGGCTTGGCCCGGGACTTGGATTCACCACGCCCGGCCGCCTTTGTCTCCCCAGTGTCGATGTTCACACACCACACCAGTTACTCGTTTGAGGCTGAGTCGACCTAGGGGAGGCCCAGGACCGGTTAAAATAATCGTCACCGGTGGTGGCCGTGAGCGGGAATCGAACTCGGGTCGCCGGGTTCGTAGCGCAGCGTAGCGCTAACCACTACACTACAATGCGTCACGCTTCCACATGCGCGGGTCACGTGACAGATTTTACATTACAGCTCACTTGCCGTGCAAAAAAGATATGCATTGTTGTTACATGGTGTACAGCCTGGAAAGAACCCACACGGCAAATGTCAAGTTTGTTGCATGTCGGGAAGTACGCTAAACATTTTGAACAGACGCACATATTCACAACTTTGCCTTTTATATATATATGGAGATGAAACTTGTACATTCATTGTTTTGCCGGTTAGTAATTATCACGTCTGACCTTAAAGATGATGGAGGCATTATATTTTTTTTACACACTTGCTGAGCAAAGGCCCAAAAGGCTAGCAATGAACACGCGGACGGTAACAAACAGCGCTGTCACGACCAGAGCCGTTCCTCATTCAACGCGCTGGATGCGCGCCTGACAAGTGCCGCTTTAAGCGAAAACTCATGAAGCGACGAATCACCAATTTATCTGCATTGGAGGGCACAAGTCAATTAAACCGATGCAAATTTGAATCACGCTTGCCACTGTATAGTCAAGACTACAGTCATCCAATGGCAGGGCAGGAAGCTGAGATAAAGCTACGCCGCATACTGTATCACACCGCGAAAACGCGCAGCTCAAGAAAGTAGTTCTTGATCGACCAGTCGAAAACTGCGTTCATAACGGTGCGCGTTCTGTTTTTGTGCGAAAAAGTGCTCCCTCGTGTAAGAACTGCATTATCTTGAAAACGCACGCTCCTTAAGCGAGGACTTTGCGTATTTGAAAATTTCGTCGCTCGACAGAGGTGTGGGTCGGTCCAGAGGTTTGGTCACCCAACCCCCAACAATATCCAGAAACCCACAATCATAAAATAACGTGTTCATTATTGAAAATAACAATAATCAAAGGTCTTGTAACGCAACACTCGCCGGTACGCGGGGAATAATATTTCAGACAGGTTTTATGGAGTACGAGTCTCGTCACAGCACATTCCCAGAGCTTGGTTCTGCATACAGGAGCACATTCAGAGAATGTTTTTTCCCCCCTCGGTTACGCAATCAGATAGTACATTCATATTTATCCCTTGATGATGGCAGAGGTTGTTTTTTTTTCCACCCTCACCACCACCGCATCAGTTGTTTTGCACAATTGCACGTGAGACGGAGAGACGGACAACAACATCCGAGATTAAACTTCGCTTCACATGGGCGCCTGCGCTCTCGTTCCTCGCCGGCTGCTCCCCGCGGAGCGTCAACTTTGCGCACTCATTCTGAGCTCGGAGTCAACCCCAGAGAGACTCGCTTGGCTCGGCCTGATGAGTCCTTGTCCACCAGACATGGACCCTCGTCGATGGCCTACTTCCAGACTCCTGAAAGGCCGAAGTAAATATATATATATGAGAGTTCATTATACTCCGAATAATTATTTTCACTCACCGCTGACCAAAATTGAAGTGTACCGTGTTGAGATGGCATTCCAACCGACTGATGCTTATTCAGCCCTTGCTTCACAAGATGCCCATGAATGCTGCCCACTTTGCTTTTGTCTGTTCCATCGCTCTGGCATGATATGTAGCAAATGTTTGTGTAGGTATGGTGAACCTCATTCGCGCCGTACGCAGAAAACCGTGCTAATCGGAGGTGCGGGGGAAGGACACCAAACTCATCACAAAAAGCAATTCTAACGGAACGAGTTTTCAATCGAGATTTATAGGAAGAAAGAGCGGTCCATCTGAAAGCGCGCGATGCGGTGATCATCTTTGTTCGGTGGTTAGCCAAAATGCGCTGCGAGAATGAAATGTTTGCTCTTCACGCTTATATATATTTATATATTTGTATATATTTATATATCTATATTTACATATATTTATATATCCACATATGCATATTTATATATAGAGTTATATCTATATTTATTTATATATTTACATTCGTATATATATTTATATATTTACTTATTCATATTTTAAACTGATTAAACTCCCTCGCCTCTGAACGAAGCTTACAGTGAGGGGGAAAAAGTATTTGATCCCCTGCTGATTTTGTACGTTTGCCCACTGACAAAGAAATGATCAGTCTATAATTTTAATGGTAGGTTTATTTGAACAGTGAGAGACAGAATAACAACAACAAAATCCAGAAAAACGCATGTTAAAAATTTTATAAATTGATTTGCATTTTAATGAGGGAAATAAGTATTTGACCCTCTGAAAAACATGACTTAGTACTTGGTGGCAAAACCCTTATTGGCAATCATAGAGGTCAGATGTTTCTTGTAGTTGGCCACCAGGTTTTCACATATCTCAGGAGGGATTTTGTCCCACTCCTCTTTGCAGATCTTCTCCAAGTCATTGAGGTTTCGAGGCTGACGTTTGGCAACTCGAACATTCAGCTCCCTCCACAGATTTTCTATGGGATTAAGGTCTGGAGACTGGCTAGGCCACTCCAGGACCTTAATGTGCTTCTTCTTGAGCCACTCCTTTGTTGCCTTGGCCGTGTGTTTTGGGTCATTGTCATGCTGGAATACCCATCCACGACCCATTTTCAATGCCCTGGCTGAGGGAAGGAGGTTCTCATCCAATATTTGATGGTACATGGCCCCGTCCATCATCCCATTCATGCGGTGAAGTTTTCCTGTACCCTTAGCAGAAAACACCCCCAAAGCATAATGTTTCCACCTCCATGTTTGACGGTGGGGATGGTGTTTTTGGCGTCATAGGCAGCATTCCTCCTCCTCCAAACACGGCGAGTTGATGCCAAAGAGCTCCATTTTGGTCTCATCTGACCACAACACTTTCACCCAGTTGTCCTCTGAATCATTCAGATGTTCATTGGCAAACTTCAGACGGGCATGTATATGTGCTTTCTTGAGCAGGGGGACCTTGCGGGCGCTGCAGGATTTCAGTCCTTCACGGCGTAGTGTGTTACCAATTGTTTTCTTGGTGACTATGGTCCCAGCTGCCTTGAGATCATTGACAAGATCCTCCCGTGTAGTTCTGGGCTGATTCCTCACCGTTCTCATGATCATTGCAACTCCTAGAGGTGAGATCTTGCATGGAGCCCCAGGCCGAGGGAGATTTACAGTTCTTTTGTGTTTCTCCCATTTGCGAATAATCGCACCAACTGTTGTCACCTTCTCACCAAGCTGCTTGGCAATGGTCTTGTAGCCCATTCCAGCCTTGTGTAGGTCTACAATCTTGTCCCTGACATTCTTGGAGAGCTCTTTGGTCTTGGCCATGGTGGAGAGTTTGGAATCTGATTGATTGATTGCTTCTGTGGACAGGTGTCTTTTATCCAGGTAACAAGCTGAGATTAGGGGCACTCCCTTTAAGAGTGTGCTCCTAATCTCAGCTCGTTACCTGTATAAAAGACACCTGGGAGCCAGAAATCTTTCTGAATGAGAGGGGGTCAAATACTTATTTCCCTCATTAAAATGTCTTTTGAATTTGGGAGTATCTCTGGATGAGGCATCCCTTAAATTAGAACGACAACATTATACTGGTAGGAACGAAGTTGTAAACTGAGTGTACCAGCCTGCAATAGATTAATGTGTCCGTCCGTCCGTCCCCTTTCAATACTTTAACGAAGTGAAATCTCGTGCTGTTGGGTGTAAAATCAGCAATAGACAGCGCAGAGACTTGTCCTACCAGCCCACCCTGCAGGGACCTGTTACTGTCTGTTGTGTCCATTGAACGGCGCACACGCCGTTGCGCACGATGCTGACGATTCACACCCGCGCGAGCCCCCCCACAATGGAAGCAGATTTATTGAAAAACAGGAGACGAGGGAGAGCATCCCGCCACGCGAAGGCGCGCCACCACAGATTGGATTCTTAACCCGACCCCCGTACACGTAAACACGAATACACGTGTAATGCGAGCGTGCGCCGACGGTCGCCGAACGGTGGGATAGGCTTCGCCGCTTCGGCCTCTTCAGCCAATCGGGTGACGGGGAGTATCTGGCCCGGAGTTTCAAGGGCGGGGCCCCGAGGGTGCTAAGTTGGGAATACCATCTAGAAGGTTCGTGAGGGGGGGGGGGCGTGGCTAGAGGGCGGGGCTTATAAGGGGAAGCCGGAAGGGGACTCGGGGGTCAGCGCGGTAAGTCTGGAAGCGGGACCGCGTCTCGCGCCTCCGGGACGCCATCGGCCAACGTGGCGGTCCGGAGGCGGTCTCCCTGCGCGCCGTCTGCCAGCGGCGGGCGGCAGCGGGGAGAGCGAGCGGAGGACACCAGCTCGCGCCGCGCAACGCGGAGCGACGGAGGAGGTAGCGTGGAAGAACGCGGAGCTGTCCAGCGGCGATGGATGAATAAATAAATAAAGGAGACGGTGGCCGATTGTCGTCACAAAGTGTTTTCTCGCACATGTTGACGACAAAAAAAAACATTTGTAACGGACATTGCCAAAGCCTCTTCCTCTAAGGCTTCACGTTGTTTTTCACGCAGCGATTTCATCCAGCCGAAGCGCGTTCGCCGCTTGTCGCGGAGGTTCGCGCTTCGAATTCTCAACAGGCCGCCCTGGTTATTACTGCGGGTGCACCAACCTTAAACAAGACTATGCACCATCTGCATCGCAGTGGACGTCGCCGTGATGCCATTCTAAAAGAGTAGGCAGTGAGTTGGCTATTGTGCGCCAGCGTCATGGTCCACAATTGACCAAAAATAGAAAAATGCACCCTTCACGTTACTCAATTGGGATTACGCATAGCAACATCGCCCCGCTAGCTGTGCTACTACTGCACACTATGTGAAACATCGTGCACTTTTGATAGCCTTGTACTATCAGAAGGGTGCGCAGAAATGGAAATGCACGCCATTATTATTTGAAGAGCACGGGTATGTATACTCACGTGACTGGCGCATGCGAAAACCAGTCGTTTTTGTCACGCACAAGGCCATGAATGTTTCGATTATTAATAGGTTTCAAATTCAGTCCTGGGGCAGGGCGATTTGGACAAATATTTACTGGCCTTGATTTGAAGCTTTTGTGACTGCAGGAATCCGTACTTTCTGGTTTTTTCGGTAAAGTCACCTCGGTAGAAAAAAATCATAAAAGAAAACACGACGTTTTCGTCGCAACACAAGCGACTGAAACGTCGTGTTTTATTTTATTATTATTATTTTTATCTTCGTGACTTCACCGAAAGAACCAGAGAGCATTAATGGCCTTTTAAAATTTTTCTTTAATGTTTCTTACGGAGCTTGTCACTTGTAAAAGGGAAATGTGTGTCTGCACGTGCGTGTTTATGTCTTTGTGTGTTTGCATGTTGCCCTCGTTTTCAGAAAAGCTTCACGATCTGCAGTCATGTCTGAACAATCCTGAAAATGAAAATCCGAAGCTCCTCAAACTGGAGGAAATACTGCGGGACGAATACCAGATGAATGCTGCAACCAAATCCATCCTCTTTGTGAAGACACGTGCCATCTCCGAGGTGAACGCACAGTAACACATGGCTCTCTCATAGCCGGGCGCTGGTGGCTCTCACACCCCTGCGTGTCGAGGTGCCATTCCCTGGCTCGCCATGAGAAGGCAGCCGTTCCATATGGGATAGAGTGTTTCCCCCTCACACGTGTGGTTTTTCTCTGGGTGCTGTGGTTTCCTCCCACATGTCAACACTGATTAATGTCCCAATAACACCTTGATATATAGAGGATCACAAGTGTTGAGTCATTTGCACGCGAGCTTTCGAATTTGGCAAATGTGGACTGTAACGCTGGCAACGCTTTGAATGACGTCAGGGATTTTTAGCGTCCACTGCGAAAGGGGATGCCGCGTATTTCACGGTCAGTACGTGAGAAAGGGGGAAACATTCTATCCCATGAATACGGAACGGGTTGAATTCACATCTCCTGGTGAGCCAGGTGAATGGCACCCCCGACACTCACGGTTGTGTGCCACCAGCGCCCGGCGCAATTTTTTTAAATCTCAGCATCGTTATACTGCAAGAAGTACGACTCAAGGAGTAACGGATTTCAACTGCTTGTGTTTCAGGCAATGGAGAGTTGGATCAATGAAATTAAAACGGAGTTGCCTCATCTCAAGCCCTCCAAGCTCATTGGACGGGCTAAAAGCAAACACCATGAAGGTCCGTTTCCCTGATGAGAATGTGGCAACTTTGTCGTGAATGGTTTCACGTGTGGGACGGGAGTAGCGAGTTGAATCTGAACCTGGCTTGCCTTAAACTCGGCTGAAAACAATAACCGAGTGCAAATTTGCGAAAATCGGCACGTGTGCACTTACCTGCTCATGGCAAATGAAATGAGGTCCAAAAATAGTCGGATTCTCACCTTAATGGTCAAGCCAGGTGCTGCTCACCCAAGAGGGATGAGCCATGGTTTCACCTTTACTTAAAAACAAACGGCTCATCACAATCAATCGGTCGCAGGCCCCAGTCTATCGGGCAGCAACGTTTGGCGCCCGACGCCAAGCTGAAAGCACGCCGAGATTACGATGTCTGAGAAATTGCATCTAGCCTGGCACAGGAGTCACGCTGGCATTGCCGCCACCCTATGGGGAAATGAAAGACGACGTTGTCTTTGTGCGCGCACGCAAAATGTTGATGTATGGTTAAACGCACTTAACGACTAACGTTATTTTGGTATCGGTAAGTGGCATGGTCCTCTCGTAGGTTTTCTCAGCCGAATAATGAACACCTCTTACAGTGTGTCTTCAAGAGCACTTCAAGAGACAAAGACAGCCACGTTTGATGAATCCAAACGAGCAAGATTGTGCTACCTTTTCCAATAAACCAAACCCAGATATATATTTCTCAATCAGATGAGATCTATAAAAAAAACTCTACAATATACTCTAAACAAAGTTCAACACAACACCAGCAGATGTCAGTAAAATTCAACGTCTGACTGTCCAGGCTGTGTTGGAACATTCCGAATGTACATTTACATTTGTGGATAAGATATTCCTACCATATTACTCCCAACAATATTCATCATCAGCCGAACTGGACCAGATGGCAACCCTCGATACAATTTCCTGAGTATTTTTATAAATGCACTCGTGTGTGTGTGTGTATGCATGCACTGGGCGATGAACCTGGTGACCTGGGTTCGCTTCCCGCTCACAGCCAGCATTGGTGGCTAATATCTTACCAAGTATTGGGCCGGTCCTAAGCATCCCCAACGTAATTTCAACCTTAAACGAGTACCTGGTGCGGTGTGTAAAAGATCACCACTGGGGAGACAAAGGCGGCCGGGCGTGGTGTTGACCAACCATTCCCTCGTGCGCCGTGTCGGCCACCATAGGTGCTCGGTAGCAGCACTTGCCCCAACAGCCTGTAAAAGGCTACGTTGGGGGATCTTTGCCTTGGTTTGTGCATGCGCGTGTGCTTTGGGTATGCAAGGGATGACTCTAAATCAGCAGTCGGGGGCTGTGGACGAATTCCGAGAGGAGCAGGGAAGCAATCTGCTCATCGCGACGAGCGTGGCAGACGAGGGCCTTGACATCCAGCGCTGCAACCTGGTGCTGCTATACGACTACGTGGGCAACGTCATCAAGAGCGTGCAGACTCGCGGTACGAGCTCGTACCGCCGGGCAACATGGCGGCGGGGCCACGCGCGTAGCAGACCGGCGGAGAGTTAACTAACCGCTTAGTTGCACAAAGCAAGAGAGTGCTACTTTCATGAGAATAATAATAATCATTTGCATTGAGCGAAATGGCCCTTCACGCCGGAGCGTTCACGTCGGCAACTTGAAGTCGCATCTCATCTCAGATCATTTGAAAAGGCGCCCGCGCAGTGGCAGCTGTCCCAGTGCGGTACACGGCACCTGGTGTGCGAAGCGGGCATTAGCCTGGCAGTTGTACGGTGGTGATGATTGCTGCTGCGTGTAATTCAAATTGAGTCATTTGCGGGTGATTGAACGATTTTTGGCAAATTTGGGGAAGGACGCTGGCACGCAGTGGCCTCTTTATTTCGAATGACGTCAGGGGATCATTAGCGTCCACTGTGATGCGGAGAGCGTGCACTTTTAAAATTAATACCCCCCCGCAGCTATTCACTGAAAAAAACAACTATGATTCACACGTTACAAAATATGTTCAATATATATACACGTCACTTCCCCATATGTTGTTCCTCTCCAATCTTGCCACCCCAAGAAAACTGACACGAACCTCCTCTCTCTCTCGGGCATGCGACAAGTGCTCGTTCGTTTGCGTTCTCATTGTCTGAAACGAGCTTTGCCGCGTCATTGTTACCTCTGGCTGAATTCCAGTCCTAAAAAATGTCTACGTTCAAAAAACGTGATCCTGCCCGCGCGATTCAGTGTCAAGTGATCTCTTGTGCAATTCAACACTTTTGTGGTTCTTGGGATGTCCATGAGCTGTTTAGAGGGCCTCGACAGCCCAGTTCCCAGTGGACCATACCAGCCAATGTTCAAGTCTTATAATCTGGCAATATTTCAGGTGCCACAATCTATTATGACATTGCTCCAACTATAACCGCCCACCGCTACCTCTGCTGCTGCTGCTGTACGCTCGCTTCCTCCCGTTCCACGACTCTTACCGCGACCTGAAACGGAAAAGCGTGGAGCAAAAAGGAGGGGCCTAAATCAGAAAGGGGTGGAGCCTGAGGAGTAAGGGGGAGGGGCATAGGGGAAGGAGGTGGGGGCCTAAATATGAGGCGGGGCCTAAAAAGGAGGCGGGGCCTATGTAGGTTGAAATTCCCTGTGGATTTATAACGTAATGGAGGCTTATAATCAAATGCATTGCAGCAGGTAGCAGTTTGGAGCAGCATAGCTTTAGTGCCGCAGATGCGGCCATAGGCCAACTAGTTCATGTGAATACAGTGAAACGCAGGAGGCAACACATGGTGGTTGTAGGCACTGTCACACTGTACAAACACCAGCAGGCAAGTGAATGTGGTCATGTTATTCTTCTGCGTGCATTTCTTTGGTTGTGTAACGTTTCACAGCACAAGCCAGTGCCTGTCAGTGTACATGTCTTTGCCCATCTTCGCGCCGAATAGGACGAGGCCGTGCAGAAAACAGCAAGTGTATGCTGATCACCACCTTGAAGGGCGGCTTGGCAGAGAAAGAGAAAGTGAACCTTCTGATGGAGAAGGTCATGTACACCGCTATCGAGAATGTACAGAAGCTCGACCCTGTCACCAGGGCTAAAAAGGTAACTGTGCAACGGCATGTTTGCATTCCCTTAATTCCTGCGATGTGCTCCAATCCGTTCCGTGGGCTGGATGCCATTGACTTTGGGTCCCGTACCCCAAAACCAGCAGCTCACCTTTTGCGGACAACATTTTAAATAGTGAAAACACCGGGGGAAGGCTTGGTGGAAAGGGTTGGTGGATCGCGCAAATGTTGCGAAAATCCCTTCCCATGGATGCCAAGGAGGTACCACACCCCCTGCCTTGCCAGGAAAAGGCGGTGCAACAAAAAATTTGAATCCATCTGTATGGGATAGCGTTTCACCCTTGCACTTGTGGGCTTCCTCCAGGTGTTCTGGTCTCCTCCCACATGTAATTACTCATCGCTTGGTTTGTAACACCTTCATATATAAAGGACGGCAGAGCTTGGGGAATTGTTTGCGCCGACTGGACTGCGTGGATGCCTTCCCGCTTGCCCGTGGTTCTTTCTCGTGCCTGAGTCATTCTCTCTCTCTCTCGCTCCTCGAGAGTGATTGATTACTGTGAAGCAGTGCGTTACGTGTTGAAATTATCTTTATAATTGAGATTATTTCAGCAATTGCTCGAAACTTTGACTGTTATTGGGCGTGGCTGCCTTAGCAGTTATGCCACTCTACCGCGACATGAATAAAGTTTGTTACAATATACGTGCGAGCTATGGTATATTTAAGCTGCAAATCCAGAATGGTATATTTAATTAGTGTTAATCTGTGAAAAAAATGCTATTCTTAAAAAAAAAATCGAACTCTGTCAAGTAACAAGACTGGCGGCTAGGCCTCGGCAAATGCTGTCATCAACTCTGCGATCGACCCACCTGAACACCGTTTGACCACTTACACTCCGAAATGCCTGCGCTGACTCACACATCATACACTCACTCAACCTAATACTGACTCACACATCATACGCTGACTCACACATCATAAACTCACTCACGCTGCTGCTGACTCACTCACACATCATACACTGACTCACTCACACATCATACACTGACTCACTCACACATCATACACTGACTCACTCACACATCATACACTGACTCACTCACACATCATACACTGACTCACTCACACCATGCACTGACTCACTCACACATCATACACTGACTCACTCACACCATGCACTGACTCACTCACACATCATACACTGACTCACTCATCATGCGCTGACTCACTCACATCATACACTGACTCACTCACACATCATACACTGGGAGTGTCGTACTGCCAGCTACGGCTGCAGGTTTGTGTCGTACGTGTTATGTTCATCGTTTATTGTTAAATTTAAAATCACAGTTCCTATGATTACTCTTGTTACATTGTTTTTGTAGCTTTATTTTGGTCTGGTTGTGGTGTAATAGTTTTCTGCAATGTAGATTCATATTTAGTTTGTTGCGGTTGCACCCGACTTAAGAGCCGCATGGCTTACAGGGCTTTACCTAATAAATGAAACTTGAACCATTACGCCTCCTCCCGAGAGGCTTGGCAACTGTTGGCCTTCTTAGAGGGTGCGATTTAAACTACCGGATTTCTGGTCCTCAGACTATGGATGTAGTCACTCCTCGTCGCTGTCGGGAGGATCATCAATGTGACCTTCCACTTTGGTGTGCCAGCTTAAGAGCTGATATAGAATTGAAGCTTTCGTGACTGCAGAAATTACTATACTCATTGGTTTTTTCGGTAAAGTCAACGTATGTAGAAATAAATAAAATAAAAAGTAACTAAATTAAAATAAATCACGACGTTTCGAACGCAACACAAGCGATCATCATCAGGTGTAAAACAAATAGCGAGGGAACACTTAGGGGGACATCACGCACATAGCACATAGCGAACGTTGAACTGCACGGAGGCAAATACAACAAGAAGATGAGAAACGATAAACACAACAAACCTAAGAAAAATAACGCGATGCAAAACCAGTCGGCCAACAGCACAGACACTGACATGGTTGACCACGTGTTTCAGAAGACTGCTAAATTTCGTGTTCATCCTCTGGGTTGGACAAACCAGCATAGACAGTGTGAACAAATACGAGGTACAAGGTAGCAGAGATACATTACACAGGGAGGAACATCCAGGGAAAGATGTATTGGGCAGCACAGATGGACAACAAGAGTAACACCACACCAAGAGACATACACACATGGAGAGGCACACAACACAAAAGACTGGAGGGATGACGGACAGAGACTTAAATAGGCTGCAGAGGTGGGGGGAGGGGGGGAAGACAATAGGGGACATACGCGGAGGGTAGCACATTGATGAGCAACATCGGGGCAGAAAATAGAAAGGATGGAAATAACTGAAATAGAGACACAGTCCACGGTAAACAAAAAACGAAGTAACGTTGAAGGACATAGAGATACATACGAAGAAAAGATAACACAGGGCAATATTCTTTGTTTTTTTTCGGTAAAGTCACGTAGAAATAATAAAAAATAAAATTATATAATAGCATACGATGTTTCGATCGCAACACACGCAATCATCATCAGGTAGAGGAAACACAACCGCAGATATATATACAGACCTTAAGTAGGGGGAATTAACACAGATATACCAGGGGATACAGAGAGACGGAACATCACACTAAATCAAACAGGGTTTAGCAACCCTGTTTGTGTTGCTTTATATAGTTTCCAAATTTTGCTAAACCCTGTTTGATTTAGTGTCATGTTCTGTCTCTCTGTATCCCCTGGTATATCTGTGTTAATTCCCCCTACTTAAGGTCTGTATATATATCTGCGGTTGTGTTTCCTCTACCTGATGATGGTTGCTTGTGTTACGATCGAAACGTCGTATGCTATTATATAATTTTATTATTTCTACGTGACTTTACCTAAAAAACCAAAGAGTAATTCCTGCAGTCATGAAAGCACCCAATCACAGGGCAATATGTTTAGGACAGAATTGTAAAGATAACCTCCCCGTAGAGGTAGATTAATATAGAATTTACCCCGCATCTAACCCTTACTAACGTTGCCGCTGAGACACGGTAACCAAGTGTATCTTGCCCCGAGAAGATGCACACTGAGATCAACAACCCAATGATAATGATATCTCCCATTGCTGTGAAGGGGAGTCCCTACTGGAAGAGGCTTCTACCACTTTAGAAATAGATGTCTACCCACTCCTGAGACCCACTGGTTTTTTCTTGTCAGGCAGCTAAGTTGCTATTGTGCCTCCCACCCCACAAACCCAGTGTTTTGTCCTTCATTTACATATTTGGCAGCTGTTAAAGTCTACATGAAAAGCTGCTTCTTTGAGCTTTCATTTGTGGCCAGATCGCTTCTGAAAAAGTACTAAAAGCCTCCGCAGGCTTTACCTGGTAAAATTAAAAGTTTCAATCGTGCATGGTCCAACACCCAATGACTATTTCAGTCAGATGTTTGCAGGTGGAATTTGGTTACACAGGCAAAACTCGGTGCTGTTTTTTTGTTTTAACCTGTTGAGTTCCATGATTAAAGTGTGTCTTGTTAAATTAATTTTTAATTAACACGCTTGTTTTTTACCCAAGAAAAGGCTCGCTGAGTTTCATGCCTTTTTTTCAGGAGGGCCCTACCAAGTTTTGGTAGTGGTAGTATATTCCAACTGATGATTTTTTTTTGCAGGTCATCTTTCAAATGTGGGCCATGATGCCGGCACGCGCTGGCCTACTTTTGCAAATGACGTCACGGGATCTTTAACATTCGCATGTGAAGCAGACGGTGTGTGTGTATATATATATATTTTATGAAGACAGCCGCACTAATAACCAGGGTGGCCACTGGATTCGAAATGTGAACTCTCTGGAACAAGCAGCGTACGCTTGTTGCAGAGATGTCCCTGAACCTCAAAATCGTTCAGCAGAGTACTGTATGGCAATAAGAACAAGATTATTTTGGGCTATCTTAATGGAATGAGTGTAGTAGAATGTAAAACCGCTTTGGGTTTTTTTTTTTTGTTACAGATGGAAGGCTTGCAAAAGGCCACCCTGAGTTCTGCCGAATTTCAGCGCATGCTGCAGAGATTTAAAAAGACAGAGGAAGATATCTACTTTCTGCATTGCATCAAGTGCAAAGAACTAGTCTGCAAATCAAGCGACATCCGCTTAGTTGAGGTGGGTAATCCATGTCGAGGAAGTGTGACATTTTATTCCACATTTACCGAGCATAACGGTCTGAATAGTTGCAGCTGGGCCACCTGTGTTGATGACGGTTTCTGTACGAGAATGTCTGGATGGCGAATGTAACCACGTGTGATTATAGTCGAACAACCAAGAGGATATACATTTGACACCGAACCTCCACTGCCCCACCATCATCTGCTTTGATGTCTTCCCATTGGCATAAGTTGACTTGCTTTTCATTTGTACGGTTTTGGTTAATTTCAGCCAGCGCAAAGCATGTGTTTTCTTACGTACGTACATGTCGTTTTATTTGTGTAACTTGTCTGCTGTGAACAGAATACACACTACACTGTGATTTCTTCTGCCTTCATGGAGCTGGTAGACCACAAGCCCCACCAAAAACCTATGTCTTTTGATGGAATCAGTAAGATTGGAAAAATTCACCATAAGACATGCACTAAAGATTGGGGGATAACGGCCATCTACAAGAGCTTGAAGTTGCCCATCATCAAGATCCAGAGCTTCATTTTCAAGAAGGAGAACAGCAATGTTCATATCGTCCTCAACAAGTGGAAAGATTTTCCAGGAATAATTGCAGTGTTCTCTTTTGAGGAAATTGGACAGATCGGGGAAAATGTCCTTTCGGCTGAGTAACTTGTCATAGGATGCTTATTTTATTGCTGCACGAATAGGGAGTGGAAACTGTTCAATTGTGCTTCGTTATACCCTTACAGTGACTTTACGGTGTACCGCAAAAGGTATAATATGTTGTTTGGATTTTTGTGTGAGCTTACGAATGTTAAAAATAGGGTTTTAATTATTGCATGACGTACACATTTTAGGGTTTTAATACTTAAACGTAAGTTATGTATGTTAATACATATATGGAGGTGTCTGATATTGTGAATAAACAATGCGTAAATCCACACATAACCCTCCCAGCAAACATGGAACATTGGGCCCAGCGTCAGTCCAACGATTCTCACCATATGCCACCGTTACTGGGTTATAGTGAATTACTATGTAAGCAATGCAGTCATTTAATGAAACAAACTTCATTTAATATAGCACACTTCATAATATATTTGTCAGAGAACTTCAGAAGTCAACAAAATACGTAAAATAAATGCAATTGACAACAAATAAAAGTATACACCATGTTTCAAAATTGTGTATGTGAAAGATTGTAAAATAAATCTTTAGCCTGATTTAAAAAACCGCATAAGCTTATCAGATGGTTTTCATAGTGCACTCCATATGAACAAAACGTCGACAAGCACGCTGCACCATCGACACATTACTCGCAAAACTGTACCCACAAACCTTGGCTATGAACATATAAACCCGGACTATGAACCCACAACCCTAAACCAACAAACCAATAAACGCAGATTCCGAACCCACAAATCCGTACGAGGAACACACAAACCAAGACTCGGCACCAATAAACCCGGTTTATGAATTCACCCAGAATTTAGCAAACCCTTCCCTCTCGCAGATTTAGCTATCGCGTGGTTTTGCACCAAATATATTGAGGCACAGTTCACTATTCGTGCACTTTGGGTTGACCGTGAGATTCCTGTACACGGTTGTAACTGCACTGCCCGCGACGGTGCTGCCGCGGAAGAACACACACGCGGCACCATCTCGTCTCCATCTCGTCTCCCAAGTGGCCCATCGCGGGTCCCAGGCCATGAGGTGTTCCCAGCCTCCAGTGGGGGATGCTGTGAGGTTCAGCCGTGTGATTTTTTTTTCCCTGTAGTAGACTATTGTACGCCACATTTACCATTCAAGTTACGTTTAACACTCGAGAATATTAATCATATTTTACATTCACAGTACTTCCTGTTGAATCTGTTGGGCTGATGTAGGGTAACGTAAAATAAATGTAGGAGTGGGTGTTGTATTACGAACCGTGAAGCAAACCATTCTTTTCACATTTTTTGCCTTTGAGTTTGCGGATCGGGGATTTGCCGATAGCAGCGATTTGCAAGAACATATCTCCCACGATGGGCAAGGCTCTGCTGTACCTTCCAACAAATGTATTAGAATATTATATCTCCAATCTCAATGCTTTCTGAGGGCTTGGATCATTAGTTTGCACAAGTTTGCACAAGCTCGGATCCATTATAGCGAATTACATTTATGACACAGGATGATCGTGAAACACAAGTCGATTTCAGAACCAAACTGAAAGAAATAAAGTTTGTCAAATTATAATAGGGGGTATTGTAATGTGCTTAAAAAAAGTGTATACCGTTAATAAAGTGATGCAGAACGGATGGCTTTGGTGGCTGTTTTGGGGTGGGGTGGGGCTGGGTGGGGAGGGAGGGGCTGGGTGGGGAGGGGCTATGTGGGGAGGGAGGGGCTGGGTGGGGAGGGGAGGGTGGGGAGGGAGGGGCTGGGTGGGACTGGGTGGGGGGTGGGAGGGGTGGCGAGTGGCTGGTCACCCCGTGGTGCCCTTATAAAACTCAACGTTTAACCTACTCACGCCGGCTTGTGCTCACCCTCACAGTCGGGCATATTTGCGGAATACACCACGTGGTGCCGCCGTTGACCCTGGCCATTGACCGAGCAACCCAACGTTCCTACCAGCTCCCTCCGCAGGAGAATGTGTTGCGAGAGCCAGGGTGTTATGGTACCTCAGGGGTACCCACCATAAGGTTAATCTGTATACTTAATTGATGTGATTGACATGCATAGAGATATACAGAATACACAGACACAGACCCAGTGGGTGTTACGGGTTCACTGATTGAGACGACTGATGGATGCACCACCGCCTGATAGTTCACGGACACTAAGGGGCCGTCCATAAATGACGTCACGCACCTAGGGGGGAGGGGGGGGTCAGACATTTGTGACGATGTGTGACAAGGGAGGGGGGGGTTTGAGAATGTGACGTCACATCAAAATGCGCTACTTTAAATAAATATAGACTACACGTTCTACTTCATTAACAATACTTTTTTAATGTTTTCTCCTACAACATCAGAGTGCAGCGCCACATTAAATACGCACTACAATGACAATAGTTTAAAGCGATTTGAAGCATGTTTTATCTTTTTTTGGGTGGGGGAAAGGGGGGCAGAGCTTTGTGACGTCATATTTGAGGGGGGATCTGACTTTTTATGACGCCGTGTGACGAAGGGGGGGGGGGAGGTCAAAAATCGTCCAAAATCGCGTGACGTCATTTATGAACGACCCCTTTACTCATCGCCTGTTGCAAGGAGCGTGCGTCGACAAAGATAACAAAGATCCCCCATATAGCCTTAACAGACTGTAGGGGCAAGTGCTGTTAGCGAGCACCTATGAAGGCCGGAATGGTACACGAGGGGGTGGGTGGCCAGCACCACGCCCGACCACCTTTGTCTCCCTCGTGGCAATGTTTACTACACACCGCACCAGGTACGCACTTGAGGCTGAGTCGACCTAGGGGAGGCCCGGGACCGGTTCAGATAATCGTCACTGGTGTTGGCCGTGAGCAGGAATCGAACCCGTGTCGCTGGGTTCATAGCGCCGTGCGCTAACCGCTAAACTACCGCTCACACACAGACACACGTACACACACAGACACACACAGACAGATACACAACAACAACCGCAATTCGCCACTAAGTGGCGGTGACGTCACCACGACGCTTTTGCCAGGCCATGTGCACCTTGAGGCCACGTGAAGTGTCGAACGCCCGCTGACAGGAGATTACGGGGCAGACCCAGGTGCCACGGGTCGACTAAGATGACTGGCTGATGCACCACCTGTGCCCCCTACTCTGCCAACCTGCTGTGCTTTAGCAACCTGGCGCTCCGCTCGTTGTTGTGAGCGTCGCTCCTCCGCCCTCCGTTGTTGTTGGAGGGCGACTGCCTCCAACTGCCCAGTAGCGTCCTTCACGAGCCTCCTCCACAGAGGCCGATCTTGACACCGCTGGTACCAGTCATCGGCAAGTCCACTCAGCTCCACGTCCTCCTGTACCACATCACTCCATCTCTTCTCTAGCCCGTGCCGTGCCCGTTTAGCCCCCTCGATCCGGCCGAACAAAAGCTGCTTCGGCATTCGGTGGCTGGGCATGCGGGCAACATGACCCAGCCAACGCAGCCTTGCCTGTCGGAGGAGCTCACCGATGGGACCTTGCCCAGATCTTTCAAGGATTTGTGAGCTCCTCACACAATCCAGCCTGGTTTAACCCAGGATGGATCGTAGGCAGGCTAGCCTAAATGTTTCTAACCGGCGAAGATGTTCCATTAGGGGGGTCCACGTTTCGCAAGCGTAGAGAAGCGAGGGAATGACCGTGACCGAGAAGACCTGAAGCTTAGTGCGGAGTGACAGACCAGGTAGCTTCCACACAGCGTTACGCAACCGATGAAAAGATATTGCCGTTTGACTGATTCGGAGTGAGACCTCTGCTGTTAAACTGGAGCCGGTCATAAGCACACTGCCCAGGTATGGGAAACTCTCCACTCTCTCCACAACTTCCCCATTACCGATTGGGAGTTGTGGGGGTGGAGTGTCCGATGGTACAAAATACCCAGGCAGGTGCTTAGTTTTGGTGGGGCTGATGGTAAGGCCCCATCTCTTAGTGGCAAGCTCCAGTCTCAGCAGCAGCATCTCCAACTCCTCCTCTGAATGAGCAGCTATTACCAAATCATTGCCATACATAACGTGGTTGAGAAATAGGGAGCCATTCCTTGACCGCACCCGGGCATCGATCAGCCTCCCATTATATCTGTACCAAATGGAGATTCCCCCAGCACAGCTATTGAAGGCTTCACGAACTACGTGGTCAAAATAGATGTTAAATAATGTGGGAGCCAGAGGACATCCCTGTCGCACCCCAAGGTGTACAGGGAATGGCTGACTCCTGGCCATGTAGTTTTACCCGGGCCCGCTCACCATCATGAAGGTCCTTAATGATCGTGAGCAGAGGATCAAGGACTCCAAAAGCACGAAGAACAACCCAGAGCCCAGGCCTACTGATGGTATCATAGGCCTTGACCAGGTCAATAAAGCAGAGATGTAGGTCTTGCTGGAATTCCCTACACGTCTGCTGTAGCAGACGGACAGAAAATATGGCATCTGTGCAGGACCGCCCTTTCCTGAAACCGCATTGGGGCTCCGCAAGCCTCTCCTCAGTGTGCCTGGCAAGGTGATGTTGAATAATCCTTGCCAGGACTTTTCCCGGCACACTGAGAAGTGAGATGCCCTTATAGTTGTTACAGTCTGTGCAGTCCCCCTTCTTAAAGAGGGGGACCACCAGGGCATCCTTCCAATCCTGCAGAACCCATCCAGTGGTCCAGACTGTTATGATGTCATATAGGGCAGTCTGTACAATAACGCCACCCTCCCTCAGCATTTTGCTTGGGAGATAATCTCTGCCCGCTGCCTTTCCTGGTCTCAGACTCCGGATCGCCTTCAGTACTTCCTCAACAGATGGTACTTCAGCCAGCCACTCACAGGGGGTGACTTCTTCCAATCTTTGAGGCACCGCAGCCTCAGCAAGGTCATCCTCACTTTGTGCCACGATGTTTTCCTGGCTGAGGGATTTTCCCTCCCCCAGGACCTCACAGAAATGCTCAGCAAATCTGCAGAGATTGGATCACCGTTTTTTCCCCTAATTATGGTAATAGGTGTGGTGCTGCAGGTTACTTTTTTATGGACTTAAATAGAGATTTGTGATCACGGGCCACTGAGGCAGACTCCATCTCCTCAGCAACCCGCGACCACCACCCATCCTTGCAGCGCCTAACGGCTCTCCGAACCTCCGAGCGAAGGCTGCGGTCAGCCTCCTCATTCTCTGACGTGGGATTCTGTAGCCGATGACAGTGGGCCTGACGCTTTTTCTCAACCATCCTGAACACCTCCTCTGTCAGCCAGGGTCTCTGGGGAGGTCTGTACCGCATACCCAAAGCAGCCATTGCAGCTGCATGAGTCACAGTCCTAAACCTCGCCCATTTACCCTCGACATCAGGAGGAGTGGGGGACGATGCCAATCCCAGCCGCAAGCGATGATGACATTCTCGCTTGCAACTTTCATCAGATAACTGAGACCAGGCCACTTTAGGTTGGAATGGGGTCCTGGGTGTACACCCACCACCGGAGCGGAAGAATGGCAGGCGCATCTTACAGATGACTATGGTCAGAGGGCAGATCAGCTCCACGGTAGGTCCTGGTGTCAAGGACATGGGCTCGCATCCGCTGGTCCATCACTATGTAGTCCAGCAGATGTTCTTGCTTGGACCCGGCATGCATCCATGATGTTGTGTGGATGCGCCGATGCCGGAACAGCGTGTACACAGAGACACACACACAGAGACACACACACAGAGACACACACACACAAGGTCACCGACTCGCCCCCATGCGAAACGCGCTGCCACGCGCGCTTGCTCAACCCCCCCCCCCAACTCCAATCCATCATCAGGCGCCTGATTTGGGGATGCTGCGTAGATAATGAGGGGGTGGGTGTCACGGAAAATGTGATAGCGATCAATGATTCAACTCAAGCCTTACGTCTGGTATCGATATTAATCGATAACACCCGAGGGTTGATGCAACCCTCCCAATGAATTGACCCTTAGATTTGTGTTTTTGCCCTTTGCATATTAATTTCTGTTTTAAATCAGCCTTACTTTAAAAATGCATATTACGTTTTAGATAATTAAATGGGGGGGGGGGGGGGGTCACAAGACATCTGGACCAGTCTGTAGACTAAAACCGGGCATATTTGCCTCTAAATGAACAGCATGAGGTCCGTCATCACAATGCAGTTGGATTGTGGTACAGTTCTAAACTGTGATTAAAGTTATAAACTGATAAAGTTATAAACTGTGATAAAGTTCAACACGGCAATACCGGTACCGGATTGCGTTACAAATCAATTCCTTCTGACAAACGAAATTTTTGATGCCAGTCAGAGGCGGAGCTCGAAAATCCCCGACGGGGGAGGGTTCCTACATTCACATTTAAAATCACAACACCATTCAATCGCGTATCTTCTCTGATGATCAATCAAATATGCCGATTCCTTTAGATTCTTACGGTGACATATCGAACGGGCGAAATCTGGACAGGTGCCTCCACCCCCTGCCTGCCACTGCTATGCAGCGTCGAGCCCCTACGTAAGATGGCCGCAAACGCTCCCCCCCCCCTCCACGACAGCCCTGACGTCACGTCAGCGGGGCGTGTGTGTGGGGGGGGGGCGTTGGCGGCCATCTTACGTAGGGGCTCGACGCTGCGTGCGGACGAATCCCGGAACAGGTGGCAAACGCCACCCTCCTGCCTCTACCACGCCAGCTTCGAGCCCCTACGTAAGATGGCCGCAAACGCTGCCCCCCCCCACCACCTCCACGACAAGCCCTCGCGTCACGCGGACGCGACGTCACTGCGCGACGTGACGTCACCGCGCGTCGCGCGCACTGCACGCCGGGATGAGGGAGCCATGGGGGACCACGGCGCTGTTGGGCGCCTTCTGCTCCCCCCGGCCGCGCCGCGACTCCCCGGCGGTGCTTACCGCAGTGGCGGTGGTGGTGGTGGCGGCGGCGGCCGCGTGATTCGCCGGGGCTGAGCGCTAGCGGCGGTGAGCACACGAGCGCGGTTCTCACCCTCAGGGTTTTTGTTTTGTTTTGCGGGGGTGCGAAGTGTGGGAGCGGGCGGTGTGTGTGTGTGTGTGTGGGGGGTTCGCCGGGCGCCTTTACATGGACGAGAGATGGACCAGCGTCTGAGCAAAGCGCTGCTGGTGGCGGCGGCGGCCCTCATCTTCTTCACCATCGCCTACCAGTACGTGTGTCCGGGCGCGGGCTGCGGCCTCCTGCTCCTCACGCCGCCGCCACAGGCCCACCGCGGCGGCGGTGGCGGCGGCTCATCCTCATCCTCCTCCTCGTCCCTCTCGTCTCTCTCCTCCTCCTCGTTGGACCCGTACCCGGCGCCCGACCCTCACTACGTGCGCAAGTTTCACTTCGCGACGCGCGACCTCGACAAGACGGTGCCCTTCGACCTCAAGGGCGACGACGTGATCGTGTTCCTGCACATCCAGAAGACGGGCGGCACCACGTTCGGCCGCCACCTCGTGCGCAACATCCAACTCGAGCTGCCGTGCGAGTGCCGAGCCGGGCAGAAGAAGTGCGCCTGCCTGCGGCCCGGCCGCCGCGACACGTGGCTGTTCTCGCGCTTCTCCACGGGATGGAGCTGCGGCCTCCACGCCGACTGGACCGAGCTCACGAGCTGCGTGCCCGCCGTGCTGCAGCGCAAGGGCAGCCGCCTCGACGCCAAGAGGTACTACCCCCCCACCACCCACCCCAACAGCTACCCCCCCACCACCCACCACAACAGCTACCCCCCCACCCCAACAGCTATCCCCCCCCCACCCACCCCAACAGCTATCCCCCCCCCCACCCACCCCAACAGCTATCCCCCCCCCACCCACCCCAACAGCTATCCCCCCCCACCCACCCCAACAGCTATCCCCCCCCACCCACCCCAACAGCTATCCCCCCCCACCCACCCCAACAGCTATCCCCCCCCATGCACCCCAACAGCTATCCCCCCCCACCCACCCCAACAGCTATCCCCCCCCCACCCACCCCAACAGCTATCCCCCCCCCACCCACCCCAACAGCTATCCCCCCCCACCCACCCCAACAGCTATCCCCCCCCCACCCACCCCAACAGCTATCCCCCCCCACCCACCCCAACAGCTATCCCCCCCCACCCACCCCAACAGCTATCCCCCCCACTCACCCCAACAGCTATCCCCACCCACCCACCCCAACAGCTATCCCCACCCACCCACCCCAACAGCTATCCCCACCCACCCACTCCAACAGCTATCCCCACCCACCCACCCCAACAGCTATCCCCACCCACCCACCCCAACAGCTATCCCCACCCACCCCAACAGCTATCCCCACCCACCCCAACAGCTATCCCCACCCACCCACCCCAACAGCTATCCCCACCCACCCACCCCAACAGCTATCCCCACCCACCCCAACAGCTATCCCCACCCACCCACCCCAACAGCTATCCCCACCCACCCACCCCAACAGCTATCCCCACCCACCCACCCCAACAGCTATCCCCACCCACCCACCCCAACAGCTATCCCCACCCACCCACCCCAACAGCTATCCCCACCCACCCACCCCAACAGCTATCCCCACCCACCCCAACAGCTATCCCCACCCACCCCAACAGCTATCCCCACCCACCCACCCCAACAGCTATCACCCCCCACCCACCCCAACAGCTATCACCCCCCACCCACCCCAACAGCTATCCCCCCCCACCCACCCCAACAGCTATCCCCCCCCACCCACCCCAACAGCTATCCCCCCCCACCCACCCCAACAGCTACACCCACCCACCCCAACAGCTATCCCCCCACCCACCCCAACAGCTATCCCCACCCACCCACCCCAACAGCTATCCCCCCCCACCCACCCCAACAGCTATCCCCCCACCCACCCCAACAGCTATCCCCACCCACCCCAACAGCTATCCCCACCCACCCACCCCAACAGCTATCCCCACCCACCCCAACAGCTATCCCCACCCACCCCAACAGCTATCCCCACCCACCCCAACAGCTATCCCCACCCACCCCAATAGCTATCCCCCCACCCACCCACCCCAACAGCTATCCCCCCACCCACCCACCCCAACAGCTATCCCCCCACCCACCCCAACAGCTATCCCCACCCACCCCACCAGCTATCCCCCCACCCACCCCAACAGCTATCCCCCCACCACCAGCTATCCCCCCCTCCCACCCCAACAGCCATCCCCGCGATACACGCGCGCACGCACTGCTGCAGCAGCTTTGAGTTTGTGTGTACGCCATGTTGGACTTCTTTCAGCGCCGCACGTGGCCAACCGTGCTGATCGGAGGTGCGTTTGATTCGTTACGCCTGGATGATGGTCAGGTGTTTGCCAACTTTCCCGGCTATTTTACAACGGGGAGATCCCGCGGGGCGTTAAACGCAACCAAAACAAAGACGACGACAACACTGCAAAGGATGAGTACACACTCCTTAAGAGAATGCCGATGGTTCATTCATTGGTGTGTTGTTTGGATCGCGCCTTTGATAACGAATGTTGCGGCAGGCACGTACACCCCCCCCCCCACCTCCGACTCGTGCGTAGGGGATGAGATGTTGACGGGATGCTGCTGCTGCTATTGCCGCCTTTCAAGACCTTGACAACACGGCAGATTTGTCGCGAAATTGTCAAAGAGTCTTCACCCCACAAACACTTCACTTGCGAGGAGCCTTATGGCCCTGAAATGGAACCATAGGGTTGACGGAGAGTCTCTCAGGGATACAATCGTGAACAGTTGCGGGAGAGACTGGATGTTCTAGATTTGAAGCTTTCGTGACTGCAAGGATCCACACTCTTTGGTTCTATTCGGTAAAGTCACGTAGGTAAAAAAATAACATAACAAAAATCACGACGTTTCGGCCACAACACAAGTGGCCTTCATCAGGTGAAGGAGACCTACGTGACTTTACCGGATAGAACCAAAGAGTACAGACTGTGTTACCCCCCCCCCCCCCGTTTGTGTCACGCGTGTCCCGTCAGCCAATGACTCTTCCACGTAAATTCCACCAACAGCTGCTGCCTCTCCCAAAGCGTCTCTAGCCGACCGCATCTCACAACCACGCAAACAAATAGGGGAACCCTTTACCCATCTGGGGGGAGGGGTTTTTGTTGTTGTTGTTGTTGTCGTGCGAGGGTGCGGTTTTTGTGGCGTTGTATTAATTAGAGCAGGCAACGAGCGTTAACATTCTTTACAGGCCTGCGAAGGAATTGAGATGACCTGATGATCGTACAGATGCTCATGGGTACGCTTCATAGAAACAATGGCTGAAAAGGAAAATTACTTGAGTAAAGGCGGACGGGTCTGCGCGGTGTGGATGGCCATAGAAAAGGAATTCTAGAATGTAGGAGCAACAACAAGGAGCACGACCTCCCCTTGATCGAGGGTTGTTGACAGAAAGCCATTGCTGCTGGAACGGGGGTGAAGAGCGCCACGGTTTGCTAGGAGATGTTAACTACCTCGCCTGGTGTGCAGGAGGTCGTGAATTCCATCCCGACCCTGACGCCTGCTGCTGTATATTTGGAATCTGCGTGTCTCTTCCCCCTTGCGGTCGCGTGGATTTTTCTCCGGGTCCTCCGGTTTCTCCCTAAACATTTAGAAACATGAGTTTAGAATATGTGCCTGCTATAGATTTCCACGCGACAAGCCACTTCGTTGAGCTATCTATTTGTGTGGCCGGGTCGCTTCTGGAAAAGAGCTTAGTGGAAAATAGCTTAGTGGGCCTTACCTGGTAACATAGCAAAAATTTGTTACAAGTTAAAGTTGAATGGGCCAGTTGTGATGATGGTGGCCGGGAGATAGATGTCCACCATCGTCGTCGTTACTTATGAAGGTTGTGATGTTGTAGTTGGCGCGGTGATAGATTTACACCGTACATACCATTTAAGGGTGAACGCAGTGATTGGAGGCGAATATGAGTTTGTGTTGTGGGGAATGTGATGGATGAATCTTTTCATCATGGAACAGGCAAGCCAGGATGTAGGGACATTTAGAGGTGAGTGCGGTGATAGACTGGTGGCTCTGTCATTTACAATGAGGCGACCGGGGCGGGTGAGGGGGGGTCGCAGTGATCCCCCCCCCCCTTTCCAGGACCCTCCCCATCCTTTACCCCAACACCCCCCCATCATTTCCAAGACCCCCAACTCACCAACCCCCCCCCCCCCCCAAAAAAAAAATTCCCCTGTCACGCCAACTACAATTCACGAGCCCCTTCACGGGGCTGGCTGGTGTCCGTGCCATAGCTCAGCGGGAGCCACCCTGGAGGGGTAGGGGGGCGGGGTTGGTGCACAGTGGTGGTGTAGGGGCACGGGCTCCTGTGGGTTTAGGTGAACGTGACGATACCGCCAAGGTGGAGTGCGTCACCGTTACTGTAGCCGTAATGGCCACGAGTTTTATTTTGCTCTTTGTTCGGTGGCGTCACTGGAGGATTTGGGGGGGACGGGGGGGGTCATGATGCGTATGGTGTGATGATAATTACGTGTCTGCACAGACGAACCGCTAGAATGGCGCACCACGTTTGAGGCGTAAGAGGGCAGGACGCTGTTGAGTGAGGGAGTTAAAAGTCGTGATGGTAAACGAACAGATGGGCAGGCTGTCCCGTTAGGAGAGGGAGGTGGTGGGGAGGGAAGGGCCTTGATGATCACCTTGTGTATTTGACAAAGGTGTATCGCGGCTCACAACCTCGTTTTATTCCACGCTTCACCAAATCAAAATATTACTGTGGGCCTTAAATCCGGCAGTAGATTGCTCATGACCGATGATGATGATGATGTGTGTGTGCACGCATCTTTCTAAATTGATAACGCCGCTACGGATGGACTTTGCCATTGTGGAAATATGGCATTTGTTAATGAATGTTGTGGTTTTATTTATGCCTGCTGTGTTCATTTCAACGCCTATGTGTTTGTCTTATTTAATTGATCCGTGTGGGTTTCTGTCAACGTGTTTGTCAATTATTCTCTTTCATTGCCCTGTGTTTCTGTTGATCAAATCGAAAATATCAGGGCACACCTGGGAATTTTCCCGCGGCACCACCGGTTGCAAAGCTCCGGCCTTGTGGTTACAAGGGGGCAGGGCGAGGGTTCTCTTTTGTGCCTGTGCACCGTAAAAATCGTGGTTTATGTTGTGCACGGCTAGATAACATAGCGGGTCGGGTCGTAGGCTTGACTGAACAGCCCCGTGATCGGGCGCGCTCGCCAATAAACCATTTTGCACGGGGTGGTGGTTTCAATCCCATCTCCATTAAGTCTGCACATTCGGCAAATTTTGCTGCCAAGATACAATGATCGCTGGTTTTGTCTCCTGACTCTCGCGGACAAGCAGGTGGTGTGCTTTGGGTACGTTACCCACGGTTCGTGAGCGACTGACGGATTTGTACTGCCGCACTCAACGTGTGTGACGTGGTTTATAATCAGTGTGCTGGCCACCAAAGCTTGGCTAGGAATCCCGTGAGACGATTTACACACCGGTACACACGCAGACAGCCATTTGTACACACGCACTGTTACGTGCATACAGACAGCCTGGTGAAACACACTGATGCATATGGGCACAGATTAGGAATGTGGAAATCCATAAATGAATGTATTAATCTTACGTTCACGGTACATGTGTACAAATCTGTGATGTTACATAAACAAATAATTGGGCGAACAAAACTATAAACGAGGCGAAAAAAATTAGGTTCCGGAAATTAAAAAAAACCCTGAATAACGACAATTTATTGTCATAAATGTCATGTTTCATACTTTGTTTGATAGATAACAGAATAGGCAATGTACGCATAGACATGGTCATAGCTTGTGACATGGTCATAGCACACTGCTGAGCAGAATAATGTGCAGACACGTTCTGGTGAACATTAATTGTTATCGATGTATAATAATCATAGATACAAATCCTGGTATAAAACCAGACACAGTTGAAACAAGCAGACACTCAATATGTGCAGCACATACAAGACTGCAATCAGAGGCGGAGGTATATGACACGCACTGACAAGACACGGACACAAAGGTCAATTTGAAAGTTACGTAAACAGCATTATAGATGGTTATACACAAGCATTGCAAACAGCTATCCTGCAACACCCAATCACGCAGACACGTATTCTTGTGTCACCTTGTGTTCGCTTTTTCTATTTGTACCTTTTAAATACAATACTGGAGTAAAAAACTTATGCATATTTTTACGCATCCATATTTTGCTATTATTAATGACGCTTAACAAAGGAAAAAATTCCACGATTAGCTTGTTCATACTGTGAATGTGAATTTCACTTAGAGCACATTGTGTGTGTGTGTGTGCGCGCGTGCGCGCGAACACGTTTTAAACAACCGGGGTGGTCAAAGCATTTCTGTTTTAAGTTGAAGAATAATTGTCGGACTGGGTAAGTGAATTGTCTGGGCGGAATCTGCTCCACCAGACAATCTGGGGCTCGTGGAGCCACTGACCTCGTTGGCCAACCAGAGGTCACTGCAATGGACTAGAGGAAGGGAGCTCACCAAGGAAATAAAAAAAAACGTCCCTTGGCATAGCGAAAATTGTACCAGATCTAGCGCGAGCTTAGATCTCATTTCAAACAGAAAAATAATGCCAAAATAATGTGGTGTGTGTAAAGCGTGAGACATGCACAATCCATCCCGTTGTTGGGTAGGAGGAAGAAGAGCCTTTGTAGATGCTTCAGAATTGTTTGTTTCCACCTGACACAAACGGCAGCTGTGCTGCCAGTTGGTGGCGACGAACATTGGGTTTGACAGACAGAGTGCTGCTGGCCCGCTATTTTGTTGGTGGTAAAAAAAAAATACATCGATGCTTCACCAGTGTCTTTTTTTATAATGTGAAAAACTTTCTGAATTTAAAAAAAAATAAGTTCTGGTTACAAAAAAACTGAGATCCAGGCTTCAAATTGAAATCCTTATTCCTCAGCCTTATGACATTTTCACTTGCAACCGTTTTTTTTTTAAATCTCCAGACCTGATTATTTAATTTGCTAGCTGCGTTGAATTGTCCTTTCAGGTTGCATTAAAAAAAAAGTGTTAAATCTTCACCACTTGACACAACTGCAGACTAACTAGATTGTCGACACTTAAAACGGCGAAGTGGCGACCGGCCGTTTCTGGCCGCGTTCCGATTGTTGAACAAAACTTCCACTGCGTGTGCTGGAAATCGACGTAGCTGTTTACATGTTGTGCTATCTGTTTGGGTTTTTTTGTTTTACATTTACATCAAACTTCACGCTCGTGAATACATTTCCGGATTAATGAGCTCGCATGGCAACGTCTGCATAGCAAGAACGAGTCTCCATCTGCTATGCAACAGTGATTTTTCCCTCCTCCGTTTTATGAATTACATCCCAATTATGCAATCATCCTGCAGACACAGCGTAAAGCATCCCCCCCCCCCCATAACATACATCATAGCAGCAAATCACATTGATAGATGATCTACAGGTGACGTAGACCTTTGGTATCCTTTAAGGATGAATCTTTCTGTAACTTATTAAAAATGTTCTTGCTTCGTCCCGTAGAGAAGTGAATGGTTCACTGCATATTTGCTGCCCAAGTGATCGTTGTTGAACCGAATTTAGACCTAAATTTAGTGCAGAGTGAATGATTAAAGGATATTGGTCGTCTACATCATTAGACCTCCTTTGCCAGTACAAAAATGTAATAAAAAAGGGGAAAAACCCTATTATTATATTTCGGTACTGGCAAAGGAGGTCTAATGATGTAGATGCTCACCCCGAGCACTCATTACTTTGATAGTGCATTGTCTTTGAGCTGTACGCCTTTTGGCGTCATCTGGCTCGAGCACCAATTGGGTCGAGGCTCAAAAGAAAGCCGTCCCTTGGTGTGGACCAATCAGTTTCAAGGACAATGCATATATTATCATGGTATGTTTTTTGTTTGCATTTCCACTGCAGGTATTGTGGTTAATGCAGACATGAATCCTCGTAAAAAAAAGGTTTCAGTTTTGTTGCCAGAAAAAAAAGGGGAAAAACCCTATTATTAGATATTGGTCGTGTGCGTGCATTATCGTCGCACAGTATAACAACTGAGACGATGGAACTTCTTATGCTCGATTAGCGGTTCGGCTTTTTTTAGCCTCGAGATGAGCTGCCCAGATCTGAAGCCAAAGGCATTGCACTTTGTTGTGCATAGTGCAGACTTTTCCCCTAAGTGGAAAGTTCTGCACGTGGGGACACTTATGCTTGATATTATTTTTTTGGATTTCATTATCAAGTTATTTATGCTTCTAAACACTGCAGTCTACTATCGCTCGTCTTGGTACGTCGTACATACAACTATCCTTGTCCACCTTCGCTAGATGCCGTAGATATAACACTGTGTATTCATAATTGCGTCCTTCCAAGAGATGTATGTATCCAGTGCAGTACGCTTGCACTTGAACGCTGTTGTTGTGCTCATGATTAACTCGGATCCCAAATTAATGTTCAGCCTTTCTTCTTACGGTTCTTAAATCATGTCCTGCGACGAATTTACAATGGCTATAATAGCTATGCGATCAGCGAGCCCGAGATAGTTCATGGTTTTTTTGTATATTTGTTTATTTATTCATCCAATTATTGCGTGATGTCGTTTAACGTTGCTGTAAAGAACTTTGGCGTACGTTTTGCCTGACTCCCTTTGTTTTATATTTTCTAACTTTGTTTAGGAACCTCAGTGTTTATCGTTTATACGTATTTGTATTCAGGGCTTGACTATTGAGAGCTTGGTTCGCTGCGTGCATTGCCACTGAATCGCATACAAAAGGACGGACTGCACCTAAGACGAGGGTAATGACTCCGATGGAGCTATGAGATCGCGTGGGGAGCGGTAGTGCGCTAATAACCAAGTTCAATTCATGGCCAACACCAGTCATAATTATCTGAACCAGTCCTGGGCCTCTCCTAGGTCGACTCAGCCCCAAATCAGTACCTGGTGCAGCGACCGGGCGCGGTGATGGCCACCAACCCCCTCGCGTGCCGTGGGGGCGGCCTTCATAGGTGCTCGCTAACAGCACTTGCTCCAACAGTCTCTTAAATCTATACGGGTGACCTTTGTCTTTGTGGATTCGCAACACGGTGAGACGCCGTGATAGGGAGACCTTCATCCAGCCGAGCACAGACAGCGACTGATGAGGATGTACATTCGAAGTACAGACGTTCTCAGGAAGCCGTACACGGCAATAAGCGACAAGACAAAACAATATGAAATCCTTTTACTCTACACAACATGTTACCCTGTGCATAAAATGAGCTGTAAAGAATGTGTCTTCTCCCTCCCAATGTTCACTCTTTTCCCACTGCTCCAGCCTCGGCTGCTCTCCGGCTTTGTTCGGAATGGGTGGGGCAATTAACAGGTACCGGCACAATGTAAATGTTTGGCGTTAAAGGTCCTTGTGCTATTTGTATACTGTATTCATTTTCAACCTTGCTATAAACGGCTTTTCCTTACCTAGCCACTCACAAATGAATGTTAATTGGGAAGGGAAAAAAACACACAGCAATTGGCATCTGTGTTTTTTTGGCACGGCTTCGTTTGAGCAGCCCAATCTGTTTGCATTCTGTACGGAAAGGTGGCTATGCAGTTGTGTTGTTGTCGCTCCACGCATGAGCATGATTGTTGCGGCTCACTTGACTTTGACAACACGGTGACGACTCTGTGGGTCTGTATGGAAGGCACTCGTCTGAATTGCTGTGAAGGCCGCCCAAGGGTTCTCCCATTGTTGGCCAAAGTCATTTGATGTGTGGTACTCCCTCGCACAGAATACTTAGCGGTTTGTGTTCATTAAAAGCTTGGGTGCACACAGCAGCATTTTTCGAGCTGAAGGAAACGCCGCTTTACGCTTGTGCATACCTACCGCGTGTTTGCATTCGTTGTTTTAAAATCGGTCTGTCGTATCTGCATTTGCTCCATGAGCGATGTTACATTTGTCAAGAAAAGGTCATTTATTTTAAAGTTGCTTTTGGATCGTTATTGAAAAACAGCGGGTTTTAATGACGTCGTCTGGCACCTGCCCGATGGAGGGAAAAAAAACAATCGCCTTGAAATGTCTGCTGCTTGAGAGGCATCGCACGAGTAAACACTGGTAGGAATTGTGGCAGTGGTCGGTCAGCAATAACACCAATCTAAAAAACATGACACGTTCATGATTACTGTCAATTTGAGTCTCGGCTCCAATCCAAAATTACAATGTGCAATACTGTAGTGAGTCCTGAAGACTTTTTTTTAATTAAATTGAGTTATTTAAAAATGTCCACTATTTTTTTTGCCAGAAAAGTAACATCATTATTTCGTACAATTTAACCCTCCTGCACGGGCCCTACTGTGGTCGTGGACGGCTTTTGGCAAGGACGACCCAACAACCCAGCAGCAGCAGCAGCAGCTTTTGTTTAATTGGCCGCACTAGCTGGTTCAGATTCACAAGAACGATAATTGTGTCCAGAGTTGACCTTAGTGTAAATGCTGTTGGAAAACATTGCTCTGGAAGGTCGATGGACTTTGTCATATTTGCAATGAAAAATACTTTTCATATTCACTATTCTGCTAGCTACAATTCACCAAGAGACGCCGCCTAATAATGCATTACGCCGTGTTGAGGTCAATGATATGCAGATTTAATGAGCAGACTTTTCGCTGACACTTTTGGCCAATGGTGATCGCAGTTCAGTTATGTTTTGTAATTTCTCAACCAACAATACTGAGATACATATTGCCTCTGTTGTCAGGATACGTGCGGCTTAGCCACTCGGGGGAAACGCTTTAACTGCACATATTCAACCTTCCAGACTTGTGCGAGCACTTCTGGAGGAAGTTAATATTTCGAGAGTTTACGATTTTATATATCGAAATAATTGCTGAAGAACAATGCTCACAAATTGATAAATGACCAATTCCGATTTTGATTCTTGAAAAACTTCAAGTCATCGTCTAGAGCAGCGATACCCACCACAGTGGTCCCACTGACCGATGGTGGTCTGCACGACCATGGGACGTGGTCTGCAGAAATGTCCCAGAATCGATCATTTGGAATTATATTTTTTTATCATTATATTTTGTTGATGCACGGTGGTACAGAATTTTTTTTTTTTATGGTTGACAGCGGTCCATAGGTCCAGAAAGGTTGCAAACCACTGGTCTGTCTTTAGGTTGGTGAACAAAGTACCAAGTTCACCCGAGGTTCATGGAAACTGCTTACATTCTTTGGCGATTAAATTCAACTACAGTTAATCATGAATACCCGGGTTGGGTCTTTGGGCGTGTGTCCACATGACAAAGCAGATGGTTAACAATTGTGTGCAGTGCGGGTTAGGGGCCTCCGACAGACGGCATATTCCGTGTTTTTGCTTTTGAATCCATGAGTTGATGAGCATGCCGGGCCAAATGGCACGTGCAAGCTAAAGGTCTTGCGCATATTGAATCTGAACGTGGAAGCATTTTTGATCAACGAGAAAACATTTGCATTTAGTTGCACACGGGTGTATAGTGAAACCTTCCAATGCTGGACTTGAATGAGCGAGTACATTGAGGTAAGGGTAAGTCCGTTAAGGCTGACGGGGAGGGGGGGGGTGGAAAAATGGGCGGAGGAGTGAGGGGGCTTAAACTCCTGGCCGGAACACTGCTCGTGTGAGAGAATTTGTTGAGGAAATTCATGGGAGAGGCGTGAAAGCGAAAGCTTCGACAAGCGAGAAAGAGAGGGGAGAGGGTTTGTTAAAATGGCACACGGTGAAGGAAGGTGGCAGCACGATCGCCGGCTGCCTCGGACATTGACTCTGGGGTGCCGCAGAGAAACGCTTCCATTATAAGATGCAGTCATGCGTCACTTTGGCGGCATAGGAGAGGGAAGAGGTAGAGGAAACCTTACTGAACTGTGCCCGGCAGAGCGATGGTGGTGGGAGAGAGAGAGAGCGCGCGATGCGCTACGAACCTGGCGACCCGAGTTTGATTCCCGCTCACGGCCGACACAAGTGACGATTATTTGAACCAGTCCTAGGCCTCCCCTTGGTCGATTCGGCCTCAAATGAATATCTGGTGCGGTGTGTAAACATTGCCGCTCGGGAGACAAAGGAGGCCGGGCGTGGTGTTGGCCACCTACCCCTTTCGTGTGCCGTGCCGGCCTAAATAGGTGCTCGCTAACAGCGCTCGCCCCGACAGTCTGTTGAGGCTACACGGGGGATCCGTTGTCGTTGTGACGTCATGGCCACCTGCGCGGTGGTTGTTATACAGGCCCTTTTGTGCAAAGGAAGGTCACGGCTTCCATCCACTGCCCCTGGCTCCGTGCTCCCCCCTGATGCACCGTGCCGTGCTTCAGACATGCGACGAGTGCAAGCTGATGTAACGTTTTTTTTTATGTTTCTTGGCTTGCGTTCGCGCAATAATTCCGTGTGCTCATTGTGCTTTTGCAAACCTTTTGTGTGAATGAGGCCTCGTTTTTTTGTAAATGGCAGGTTTTTGTCGGTTTCCTTTTGGCACGTGGAAGGTCCCTTGTGCGATATCTCAGATGGACAATAGAGGCTAGACTTAACCTAACGCTAATGGTATACACGCGCAAAAATGTCTCTTGGTGCAGTGGACGCCAACAGAATTGTGCCTTTGGTGATGCAACAATGGACGTTGGCTCAACATTGATAACTCGATATTCTGAACATTGCAATCCGTGGAACCAATTCCACATCGTGCGCCGCAGTACGGTTTGTTGTCCTTCCCCCCGCACCTCCGATTAGCGCGGTTGGCTACTTACCGTACGAAAGAAGTTAAACGTGCGTACGTACGTACATCATCGTCCGCCACGCCTATTTGCACTGCTGGATTGAGGCCTCTCCATCCCATTGCCATCGCGCATTCGTGATGGACAGAACTCGTACGCGTGCGCGATGACCACCGCTCTCTTGACTTCGTGGTCCTGCGTTTCCACATCTCGTTCCGGTCATGGTTCTCGTCAAACAATTCAGAATGTTCTTGTTTCATTTAATGGTTTCATTTGCATTGTCTGTCAAAAAAAAATTCCCTGTCGCATTTCTTTAATTACGATGAAGGAAAGCATTTGCAAATGATTAGTATCAATCGTAAATAATGTATTCAACATGCATTAACCTTGAGCTTAAGAAACAATATTAATTGACGAATCATTATACACACCCTTAATTTCCCGGCAGCAAGGGCCACACTTAGGCCTTTATATGTAAAATAAAAATATGTTGGCCACTGCATAATGCTTAAGTGCTTGCCTGGTGAAAGGATGTATAGACTGAACGAGATCACATTCACTTGACAGTTCTGTGCCTATTTTGTTTTGTAATGTAGATTACGGAGAAACACGTGAGCAGAGTTGACGCCTGGCCCACTTGCTCTGAAGAAACTCGCGCTGCGTTTATCAGGAGAGGTTCGTTTTTTAACTCCAGACAATTGCTTGATTGTAGTATACAGTGAGGGAAAAAGTACTTGATCCCCTGATGATTTTGTACGTTTGCCCACTGACAAAGAAATGATCAGTCTATATTTTTTTTATGGTAGGTTTATTTGAACAGTGAGAGACAGAATAACAACAACAAAATATCCAGAAAAAAGCATGTCAAAAATGTTATAAATTGATTTGGATTTTAATGAGGGAAATAAGTATTTGACCCCTGGCTGAGGGAAGGAGGTTCTCACCCAAGATTTAACGGTCCATCGTCCCTTTGATGCGGTGAAGTTGTCCTGTCCCCTTGGCAGAAAAACACCCCCAAAGCATAATGTTTCCACCTCCATGTTTGACGGTGGGGATGGTGTTCTTGGGGTCATAGGCAGCATTCCTCCTCCTCCAAACACGGTGAGTTGAGTTGATGCCAAAGAGCTCCATTTTGGTCTCATCTGACCACAACAATTTCACCCAATTGTCCTCTGAATCATTCAGATGTTAATTGGCAAACTTCAGACGGGCATGTATATGTGCTTTCTTGAGCAGGGGGACCTTGCGGGCGCTGCAGGATTTCAGTCCTTCAAGGCGTAGTGTGTTACCAATTGTATTCTTGGTGACTTTGGTCCCATGTACCTTGAGATCATTGACAAGATCCTCCCGTATAGTTCTGAGCTGATTCCTCACCGTTCTCATGATCATTGCAACTCCACGAGGTGAGATCTTGCATGGAGCCCCAGGCCGAGGGAGATTGACAGTTCTTTTGTGTTTCTTCCATTTGCGAATAATCGCACCAACTGTTGTCACCTTCTCACCAAGCTGCTTGGCAATGGTCTTGTAGCCCATTCCATCCTTGTGTAGGTCTACAATCTTGTCCCTGACATCCTTGGAGAGCTCTTTGATTGATTGATTGCTTCTGTGGACGGGTGTCTTTTATACAGGTAACAAGCTGAGATTAGGAGCACTCCCTTTAAGAGTGTGCTCCTAATCTCAGCTCGTTACCTGTATAAAAGACACCTGGGAGCCAGAAATCTTTCTGATTGAGAGAGGATCAAATGCTTATGTCCCTCATTAAAATGCAAATCAATCGATAACATTTTTGACATGCCTTTGTCTGGATTTTTTGTTGTTGTTATTCTGTCTCTCACTGTTCAAATAAACCTACCATTAAAATGATAGACTGATCATTTCTTTGTCAGTGGGCAAACGTACAAAATCAGCAGGGGATCAAATACTTTTTTCCCTCACTGTATGCACGCTATCTTGATCCCTTGCCGCTGGGTACTTGTGCGAGTGTGTGTCCAGCCCATGTGTCATGTGCCAAGGAATCTACTACTGCCTTTTTAATGAAATTGTGGGGATACCAGTAAGTCCTTTACCATCCCTTCCAGGGCTGGACATGGGAAGGAATTACTGCGGGAACTCATAAATGATTCCCCTTGCCACCACTCGATCTGAGGAGGAGGAGCTTTGCTCCGTGTGTGGGTCTCTGTGCATTTTTCTGGGTCTCTAATTGTGTCTCTGGGTCTCTCAACGTGTCTGTGGGTCTCTGTGAGTGTTGGTGGGTCTCTAATTGTGTCTGTGGGTCTCTGATTGTGTCTGTGGGTCTTTGTGTGTCAGTGGGTCTCTGTGTGTCTGTGGGTCTCTAATTGTGTCTGTGGGTCTCTAATTGTGTCTGTGGGTCTCTAATTGTGTCTGTGGGTCTCTAATTGTGTCTGTGGGTCTCTAATTGTGTCTGTGGGTCTCTGTGTGACAGTGGGTCTCTGTGTGTATGTGGGTCTCTAATTGTGTTTGTGCGTGTTTGTGGGTCTTTCTGTTAGGCTAGCGGTCTAAGTGTGAGTCAAATCAATAAAAAAAATATGAAGCCTTGATTCCTTCCGGAACGCAGTCGGGTTCAAATGTTCACTCCCACCACGGCGTTCTGGGGCGTTCTGGCCCATTTCCACCACTACTCCTCTCCCCACCACCACAAGCTGCAGCTGTTTTGCAAGCTGCTTCGCCTTTGTCTTGAAATTGTTGACGAGAGGCCTTGGCACAGTTTGCAGCATCTACAGTCTTATTGCCCAGAGCAGCCAGTCGTGACGCATTGCCTAATCCCGTCGCTCTCACTTCGACTCGACACCTCTGGACCCCTATCCCCCAACCTGCGCCTTCATGCCTGTGTGTTCCCTTTGCTGTCGCGCACCTCGCATTGTCCTCATCCTCCGGCAGCAGAGGCGTCCATGGACGCACAGCAGGAATGTGCCTGTGTGTCGTGCGGTACGTTTAGTGGTTTATTTGTGTCCTGTGTTCGTGCTCAAAGTTAACATTTGGACGGCGCTTGTGTGAGGTTCACGGTCCCGAGCCACGAGTGGTAATTCCATTTTGTCACGGCAGGAACAATTGTTGATATTCCTGAGCTTCCTTCACATCGTGTCTTCTTGAAAGGGCGTGAGCCTCGTCTGCCCTCTTTGAATGGACGCATGCGAGTGAATGGTGACAGCGTAGATAAATCCCCACGTTGGATGAACATGTGTACGGGAACCTCCGTTGCTCCTCAAAAATGCAGCACGGTCCTTTGGCTGTCTATGGCTTCTTCCACCACATACTCACAAGTTATACCCATATGGGCTGGGACAGTTCCTTCAGACATTCCTACCGATTCTAGATTTTAAGCTTTCGTGTCAGCAAGGATTCATACTCTTTGGTTTTTTCGGTAAAGTCACGAAGGTAAAATAAATGAAAACAACTAAATTAAATCACGACGTTTCGGAGGCAACACAAGCTTCCGTCTTCAGGTGGAACAGTCACAGCAAAATAGCTGTATCAAGTGAAGAGCTCTGAGACAACCGAGATTATATATACAGGTTAAGGGGGGGGGGGGAGGACCCAGGAAGGAACGTGGGAGGAGAGGGCTAAGTTAAGCCGCCTTGTTATGTTGCAGGGGGTTCGGGGGAAGCGTTGAAGTAACAGGACTGTCCGGAAGACAGCGCTTGAGTGAACACTGCCAAGCATGGACAGCGTCTTTTTAAGCTGTGTGGGAGGAACAGAGCGCCTTGACCAAGGAGTTCACATATAAATTAGCACGTCAGTATGAGGGACAGGCTTCTGTTCAGACGGACGAGTCCATCTATGTTTGGAACGGCGGAGGGAGGGGGGAAGAGGAGGAAACAGCCACGGTGCACTGCTCTGTCCTGTGTTGAGTTATAACTATGCTATAAACTGGACTACTATACATTACAATATTATACCTTCCAATCTAAACTACATTGTATAATATCGTATCTATAGACAAATCCCACCCTTGAATTATACAATGCGTTACTATACACTACCCTATACTTTAGACTTGTAATATTACACTATCTTATTCTACCAACCCTACTGTATACCACACTGCTGTATATTCACTATACAATTACGATACTATATATTGCCTTATGAATTATGTTATACATTACAATGTTATACTATTTATTATTATACAACATGCTATAAACCATACCATTGACCGTCGCGTGAAAGGTATTAAGAGGCAGTGCCAGTGAATGGACTGTGGTCTGAAGGTCACCGTAAAATACAATAAATTAAAAGCCGAAATGGTTTATAACATCTTTCCAATGGTTACTAAGCCAGAATCCATCTTCTCGGTTGAAATTGGCTCTGTGTTTGTATATGTGGATGGCCTCATGAACGAATCTCTCATGGTAGCCGGATGGCTTGCAGAGAACCTCCGTCTTGGAGAAGTCAATGTCATGTGAGCCCACTGAATTATAACAATGATCTGCCACGGCAGAGGAGTTCGTCCTACCGTGTTTCAAGTCTGCTTTATGTTCACGGATGCGGTCCGAGATATGTTGTTTGGTTTCTCCAATGTAGCTGCTACCACAGAGGCAACTTAGTTTGTAGACGCCCGGGTACTGTATGTCTGGAACCACACCTTTTACAGACGGAACCAGATCACGGATTTTTTTGTACTGTGTTGAATCGAACCTGGATCTTGTGTTTATTCAGGATTTTGGAGATCTTTTTTGTGACCCCCGCAATGTAGGGTAAGGTAATGGTTTTGAATGGCTCCTCAAGAGGATCCTTCTTCATGACTGGAGTGATGGCTTTGCGGATTGTGTAGTCGGAGTAACCATTAGCCTTTAGAGCTTGGTGTACGTGCTTGAGTTCATTGGCAATGTGTTCCTGGTCGGAAATGCATTGGGCTCTATGGTACAGAGTCTTGATGAGGGAGTTCTTCTGGGATGGATGGTGGTGGGAATCCAGTTTTCAGTAAGCATCCGTATGGGTAGCTTTCCTGTAAAAGGGTAGCTTGCCATCTTTTTCGACTTCCATGGTAAATCTGATGGCTGGGTGTATGGAATTGATGTGATCGAGGAATTGGTCTAGAGCAGGCCGGCCATGTGGCCAGATGACAAAAGTGTCATCCACATACCTCTTCCATAAGGTCTTACCTTAATTAGTTCCTCATTTGACAATCACGCCTTATTCTTCCGCGCTTCCTTCTGCACAATTGCTTTAGTTTTGTCAGACTTAACAGTCAAGGCTCTCTTGGCAAAATGACTTACGAAGAAGACCCCAGCCGAGCACATGCAATGTGTGCTAAGCCACACGTGCATGGCAGCCAATTATTTTTAAACACAGAGGGAATTGGGTTGATATAAAAACTTGTAGAACTAAAACGATCTCACCGTAAATTAACCATTCATGCTGCCTGCCCGACTAAAAGTTTATGTCTGGAGCATTTACAAAATGTACATTGGTGGCCAGATTTTTTTCCTTTGACATCACTACCAACACAGTCTCTTAACGCTTTCCCATTCCGAGACATCTGCAAGTTGCAGGGTGGTGTCCCATTCACTGCCAATCTCGGAACGTACAAGCGATTAACGTGTAATTTTATTTAGAGAGGTCGAGCGCCATTGCTTTTAAAGACATTGTACTCTTACTCTCTGGTTCTTTCAGTAAAGTCACGTAGGTATAAAATTAAATTAATCACGACGTTTCGAGCGCAACACAAGCGTCCTCGGTTGAAGTTCAATTGAACCGCCTCTACGGGGAGGGTTTCCACACATCTGTTAAACACAGACACAACTTCAACCGGGAGGACGCTTGTGTTGCGCCCGAAACGTCGTGATTTATTTTAGTTTATACCCACGTGACTTTACCGAAAGAACCAAAGAGTGTGGATGCCTGCAGTCACGAAAGCTTCAAATCGACATTGTACTCGCGGCAGAGAACCGTAGCGACACAACCGCACGCTACGATAGCTCGCGCCAAACTGTGCCACACGCCCTCCCGCATGGCCTTGTGGGAACCTCGGTAGACCTTCTGACCTGAAGACGTACCGGCAAAGTTGTTATTTTTTTTTTATTCCTTTCCGGTGAATGGGAAAGGGTTCAATCCATCGTTGTCCTCTCCTCGTATTCATGTCACTGTATATTGAGCCTTAATCCATTCGCTTAGTCTGATCTATTGCGGGTGAGGAGAGGCAATGGTTTTGATAATGCCCTTGACGTTCATCGCAAGACCATTGGTTTCACCACAGGGCTACAGATGGGACCGCGGACAGAGAGGGTGGCATGATCTCACGAGCAGCGGCTTTGTGCGTGTGCTCTATTTCTGGCGTAACCGTGTCGGCGCTCATGAAAGCCAAGGCCACACACTTTGGCAGCAGGTTAATCTCAGCAGCGGCAAAAAAGCATTCGTGACAGTTGCAGGCCCCCCCCCCCCCCCCGCTGTTCGATGAGCCGAGTTTTCTCGCTGACGGCAGTCATCATGCCCCCCCCCGTTTGCCGTGACGGAGTCGGCATCGGGTTGGCACCGTTGATCTTTTGCGGATTTGTGCAGCTGCTGTTCAAGATGAGATTCCGGTTTGAAACGGATGCTCAAGCGCAGTTTTATAATACGCACGAGATGGGGGGCCCCCACAGCGGTGTTTACCTCCAACCTATTGTTTGTCGCGTACTCCCTAGGAGACCTATCAACTCGCCGAGCACGACGAGTGGGGGGTGGGGGGCTAGCCGGAGTATGCCTATCTTGAAAGCAAATTAAAGTTGATGTAAATCAAAACACAACCTACGTGATTCTACACGTATACATATAGCTATTGTGGTAAATATGTGTGTGTGTGTGCGTTTGTACAGACCAACAAATATAATACTTAAGTTATGCTATGCGATTTGGACTTTGCTGTACTGTAAAGTGTTGACGTCACTTGGTCCAAGGTGCTGCCACGTCCCCGATTCCCCCCTCCTCATGCCCCCCCTGTCACCCCTTCTACAACATACCCCACCCCAACAACAACAACAACCGCCGTTCACCACTAAGTGGCGATCACATCACCACTGGCGCTTGTGTCATGCTTGGTGCACTTTGAGGCCCACGTAAAATGTCGAAGGCCCGCTGGCAGGAGGTCACGGAATAGAGCCAGCAGATGGAACGGGTTGTTTGAGATCACTGCCAGATGCACCAGCTGTGCCGCCGACTGCACCAACTCGCTGCGTTTTAGCCGCCCGGCGCCCCGCTCGTTGTTGTGAGCGTCGCTCCTCTGCCCTACCCTGTTGGAGGGCGACTGCCTCCAACTCCTCGGCACCGTCGTTCACGAACCTCCTCCACACAGGCTGATCTTGACACTCCTGCTACCAGTCACCGGCAAGTCCAATCAGTTTCACATCTTTCTGTACCACAAGAGTCTATCTCTCTTCCCTAGCCCGTCCCGTGCCTGATTAGCCTCCTCTATCTGGCCAAACGCAAGCAGCTTGAGCAGCATGTGGTGGCATCCCCTGCCACCCCTCCCCTATCACTCCCCCATCAACTCCCCCCCCCATCACCCCCTCTCCTCACCCCCCACCACCCCTCCCCTATCACCCCCCTCCCCACCACCAACCCCTCCCCTCCCCTCTCACCTCATCCCCACCATCCCCAACACTCAGGTATTGGTATATGTTCATTTATTACACTTTTAACTGCTAATTTTATAGATTGCACGTAATATAACATGTTCTCGTGCATTTTTATTATTCCACGTTGTATATTATTACACATGGTACGCAACATTCTGGTATGGCTAATTGAGATATCTGGCTTGGTAGAATTTGATTATATATTTAATTTAATACTTGAAAAATTTGAATATTTCAATAATTTATTTGTAATTAATATCGAAGACATGTAGTTAATGCTTAATAACATTCGAGTACATAATCTAATGAAATATTTACAGTTCATTTCCATTCTTTTTTAAATGGCTATTTAAGTGGGGGTCACTCGCATCACCAGGAAGCAGAGCGTTTGGAAGGTTGGGTGTGGAACGCCAATGATTTTCCCCGACAGGCTTGACAATGTTTAATACGTAGGCCTTCGCGACCAATATTCATAATAACCTTTTTTGGATTAGATTGCGTAATGAATATTATGAATGTGTATGAATGTGTCGTAACCTGAATGTGTCGTAACCCTCCACCACCCGACACAGCCAGTAATGTTTGTCACGTAAGCAACGCACCAGTTAGTTTACTACTTCAGCCCACTGGTATATTGGAGAGTAAATCTACAACATTCTGGCAAATCACTCGATGAAGCAGGATGTAATTACCAGCGAAACGTCGTATTAAAATTGTGAACGTTGTGGATTTACTCTCCAACACACCCGGTGGGCTGAAGTCGTAACTAATTGGGGCGTTGTTTACGTGACAAACCTTACTGGCTGTCTTGGGTGGTGGAGGGTTACGACACATTTATACTTACGTGATCTAACCAAAAAACCTTTATTATGAGGCTTGACAATGTTTTGCTTCATTATTCTGTGCATCAGTAAATTACAAATTAAATGAACGCGATAAAAGAGAGAGAGCCCTCGGTAAAGCACGCGGGACGACGGGAGCGGCCAAGTGCACGGGTTTACCAAATTTCATCCAGCAGGTGAGTAGTATGAGGCTTCACTCCTTCCCCTACCTCCTGCACCTCCGATGAGCACGGTTGGCTATGTACGGTGCGAAAGAATTTAAACGTACGGTGGGGTTAGAATTGCTAGCGCAGGCACGCCGAGCATCAACCCGCTCGGTCACCCCATGTGACGACCGCCATTTGCGTGAATGCTCCCGGGAGATGTCGCGCGCAGGGAGATGTTGCGAGTAACCCCCGGTTATGAAACACTGCTCTCTGCTCTCGAGACCTTGATTTCTTCAAGCTGCGTATTTACATTGTAGACTGCCGTGCAGTTGAGGGACAATGAGTAATGAGAGGCGCTCGGCTAATTTATTACACACCCAAACACATCCCTATCCTCAACAAAGCTTATGTTTGAAAGATTGCACGGAACCAAGTGATCGCACGCACGCACACTTTGTACGTTTCCAGCAGAATTTACCTGGCATATCTGACACCAACCGAACCAAAAATTCATACAAATTGGCCGAGTGATGAAAATACTGACCACCGGGGCTCTACATTGTATTTAACACTTTTACATTTGTCCACATTTATCTCCCGTGTGTGTTGTCCGTGTGCGTAGTGTGTGTCAAACGGTGTGACAGAAAATGCTTTTTAGGTCACGGAAGCATTCCACAGATACGGGAAGAATGTCTAAATTGGCCAATAACTATAATTATTTCACTCCTAATTACCTGGCATTTGATCGTTAGATGGAAGTCATTTGACATGCATACGAATTAGTTTCAGCAGCCAATTAACTTTCTCACATTTAATAATGGGGTTCATGTTTGTTTTATGCTTCTTCACACAGGGTATGAATTACAATTTAAACTGGGTAAACCGTATTATACAATGAGGTTCGTCTGATTCCAACTTATTATGTCATCATGCTGCTATGCGGTTTGAAAACTTGTGGATGAGATGGGAACCTGCTGGGAGAAACTGGAGCTCAACCGGGTTTCTGCGGAATGTCTGGCTCTAATTAATGCATCGTTTAAAATAACCACAAAATTCCACAGTTGTGCTCAGTAGTCTGAGCCAAGGCAAAACACAAATGCGCTCTTCGAACGCTCCCAGGAGCCAGTGTGTGGGAGGTCGCTGCTGCTACGAAGTGAAAGACTTGTCATGGGACTTGAGAGTGTCTTGCAGCAGCCAAGGACCGACTTGATCCGAGGATTCTCAGCTGGGTACTTGGCTATTTGTGTCAGTCCAGAGGACTCGTGTGTGTCCCCATTGCGTGCAATTTTGACATTGGCTTTTACGTTATCCTCGCATCTTCTCTCTCGTACTCGGGACGGAACATGCCTTAACGTGAATGTGAACAGTAGAATGCGAACAATGTCGATTGTAATTGGCTTCCGCTGGTGTTGGCACAGGATGACTGGCCTAGTGCTTTGAATGTGCACAGCGGATTCCTATGGGAAGCTAAGCTAAGGGAACGGTGACTTTTTTTGTTAATTACAGTATTTTATTAACGTGTTGATGAAGATGGATGGAGTGGTGTACAAGCTCATTACGAGTGACGATTTTCTGAACCGGAGCCTCAAACGAGTGCCTGGGACATTGTGTAAACATCGTAACTCGGGAGACAAAGGGGGCTAGGGGTGGTGCTGGCCACCTATCCCCTCCCTGGTGTGTCGTGCCAGCCTTCATAGGTGCTCGGTAATAGCACTTTCCACCAAAGTAGGTTTAGGATATGCAGGGGATTGTTACGTTTGTCTTGTATTAACTTATTGATGAAGCAAATTCAGTACATTCAAGTAGAATGCAGAGGGAACCCTCGTATCTGTAAATCATGTTATCTGCATCAAATTTCTCTCTCTATATATACACACACAGGAGATAATCGATTATCCGGTGCACGATTATCCAGCTTCCAACATTTGCCGGTCCCGGTCCGATCCAGTGAAACCGGCATGCACTCCGGTGATCGCCGGAAAACCGCTCTTCTTAAGGCTGTACCAGCTCGGAGGTCTGTACCATGTGCATGCCAAAAGAAAGTAGCTGTGCTCGTCAAATATTAAATGCGGTGCATTATATACTACAAACAACAGCTTAAACAGTGGAAAAATACTGCGCGTATGTAAACTTTTCATGACCAAATAATTCATCAAAGCAGAAACTATTCACAGTGGGATTCGGTGTAAAGGGCGCTGTGTCATCCGGCGTGTGACGGAGCACCGGTCTAAAGGCTGCATCAGTCCGGCGATCGTAAAACACACGTTTTTACACAAGGGCGTAGTACTACTACGTACATCACCCCATGATTCGGAGTCTTCGAGATTGGAGTGGTAAGTACTTGTCCAGTAAATGCAGTATCTTTTTGCAGTAGGATATTTATTTTCGTCTATTTGTATGTTTAGTTATGCCAATTTCATAAAGTAAACACATTTTAAACACAAACATATACATAGCACCTAAAAACATAATCTCATACACGAGTGTGCAAAAACAAGTGTTTTTTTTTTAAATAATGATGAAAAGCTGCCTCCTCCTTCCCCCCCCCTAAGCCACCGGATAATCGATGATCTACTGTACCTTGTTAGATTGGCACGCATGCACAGTTGTCAACCATGCATGCTCTTCTCCCCGTTGGCTGCCTTCAGTGTGATGATGCATCTGTGGCCCGAGTGAACAGGCACAAACACGGTACACAACATGCATATGAATACGCAAAGGTCGCCCGTGTCCGCACATACGCAGTGTCACAGCAGGTACTGCTGGTGATCTCCTGTTCAGGAAAACCCAGTACAAGAGGGTTGTATGGCCAAGCGCCATGTCACCTTTGTCTCTCCAGTCCTAATACTTGCATCCTGCATCAGCTTACTCCTTTAATTTATGACATGAGCTAATGTTAACTTTTTTTTTTTAAACAATAGTTTTGTTTTTTTTTACACGCGGCATTTCTGTTACCGCCCACCTTACCACTGCCATTATCCACGGTCCCAATCAAGTCTGACCTGTCGCTGCTGATAATTACATTCACGCTGCCCATGCTCATGATGATGGTGATGCTGTTGACAATAATGACGGTGCTGCTGTTCGCACTGCCGCCGCTATCGGCCAGCGATGACGGTGCTGCTTGCTGCTTGCTGCTGCTGGTGTGATAACGCCGGTTGGGAGTATGGCCTTTCTGACAGTAATATTTCATGAAAGTATATTTCCAGTGGAGTAATTTCCAAGTCTCTAATTATCTACCCAAACACACTTGGAATTGCACCGATGGCACTGCATGATTGCACGGCCAGAGATTTTGTTCACACCCCGTCACACACGTGGGCACCAACCGTGGCGGGACGCACCGCCACCTACCCCCTCGTCTCACTCGGACCGCTCACATGGGATCGGCTCACGGGGGGTTCTTCTGACGTGGAATGGGGGGGGGGACAGGTGTAACATCCCAGCAGCCCCGCATTCTCTGCACGCTATATGTTATTTTTCTAATTAAATGCAAGCTATGTACACTGGAGTGTTAGGTGCCCAATTAGGGGAAGGGGCATGGCGAGCGTTTACCGTCGGAGATTTTCAGGCCCCAAGGCCCTGCGTTGGAGTGAAACCACCTCCCCCCCCCACCCTCCTCATTCCGATCCTCCTCCAAATTTATCATGAAACACGCAAGGTGACCTTGAACAGCAAGCCACTCGTATCTTGAGACGACTGGCTACTATTAAGTACGCGCCCCAACAAGCAACAATTCACTTTTTTAGTTTTATAACACACGCACTTGTTGTGCACTCTTTGTCAATCTACTGCTGGATGAAGACTTCCCCCGTGCCCTCTTGGTTCATGAGGGTTGTTTGACGGCTGGGCAGTGCGGGTTTGAGCGATCGATGTTAGGTCTCTCCGGGGTTCATGGCGTAGTGCACCAAGCATTCTGCCACCGCCCTGCTCTAGAAACTTTAATCTCATTTTAACAAGCGCTACTTCACGCGTTAAGAGAATTGTTTCCTTATTCTTTGGTTCTATTCGGTAAAGTCACGTAGGTTATATAATAAAATAACAAAAAATCACCTACGTGACTTTACCGAATAGAACCAAAGAGTGTGGATCCTTGCAGTCACGAAAGCTTTAAATCTAGAATTGTTTCCTTATTCTTTGGGCCTTTCGGTAAAGTCACGTTGATAGGTACAAAGAAAATAACCAAAAACGACGACGTTTCGATCGCAACATAAGCGATCGAAACGTCGTAGTTTTTGTTATTTTTTTTGTTTTGTTATTTTTTGTTCATTTTTTTGAGCCTATCTACGTGAAATTTCGGTAAAGTCACGTAGGTTATATAATAAAATAACAAAAAATCACCTACGTGACTTTACCGAATAGAACCAAAGAGTGTGGATCCTTGCAGTCACGAAAGCTTTAAATCTAGAATTGTTTCCTTATTCTTTGGGCCTTTCGGTAAAGTCACGTTGATAGGTACAAAGAAAATAACCAAAAACGACGACGTTTCGATCGCAACATAAGCGATCGAAACGTCGTAGTTTTTGTTATTTTTTTTGTTTTGTTATTTTTTGTTCATTTTTTTGAGCCTATCTACGTGAAATTTCGAACCTGTCTACTACGTGACTTTACCGAAAGACCCAAAGAATATGAATTCCTGCAGTCACGAAAGCTTTCAGTCAACTTGTTTACTTGTTGGAGAGTGAAACGTCCCACATTTATTTGAAAGGGACTAGAAACTTAATACTTTTCCTGCATGTGATAATGATGTTAATAAAAAAAAACATGCCTCAAAGTACAACACACAGTGCTGTTTCTCGTGATTGTTTTTTTTTACCAGCAGCGCTGTTGTACCGTTCCAAATCATAACACTACCTCCTCAGCAGTATAATGTAACAGCTGTTGTAGATGCCTTTGCCACCATTAGAGTCTGCGGGTAGATTTTGACATTTTAATGTTGGGGATGCCAAACCGATATATAGGCATGCTCAACCGAGTTGAAAAGATAATTCTTTTTTTTACACTTAATGACAGCATTGTTCATCAGCTACCTCCTTTTCACAAGATGTGAAAAGGAGGTAGCATGGGTCACAGAGCCGAACGTTTACGGAAAACAATTCGTTACGAAAAAAAAGGGCCACGCAGATAAAGCAAGATAGTTTGGAATAAAATATAAATTCAGAGTAAGACTTGGCAGGACATTGTGGAAGATGTAATTGAAAAGAGGAGGTTGTGATTTTGTATACATGGGGCCCAAGATGTATGTTGAACTTTTTTCGCACAGTACATAGCATGGGGATGACCTAAAGCTATCAGTACTGCCCTGTCAGCTGTGATGGTGATGATGATTAAAATAACACGAGCAGGAACACGTGGAACTTCTGCGGTAAAATGATGGCGAACATGTACGTTTTATCACGACTCCCCCTCCTACACCTCACCATTGTCGCGTCACGAGCCCCTCTCCTCACCACCCCCGCGTCTGGTGTCGTCACCTCTCTCCTTACCGAGATACCCCAATCTAACATGACGTCATCACATCACCCCTCCCACTCACCAGTGTCGCGCGACGTCATCACTCCGCCATGTCTCCTCATTAACTTCTGCGTCCCGTGACGTCATCAGCCCCCCTCGTCACAATATCAACCCCTCATCTTGCGTGACGTCGGTACACCTCATCCCAACAGCCCAGCGTCTCTGAGGTCAATCAGCCTCTCCCCTCCCCCTCACCAGCGTGGTGTCATAACCCCCCCCACCCCATCTCCCCAACCGGTCAGCGTTACAGACACAGGCATATTATTATTATATAGAGATTGGTGATAATGAGGTTATCGGTGACATGGAGATAGAATTTTTATTTGTCCTAGATAGGGTCACCCCTCGCCTCTTGTCACTGATAAGAGGAGGTTGCTCTCTTACAAACACTCATCGTTTTTTCAACGGGTGTATACACGATTTTCCTGCCGAAAAAACAACCCCATCGAATGTATCACCATCAGCTGCCGACAAATATCAGTTGGGGTTGCTTTGCCGTCACCCGCCGCCTAAACTGCGGAGCGCAGGTTGCGTAGCTACTCGCGCGTGCCTCGGTTGTGCCATAGGAGTGACGAGTGCCAGGCAGGGGTCGTGCCGTTGTGGCAGTGTGACACTGCTCATCTGCAGTACAAACAAAAAAAAATCCAATCTTGTCACAGTGCCAATGGAGAAGGTACAGAGATCCCTTGGGGATTTTGCTTCAACTTTACAAAGCGGGAGCCTTAAATACAAATGTTATCTTGTTTAACAGCTGAAGATGGGCAATGCCCTCTGGCCACTTCTCTGATGGGGGAGTCCTCGTTAATGTAACGGTTAATTTGTTACAAATTGGACCATCATGATATCGCATTGGCTTTAAATATTGAAAGCTTTGGCTTTAACTTGTAATCCAGCTTAGTTGCTGATAATTTTCTTCAGGATCATTTATGGCCCACTTGATAGCTGCAATGGACATGTCTGCTTTTCAGCTGCTGGGACAGAGGCATTGTTATACTATGTGTGTGGTTAGGCAGCTTATGAGGAAACATCTTTCGATTATGACTTGGTGCAGACTCTTCCCTTGGGAAAGGCAAATGCCAGAGAGTGTGATGTGCTCGGATGCGAGGGTGATCATTGCATTTGTTACAGATTCCATTTTGACAAAGGTCCCAAGGATATAACTTCTATAATTAATTGAAGTCAGCCATGAAGTTAGCAACGTAATCTTATCACGTCCTCATGTGCGTTGTGCACAGCGCTTAACATGGGCCATACGCTCGGTTTATCTATGTTGAAGTCGTGCTGTCCTGCAGCATCCTTGGTAACTGTGATGTAGCGGTACGGTTGAGGGGTTTGTGCGAGGTGTGTGCCGTTCCTTCCTCTCGTCTCATTGATGCAATTGTCAGGCTGAATCCCCGCACACGAGAATTGCACGTCACTTTGTTTGAGGTGCACTGGACAGGTCTTCTTCCCGCATGATGGGCGGACATTTCTGACTTGTTCAAACGCTTTCCAGAGCAGCGACAGTCTTTCCTGGATTTCTACGGACAAATGCGAATCAATGTTCATAATATTGAGTCACAGACATGTCTCAGAACTAACACACATGAACATGTAACACACATGAACAGAAACCTCAACACGTTCGTCAGTAACATTCCCGTAAAAGGGGAAAATATATAACAGGTGACGTTTCCAGCAATGGCCTTTCTACATAGCATATAAATAGCTTAAATAATTCCTTGTGTTGGTTCAATTATTAATTTTATTGCATATTACTTGCTTTATTTATCCTAGCTATTTGCTATGAAGAAGGACCATTGCCTGAAATGTCACATTTTATATACAGTGTATATTTTTTTATGTGATATTGTTGTTGACGAATGCGTTGAGATGGTTGTTAATGGCTGCGGCCGGTGCAAAACAGGTTCTACAAAGACAAAGATCCCCTGTAAAGCCTGTAACAGGCTGTTGGGGCAAGTGCTGTTAGCGAGCACCTAATGAAGGCTGGAACGGCACACGAGGAGGTGGGTGGCCAGCACCACGCCCGGCCGCCTTTGTCTCCCCAGTGGCGATGTTTACTGCACACCGCACCAGGTACTCATTTGAGGCTGAGTCAACCTAAGGGAGGCCCAGGACCGGTTCAGATAATCGTCACTGGTGTTGGGCGTGAGTGGAGATCAAACTCGGGTCGCCGGGTTCGTAGCGCAGCGCACTAACCGCGACACTACCACTCCGCACTACGCCCAGTGCAAAGAGGTTCTACACACACACGTACGCACACACGTACACACACGCACACACACACGTACACACACACCTACACAAAAAAGACAAACATCCCCCGCATAGCCTTAACAGAGATTGTAGGGGCAAGTGCTGTTAGCGAGCACCTATGAAGGCCGGAACGGCACACGAGGGGGTGGGTAGCCAGCACCATGCCCGACCGCCTTTGTCTCCCCAGGTGGCGATGCTTGCACACTGCACCAGGTACTCATTT